>NC_141026.1:18495833-18829166 GCF_052040795.2 Danio rerio | reverse complement strand
TTGGGGATTTATAAAGTGATTGAATTAGCTCTATGTATACAGTTCCAAATCCAAATTTTTTTAGTACTTCAAATAAGTATGACCACTCAAAAGCCTTTTCGGCATCGAGAGAGGCGACTATCCCTGGTATATGTTTTTCTTTAGCAGTGTGAATAATGTTAAAAACTCTCCTCAGATTATTTGCGCCTAATCTCCCAACTACAAAACCAGTTTGATCTGGATTAATCAATTGAGGAAGTCGAGTTTCTAATCTTTTAGCTACCATTTTAGTGACTATTTTATAATCTACATTGAGGAGTGAGATTGGTCTGTAGGAGGCACAGTTATTTGGATCCTTGTCTTTTTTGAGTATTACTGAAATTATAGCATTTGAAAAGGAGTCTGGAAAACTTTTTTCCACCTTAGCCTGATTAAGAACTTCCATTAAATATGGCACAAGCAAATCTTTAAACTCTTTATAGAATTCTAATGGAAAACCATCTTCACCTCTTGATTTATTATTAGACAATAGATTAATAGCTTCAATCAGTTCAGAAGTAGAAAAAGGCTGATCCAGACTAGATCTGTCTTCCTCTGAGAGATATGGTAAATGGACTGAGGAGAGAAAAGCTTTCATTTGTAATGATCTATACATGATTGAGAGGTATATAATTCTGTGAAATATTGCTTAAATACATCATTAATTTCTACCGGGTTTCATGTTTCCTTGTTACCAGTTTTAATAACATTTATTGTTCGTTTCTGTTCCTCTCATTTTAATTGCCAGGCCAAGACATTCTAAGCTTTCTCACCGAGTTCGTAATAACGTTGATTAGAGTAAATAATAGCTTTCTCTGCTTGGTAGGTGTTCAATTTATTGTATTCAATCTTTTTGTTTAGTAATTCTTTATAAATATCCTTTGTTTGCGACTTGTGGTACAATTTTTCAAGTACTAGTTTTTCAACTTCTAAAGTACTTAATTTGGATTTTTTGTTTTTTAACAGCCCCTTAATGTAGGAAACTTTTTGACCTCTAAGATAAGCTTTTAAAGTGTCCCATAATATAAAACTATTGGAGCATGAGGGTTTATTTGTTGCAGTAAAAATATCAATTTGTTCCCTTATGAATTTATGAAATTCAGGTTGTTTAAAAAGAGTAGGGTTTAGTCTCCACCTGTAAGTTCCTTTTGTTTTTTCTGGAATGGACAGTGACATTACAAGGGGAGAATGATCACTCAGTAATCGAGGGAGATATTCAACATCTAGCACTCTGTATAGAAGTTGAGAGGGCAACAAGAAATAATCTATACGAGTGTGTGTATTATGGGGATGCGAATAAAAAGAGTAGTCTCTTTCCACTAAATTCAGATCTTTCATAAATGTTGTAGTAGATTTAGCTGCTTTAGAAAGGGGCACTGGTGTCGTTGAAGATCTTTCTAGTATATTGTCTAAAACAAAATTAAAATCTCCACCTACCAGGAGTTGACATTTATTCTTGATTTATTCTTTGTAACACAGTTTGTTTCATTCAGCGCATGATATTCTTTGGTCTGAAAATGGTTGTTGATTACAAACCAGATGATAGTCAGTGTTTAATGATTTATTTCAGCCTTCAGAAGGGCCTGATTGTTTAATCTTTGACATTTTTACTTGGCTCGACTTCATTGATGTTGACTGTGCTTCAAGTAATTGTAATAGTTCATAAAGCAATGTACTTTGTTTACATCTTTGTTTATTACCGTGATGTGCTGCAGTGACTTGGATCTGAAAGTGTGACGGTGTCACATTCGTCCAGACATACTTAAGAAAGATTAATTTAATTATTTAAGAACTGACCCTTTTGGGCAACGCAACTGTGATTAAAGTAAAGCAGCAAGTAACAGAAGCTGATTTGAATGTAATGTTGTGACTTTTTAACAAGTCATTTGCTGTTAAATTTGAATAATAATAAATAATAAATATACTCAAGTTCTTTTTTTTCCAAACTTGGTTTTAATAGATAGTGACTACATTGTGAGTTCTATTGTATCTCTGCTGTATTTGCTCAATGTTACAGTACTCTGTTCAGAATGTTTATTATTTATATCACAGAAATGGGATTCATTCAAACGTAATGTATTATGTATGGATTTCAGTGTTGACTGCTGTAAGATTTTATGTGATTAATAATATGACATAAAATCTCTTTTTTTCATTGCGATCTCATTTTCACGTCATTGCAAGGATACTTATGAAGGTAAAAAATGAATATGTATTTGCTTCTGTCATTTCTATTTCTAAAGACAGTTAATTTTGCTCCAGTGACTTATAATTGTATAATCATGTCTATATTCTTCTGAGTCTAAAATATTGTTATTCTGAATGTCTTGACACCCTTGGCAGTCTTTATCCAGTATAACATCATATAACAGGTTATGTCACCATATACAAAATAGATCCTCCGTTGTGCAAAGATAATCATTTATTTAAGGTCTTAGAAAACAAGAACTGACTACAATCTTTAAGTGATGATTGCTGCTGATTGACGCATTGTATGACTTAATTTCTTGATTTTTCTTTTAATAAAGTCTCTTGGTCTCACGTAGGTTTTGTTTGTTTTCTGTGCCAGTGATTTATACTTGAATATGTTTACGAGGTGGGTTGTTAGCCCAACGATCAACCCTCAACCTGGAGGACCAGGACATACACACATACGGACAATTTAGCTTACCCAATTCACCTATAGCGCATGTCCTTGGACTTATGGGGGAAACTGGAGCACCTGGAGGAAACTAACGTGAACGAGGGGAGAACATGCAAACTCCACACAGAAATGCCAACTGGCCCAGCCAGGACTCGAACCAGCGACCTTCTTACTGTGAGGCGACAATGCTAACCACGGAGTCACTGTGTTGCCCCAGCGTGTATATCAATTAAGAAAAAAATATATCAGCATTTAAATATCTACTGACTAATTTAACTTTTCTCTTTTCGTCAGATGGGTTCAGGTAGTGCCTCTGTCCTGCTGCGCTTCAGGAGAATTCAGCATCACAAGCAAAATGACCACGTTGAGTCAAATAACATATATTGATCAATCAGTGCGGTTGTCAAGGCAGAATCTCAAGCACAACCAATCATTTTAAATGACATAGTGAATCATTTAAAGAAATTTAAATGTTAAGTTCAGAGAACTTACAATAAGAATTAAAAGTTTGTTGCTGCCTAATGAGTAAGTTAAACACACCTTTGATGCCAAAACTTGGTATTTTAAATAATATCAAGTTATATTAACTTAATATCTTTAATAATGACTACAGCAGGGTTTACAGTGCATAATCAGGGCGGATTAAATCAATAAGCTAACTAAGCAGTCGCTTAGGGCCCCAAGGAAGTCTGGAGGCAGACAATAAACACTAATAATGTCATTTCCTGTCATATTTTGCAGGATAAGGCTCTAACAAATACATTTTACCTTAATCAGTATGTGTGCAATTGTGTCCCCCCACCCCAATCATGGATCAGTCCAGCAGTCAAATCAGATGAAAATTAAATCTTTTAAAATGTAGAGATTGTGTTCAGATAAAAATATAGAAAGCAAGACAGAGTGCTATAAGATAAAGACAGCTAAATAAATAAGCAAATATGAAAAGTGCTTATTACTGTAGGACTTCTGGGTCTCATGACTCGAATTGCTTAGGGCCCCAAAATCACTGAATCCGGCCCTGCTCATAACAAACAATCATCATGATCACAGTAAAAAGTGTAGAGTAAACAATGTTATTAACACTATGAGCTGTATTTGTTAAAATAAATGTTAAATTATTGTGTGTTTCATTAGACAAACTGTTGAGATGATGAAAAACACGCAGTCTTATACGTTTTAGTTAAATTGTGATTCTCTGTGCTGAACATTGCCCCCTTGTGTTGTCTATGATCACTTACTGAGGAGAGACGTGACCCTGCACCACAAAAGCACTTTTTTACTTCTTTTAGTTTGAGCACATGCTTTTTAAAATGATTGAGCTGTTGAAACTTTGACCTACACATGAAAAAACAATATGTACATTTTAAATTATTTTCAAAATTATAATTGTATTCTAACTTGAAACTGAAGATCGTCCTAAAAAGAGATTTATTGCACTATATTGGGATAATTTGCAATTTGATGTGCACAAAGAAGAAAAACACAGTAGTGTTTACTTTAAATTCTCGTAAGAAGTTTAGTATTTGTATTTTTTCTAACTTTGAATTGAAGATTATATCAAAAAACTATTCAGCACGCTTCAATGTTGAAATTTTGTAGTTCCATGTCCACAAAAACACAATATTGTTCATTTCAAATTCTCATACAAACTTTTCTTTTTTACCTAAAATTGAAGATCACTCAAAATAAAAAACATTTGTTAAATATCAGCATGCGTGTATGGACATTTACTGAGTTTATTATCGACAGATCTGTGTTTAAGTAAAACAATTCGGCTAGTTTAGATTTTTATGTTTTAAATTCAGACATCAAATTTTGCAAATAAAGGTTTGGTCTAGTTAGTTCAGCACACTACAGACAGCATGATCATATCTGACTGAACAGAGTCTCCTAATTCCTCCAGTGTCTGTGTTCATTCATCAATTTTCCTTCAGCTTAGTCCCTTTATTCATCAGGGTTCGCCACAGGGGAATGAACCGCCAAAATATCCAGCATATGTTTTACACAGTGAACCTTGCTGTGAGGTTACAGTGCAAACCACTGAGTCACTGTGCTGCCCTAGGTTTGAACATTTACATTTTAGTGAAACCAGTAAAGAAAAAAACAACTGCTGTAATTGCGAATAAAATAACTTTATTGTTCATGATTTATTTAACATCTGTCCCCGTTTTTCTCTAAGTGGTCAAGAAACTGTACATTTGTCTACTGTAGACTAGCTTGTGTGTGTGTGTGTGTGTGTGTGTGTGTGTGTGTGTGTGTGTGTGTGTGTGTGTGTGTGTGTGTGTGTCTTCAGCTCGTACAGCTTCACACAGAGGCTCACAGATGCAGCAGAGGAAGCTCAGGATCAGGATCTGTTCTCCTCAGTTCCTCTGCCCCTCCTGCTCTCCTTCTACAAATCATTGACAGCGTTTATCTACACTGAACCTGACAATGCAACCCAAGCCATGACTGCTGGATTCAGATAAGTGTAATGTCACTGGCCACCTGTGCAGTGCAACCAGGGATGGCTCTCAATGTCATCTAAACTGGGCCGATCAGCCGGTGCTGCACTGAGACACCAGCGAATCAGCTGACGGCACTCTGTTACACACAACACCGTCTTCAGAAACACACAACAACACACTTCTGCTCGCTTACCAGGCTATCTCTGAATGTGTCTGAATCTCTTACCTGTTGACAAGCTCCTAGGGAAGGTCAGTCTGCTTCTGGACGTGACCCTCTGTGCGCCTCTGAATGGGAAACGGTCACACAGGATGTTGTAGAGCGTCACTCCTACTGACCAGACTGTAGCTGGAGTCGCATGGTAGCGATGTCTACGAAACCACTCAGGAGGAGCGTATGCAGGAGTGCCTGAGAGACATAAGAAGACCACAAACATCTGCTCAACATGCTCCAGTACAGACAAATTCCCTTTAGTGGATCAGCAGAAGTTCACAAACATCAACAGAACGTTTCCTTCTGTAACTCAAACTCACCTGCAAAGTATTTGTAGGCCGAGCGCTTCAGCAGATCTCCACAGCCGAAGTCCAGCAGCTTGATGTCCTGGGACTCTGTGGAGATCAGGAGGTTTTCTGGTTTGACGTCCCGGTGCAGGACGCCGCGGCTCTCGCAGTGTTTTAGGGCGGCAATCAGCTGCACCAGCACTTTCTTTGCAAGACGCTCATCCAGACAGCCGTTCTCCTCACAGAAGCTCTGGAGATCTTGGCAAGGATCCAGTCGCTCCAGGATCAGGATGTAGCGCCTGGGACGGTCAAACCAGTCCAGCAGCTGCAGTACACTGGGGCAGGCAGGAGCTGATGTGACACGGGTCATCAATGCCACCTCCAGCGGCAGCCGACCCTGACCATCCTGCAGAACAAACCCTCCATTATATCCAGAACTCAATCAAACACAGCAAACACAACAGATTCACATCAAAACATACAACTTTCAGTCGCTCGGGGGTCCGGTCCTTCGACACGTACTTGATGGCCACCTGCAGACAGGAAAAGCAGAGTAAATCACACCTGCCTGATTGTGACACATGACATTTACTGACAGCAACATTTCTAAAGCATGTCTGAACAAAGGAGGGAAGAAAATCTCTTACTGGCAGTCCATCAGACCTGCGCATCCCAGCAAACACAGAGCCGAATCCACCTCGTCCCAGCAACGGGCCCTTCTGGTACAAGTCTGCAACACAGAAGAGCACAAGAAATGAAGAGAGAAAGAGAAAACATGCTGGGGTCTCTTCAATGACAAATCATTTCATTTCTGAGCCATAAGATCTAGAAGATGAGCTGTGCTGACCTCTGCGAGAGCGTTTGGCTGGTCTGCTGGACGAGGTGGACAGTGTTTGCTGGCTGCTGCTCTGCCTTTTCCTCTTGCTGTTCCTCTGGTCTGTGGATGCAGAATCAGCCAAATGTGAAGGCACAGGAGCCAAAAAACCAGGAAGCTCAGTGGTGCCGTCCCGTGTATCTTCTGTATATCAAAACATTTTTAATGAATCTTTTTTGTTAACTTCTGTAATCCTTTTCATATTAGTCAAACACCATACAGCATCATACAGTGATAAACAATGACAAACAAATGAAAGATTAAAAACACTCACCTCCTCTTTCTTCACCCATGTGGGACATGGACAATCTCCTCCAACCTGCAATAAAACAGACAAAAACAGACAAATATGAAAATAAATGTAAAACAAAGTAAAGAAGAAGAAGAAGAAGAAGGAATGAAAAAACAGCAACAAAATTGTATTTAAAAAAATAATCAGAAAAATAACTAAAATAAAGATGATTAGAGAAATTGTGCTCTTTAAAATAAGTCTTTTTCTCTGAGAAATCCTCCAACAGCTTCAGAAATCTCAGGATTCGCACAGAAATGCTCTGCAAAGTCGCCTCGTCTCTCAACCAACAGATTGCGATAGGTTTGATTGTTTTTATATGCAGTCAGAATTCATATCGTAACACGCGCTGCTATAGCAACTAAAATTGTAAAATACAAATAGGCAAAAAGGGGTATAAATCCAATTAGTTCTAATTAAAAGCTCTTGTTATTAAATTAAAAATGTATAAAAATGTAATTTCCGGGGTAATTATCAATTGGCCAATCAGCTTTCATCAATACTGCGTCATCACCATACACTGATTGAGCTATCGAAATTAAATGAAATCAAATACTAAAAGCCTTATTTAATTTAATATTATTGTTGTTTATTATACAATTTATTTTATTTAAAAATATAATTCATTAATATACCTAAATTGTGCGTTGGCCATACATTTACTACGCAAGGAGTGACGTCAGGGACGTCAGTCACATGACCTTTCGTAATGCCCTGCTTCAGCGTGATTCGGCAATAATATGAAATTTAGCGTAAATAAACTCCTAGAAATGTGTTCCTCAGAAAATAATACAATAATTTTTCTGAAAACAGTTTATGATTCCTGTAGATCTCCCGAATGGAGAACAATTTCATCTTTGTCCACTTCTTCATTATGGTAAGTTACATTTATAGAAGAGCTCGTTTGTTTGGTAATGTTTATTAAAAACTTTATTCTTGAATTTCTGTGTGATTTTCGTTAAAGATTTCTCTGCTGCTAATGTCGGTGGTGACGCTATCAAGTTTTACTGAAAGCTGATAGGCCTATTACAATGATAGTTATTTAATTTTATAACAAGAGCTTTTAATTAATTATTATTAATAATTAAGATTTAGGAAATCGAATAACTGCATGAATTGTATTCATGAAAATAAAAAAATATCTCAGGCACGCAAGGTCACGCCATTATTAGTTGCTATAGCAACGCGTGTTATTGTATGATTTCTGACCGCATATAAAAACAATCAAACCCATCGCAATCTGTTGGTTGAGAGACGAGGCGACTTTGTAGAGCATTTCTGTGCGATTCCTGAGATTTCTGAAGCTGTTGGAGGATTTCTGAGAAAGACTTATTTTAAAGAGCACAATTTCTCTAATCATCTTTATTTTAGTTATTTTTCTGATTATTTTTTTAAACACATTTTTGTTGCTCTTATTTCATTCCTTCTTCTTCTTTTTCTTTACTTTGTTTTACATTTATTTTTTATATTTGTCTGTATTTGTCTGTTTTATTGCAGGTTGGAGGAGATTGTCCATGTCCCACATGGGTGAAGAAAGAGGAGGTGAGTGTTTTTAATCTTTCATTTGTTTGTCATTGTATATCACTGTATGATGCTGTATGGTGTTTGACTAATATGAAAAGGATTACAGAAGTTAACAAAAAAGATTCATTAAAAATGTTTTGATATACAGAAGATACACGGGACTGCACCACTGAGCTTCCTGGTTTTTTGGCTCCTCTGCCTTCACATTTGGCTGATTCTGCATCCACAGACCAGAGGAACAGCAAGAGGAAAAGGCAGAGCAGCAACCAGCAAACACTGTCCACCTCGTCCAGCAGACCAGCCAAACGCTCTCGCAGAGGTCAGCACAGCTCATCTTTTAGATCTTATGGCTCAGTTAGGAAATGATTTGTCATTGTAGAGACCCCAGCATGTTTTCTCTTTCTCTCTTTTCTTCATTTCTTGTGCTCTTCTGTGTTGCAGACTTGTACCAGAAGGGCCCGTTGCTGGGACGAGGTGGATTCGGCTCTGTGTTTGCTGGGATGCGCAGGTCTGATGGACTGCCAGTAAGAGATTTTCTTCCCTCCTTTGTTCAGACATGCTTTAGAAATGTTGCTGTCAGTAAATGTCATGTGTCACAATCAGGCAGGTGTGATTTACTCTGCTTTTCCCGTCTGCAGGTGGCCATCAAGTACGTGTCGAAGGACCGGACCCCCGAGCGACTGAAAGTTGTATGTTTTGATGTGAATCTGTAGTGTTTGCTGTGTTTGATTGAGTTCTGGATATAATGGAGGGTTTGTCCTGCAGGATGGTCAGGGTCGGCTGCCGCTGGAGGTGGCATTGATGACCCGTGTCACATCAGCTCCTGCCTGCCCCAGTGTCCTGCAGCTGCTGGACTGGTTTGACCGTCCCAGGCGCTACATCCTGATCCTGGAGCGACCGGATCCTTGCCAAGATCTCCAGAGCTTCTGTGAGGAGAACGGCTGTCTGGATGAGCGTCTTGCAAAGAAAGTGCTGGTGCAGCTGATTGCCGCCCTAAAACACTGCGAGAGCCGCGGCGTCCTGCACCGGGACGTCAAACCAGAAAACCTCCTGATCTCCACAGAGTCCCAGGACATCAAGCTGCTGGACTTCGGCTGTGGAGATCTGCTGAAGCGCTCGGCCTACAAATACTTTGCAGGTGAGTTTGAGTTACAGAAGGAAACGTTCTGTTGATGTTTGTGAACTTCTGCTGATCCACTAAAGGGAATTTGTCTGTACTGGAGCATGTTGAGCAGATGTTTGTGGTCTTCTTATGTCTCTCAGGCACTCCTGCATACGCTCCTCCTGAGTGGTTTCGTAGACATCGCTACCATGCGACTCCAGCTACAGTCTGGTCAGTAGGAGTGACGCTCTACAACATCCTGTGTGACCGTTTCCCATTCAGAGGCGCACAGAGGGTCACGTCCAGAAGCAGACTGACCTTCCCCAGGAGCTTGTCAACAGGTAAGAGATTCAGACACATTCAGAGATAGCCTGGCGAGCGAGCAGAAGTGTGTTGTTGTGTGTTTCTGAAGACGGTGTTGTGTGTAACAGAGTGCCGTCAGCTGATTCGCTGGTGTCTCAGTGCAGCACCGGCTGATCGACCCAGTTTAGATGACATTGAGAGCCATCCCTGGTTGCACTGCACAGGTGGCCAGTGACATTACACTTATCTAAATCCAGCAGTCATGGCTTGGGTTGCATTGTCAGGTTCAGTGTAGATAAACGCTGTCAATGATTTGTAGAAGGAGAGCAGGAGGGGCAGAGGAACTGAGGAGAACAGATCCTGATCCTGAGCTTCCTCTGCTGCATCTGTGAGCCTCTGTGTGAAGCTGTACGAGCTGAAGACACACACACACACACACACACACACACACACACATCACACACACACACAAGCTAGTCTACAGTTGACAAATGTACAGTTTCTAGACCACTTAGAGAAAAACGGGGGAAGGTGTTAAATAAATCATAAACAATAAAGTTATTTTATACGCAATTACAGCAGTTTTTTTTTGTCTTTACTGGTTTCACTAAAATGTAAATGTTCAAACCAAGGGCAGCACAGTGACTCAGTGGTTAGCACTGTAACTTCACAGCAAGAAGGTCGCTGGTTCGAGTACCAGCAGGGCCAGTTGACATTTCTGTGTGGAGTTTGAATGTTCTCCATGTGTTGGCATGGGTTTCCCCCACAGTTCAATGACATGTGGTTTATGTGAATTGAATAAACTAAATTGGCCATAGTGTGTTTGTGCATGTGAGAGTGTGTGGATGTTTCTCAGTACTGGGTTGAAGCTGGAAGGGCATCTGCTGTGTAAAACATATGCTGAATATTTTGGCGGTTCATTCCCCTGTGGCGACCCCTGATGAATAAAGGGACTAAGCTGAAGGAAAATGAATGAATGAACACAGACACTGGAGGAATTAGGAGACTCTGTTCAGTCAGATATGATCATGCTGTCTGTAGTGTGCTGAACTAACTAGACCAAACCTTTATTTGCAATATTTGATGTCTAAATTTAAAACATAAAAATCTAAACTA
Organism: Danio rerio; assembly: GCF_052040795.2. Classification (NCBI taxonomy): domain Eukaryota; kingdom Metazoa; phylum Chordata; class Actinopteri; order Cypriniformes; family Danionidae; genus Danio; species Danio rerio. The sequence continues at coordinate 18,818,354 of NC_141026.1, read as the reverse complement.
GCCGAATTGTTTTACTTAAACACAGATCTGTCGATAATAAACTCAGTAAATGTCCATACACGCATGCTGATATTTAACAAATGTTTTTTTTATTTTGAGTGATCTTCAATTTTAGGTAAAAAAGAAAAGTTTCTATGAGAATTTGAAATGAACAATATTGTGTTTTTGTGGACATTGAACTACAAAATTTTCAACATTGAAGAGTGCTGAATAGTTTTTTGATTTAATCTTCAATTCCAAGTTAGAAAAAATACAAATACTAAACTTCTTACGAGAATTTAAAGTAAACACTACTGTGTTTTTCTTCTTTTGTGCATATCAAATTGCAAATTATCCCAATATAGTGCAATAAATCTCTTTTTAGGACGATCTTCAGTTTCAGGTTAGAATACAATTATAATTTAAAAAATAACTTTATTTAAACAATATGTTTTTTTCATGTGTAGGTCAACGTTTCAACAGCTCAATCATTTTAAAAAGCATGTGCTCAAACTAAAAGAAGTAAAAAAGTGCTTTTGTGGTGCAGGGTCACGTCTCTCCTCAGTAAGTGATCATAGACAACACAAGGGGGCAATGTTCAGCACAGAGAATCACAATTTAACTAAAACGTATAAGACAGCGTGTTTTTCATCATCTCAACAGTTTGTCTAATGAAACACACAATAATTTAACATTTATTTTAACAAATACAGCTCATAGTGTTAATAACATTGTTTACTCTACACTTTGTACCGTGATCATGATGATTGTTTCCTTCAGTAATAAGCACTTTTCATATTTGCTTATTTATTTAGCTGTCTTTATCTTATAGCACTCTGTCTTGCTTTCTATATTTTTATCTTAACACAATCTCTACATTTTAAAAGATTTGTTTGCTTAAAATGAGTTCACAACTAAAATTAATGAACAAACTATTTGTTTTCTGAAACTAAATTTTCTTCTGATTTGACTGCTGGACTGATCCATGATTGGGGGTGGGGGGACACAATTGCACACATGCTATTTAAGGTAAAATGTATTTGTTAAAGCCTTATCCTACAAAATATGACAGGAAATTACATTATTAGTATTTATTGTGGGCCTCCAGACTTTCTTGGGGCCCTAAGCGGATAATATAACTTTTCATTAATAAAAATACCAAGTTTTGGCATTAAAGGTGTGTTTAACTTACTCATTAGGCAGCAACAAACATTTAATTCATATTGTAAGTTCTCTGAACTTAACATTTAAATTTCTTTAAATGATTCACCATGTCATTTAAAATGATTGGTTGTGCTTGAGATTCTGCCTTGACAACCGTGCTGATTGATCAATATATGTTATATGACACAAGGTGGTCATTTTGCTTGTGATGCTGAATTCTCCTGAAGCGCAGCAAGACAGAGGCACTACCTGAACCCATCTGACGAAAGAGAAAAGTAGTTCAGTGTAGATAAACGCTGTCAATGATTTGTAGAAGGAGAACAGGAGGGGCAGAGGAACTGAGGAGAACAGATCCTGATCCTGAGCTTCCTCTGCTGCATCTGTAAGGCTCTGTGTGAAGCTGTACGAGCTGAAGACACACACACACACACACACATGCACACACACCAGCTCAGAGTGTAAACTAGTATGTGTTTTTAAAATGAGAATATGCAATGAAACAAATATATAATATAAATGAGTAAAACAAGCCAAGAGTAATCTAAATGTTTTTCATAATTAAAAATGGTTGTTTATATTCTGTCCAAGAATTCTGTCCTTTTCAAAGAAAATGAACAATAAAATTGAATAAAAAGTAAAAAAAAAAAAAAGTCTTTACTGTTTTCAATAAAAAATAAATCTTAAACTTTTTTCTTCTCCAGTAAACAAAATGTTTAAAGTCTGCATGAACTTGAAGTTGCGACTTTTTTTTGTATAGTGACGCAGTTCTTAGAGAAACTGAATATTAAATGACAGCGAGCTGATTGGATGTAGTAAAGTAGGCATTTCATTTAGTAAGATTGGGAAAAGTGTTTGGCCAAAGATATTACAACCTAACAGACACATCCTGCTCACCATTTCTGCTTAGTGTCAAAACTGACAGTTGGAGCAGCGTGGTTAAATATGTTAGTCATGCCCAATTCCTAAGATGTACGTAATCTGACAATTTAACAGAAAAACAAACAGGAAGTGCATTTTTGTATTTCAATTAAGATTATAAGGGCAAACAAGTTTTGTTTTTTAATGACATGCACAGATAAATAGTTCACCACAACACTAGCAATGTGAGCTAACAAAATCATACGGTTAATTTTGTCATAAGTTAACGGGGACTTTAAAATTAACAGAGACTCACTCACTATCAGTATGATCCTTTAAGAGAAATGGAAACACAGATCAAATTATTTATTGATATAATACATGCTTTATACAGCAAATAAGTGTTGCTAGAATACAAGCACAAGATGCTAAACTACATGCTTAGCACTTTCCCATAGAAAACCATTCTAAAGTAAACACTAAACATTCAGTTACAATATCTTACTCCAAATGTTTACAATTTGTTACTTTGATCAGTTCATGACAAGGGTTACAAAGCATGTTTACAAACATCTGCTTTATAATAAACTACAGTAAGGGCTAACAGAGTACAGTTAATAAATAATCATGTTGCATTTCAGTAACACACTGATAATAAATATACATATGTGTTTCCATGACATAAATGACCAGGTATTATTTCTGCTATAAATATGGCAATAAATAAATGCAGTGGGGCTGGATGGTATCATGTATATATCATTACCGTGGAATCAAATGTGTACTGAAAAAGAGTTTTCTATTCTGTTTATATTTCGAAATGTAGGTGTAGTTAGCTCACGTCTAGCATGCGTAAGGCTGAGAAAGACTTTCTGGCAGTGTTGTCAATTGCTTTATATTTGTGCTGCTCGATATTGGAAAAATCTGACATTGCATTTTTTTTTTTTGTTTTGCTGCGATATACATTGCGATAGGAATATAATTTCACCAGATGATTTGAATAGCTATATTTGGAAAGCTTTTATTAATTTAGATCGACTTGGATGAAAAAGACTTTTTCTATGCAGTTCATCTGCATAAATTATAACAAATTACAAGCAATAATAAATAAATAAATAAACAGTGCTTTATGCTTTTCTGGGGAGTGGAACAGTATTCAAGTACAGAAACGAAACAATCAAATGTAAAATAACATGGTCATCATTGGATAAATAATGTCAAATTTTGATAATATCTTTATCTTTTAATCATTATTAAAATTAATCCTGCATTGTGACTATTGCAAATACACACATTGCGATATCGATGCTCAAACAATATATTGTTCACCACTACTTTATATTTTCAACAAAAAGGATCACAAAGTTTATTCATACAAATATTTATACAAGAAATGTAATATTTGTATTTTAAAGGGGAAAACAACTGTTTATTTCCTTAAAGTGTTTACATGTTTGTAATTTCATTTTTGAGTTATTTACTTGGGATATATTTTATATTTGTGATTAGATGTTACTTGAGAAATGTTTATAATGATATTAATAAGGCTTGACCATAAAACTGTGAAATGTGAGATACAGTGGAATTTGTTGTTCATCTGAAGTCATGTTTTATTTACAAAATACACCAGAGATGTTAATGTCTGTTAACTTTACCAGGTAATGATCATCATTTTTGTCATGAAGACTCCTGCTCCGCACCAGAGCCAATGCCTTCCACTGATTGACCAATGGTTCCTGTTCCTGGTTTACCTGTCGCTGGTCAGAAAGAGCAGGATCTGAGGGATTGTCTCAACATCCATCAGTCCACTCTCAGCGGGATTAGAAACACTTGGGTCAGTTTATTTATTTAACTTTCTTGGCGCAGTTGGAATTTGGATGTCTCCTAAGGACATTAAAGCCACGATGACAAGTGTGTGTTCGGCAAGAAGACTTACACCTAGTTATCATTAGCTGTGTTTCCATCCAAAGAGATTTATCCACAAAACTGGAATATTGCAAAAGACATTTATGAATAAAGCACTGTTTCCATCTAAGAGAACAAAACTGGTCACTTCCTGATAAACCGGCACCAAATATAAAAAAGAAAAAGGGAATTTGCTGTGGTAGGAGAAAACACTGTGGTCCTTTCTCTTATATAATAAATGACTTGCGCCTGGAGATAATAATACTGAACCAGTCTAAGGATGAACTTTGGCTGAATGATTTTAGAATGGCCAAAACAACATGTCAGATGCTCTACATTGTGGTCGGTCCACTTGTTTGTCTAATGCTGTACCATCACTCCTAGTTATCACATAATCTGTTAAAACAAAATCACATGACTTTCTTTGATGCGCATGTTGGAATTTATTTCAGTAAATGTCTTTCCATCATAGTTGGATGATTCAATTCAGCCTTTTTATTCTATGTTTGACGTAATCTCAACTGAAACATGGAGAGAGGGTGGGAAAGATTAGACAAAAAAAAAACAATCAGCCAATATTGTATTTATATCAATATCACATATCACAGCTCTGCCAGTGAGAGTGGTTGAGCTCAAGCGCATCAAATGAAAAGCAAATAGGAAGCGTCTTGAAAATGGCGGGTTATGTCAGATACTAGAGAGCATTTGAATGATCAAGATTTGATGAGAAACTGAAGTATGAGGTGATGGGGAAAAAATCATTGATCCATTTAGACGAAAGTGAGAAACTGCAAGCTTTGGATGCTTATATCAGTTTTATATCTTCAAAAGACAAATTCTGTCACTCGCTGACATGTAAAAAAAATATTTTAATTTCACATTATCTTCAAAGCAACAGTCACCAAAATGACACAATTAGGATCAAAGCCTAAGGGCCCTATCACACACTCAGCGCAATAAGGTGCAAGGTGTGTATGGCGTGATTAGTTGCTATTTTCAGATCAGCACAACTGAAATTTTCATGCTTTGCACCACGTTGTTTAAATAGCAAATCCATTTGTGCCACTTTGTGGACTCATGGGTGTTCTGGTCTAAAAATGTGGTGTGTTAAGGCGTATTGTTGGCGCATTGCTATTTTGAGGAACTGAAATAGGCCACGCTATTGACCAGATGAATGCTGGTTTAAAGTCCTGTGCAGAGCGTTAGCTAAAGTTAAAGAGTAAAAGTAAAGCAAAGAGAAATTAAAGAGGCCGACTGGAGGAGGCTCAGTCTTCATCCTCGAACAGATGATTTGTCTAACTGTTTTCTCACAAGTGAAGTGTTTAGTTTTTCCACTTACAAAGTCCACCATGTATATAGAAAATGAGCCATGGTGCAACACAGCTGACTCTTACTATACGTTCACACCGAAAGCGTCAAGAGCGTCAAAGGTCGCTTTGGGCACCCTGGTGACAACGCTGTCTGCCTTCACCTTTGGCGGCAAGAGCGTCAAAATTCGCTACATTGATCTTGTATTTAAAGGGGCCGTTGCAGCATATCAGTCACATTCCCACATAAAACATGCTTTCAAGCGTGAAAATGTTGCACACTTTTTATCAAATTTATTTAACAATGGAAGATCAAGTTGCATGTGGTGTGGCTTTGCTGCACTTAATTATCTAATGTGTCCATATGTCTGAAATATTCTGAAGCAGCAATACTGTTTTGTGCTGAGATTCCCGCTTTTTTAAGGAAAAATATATATAACATTAATTCACATGAGTAACTCACCAGTAACTTTTTAATGTTCCTGTGAGAAAACATTGCAAATAATTGGAAATCCAGTGACCGCAATAATCAAACCTGTGGAAACAACTGTGGTCAGAACCAAAGTTCACTGTGACTGTGTTCTCTGGACTGCTCTCGTGCGGCAGACTTCTACATTCTGATTGCTTGCTGCCGAACCACATCATAGCTTATTACCAAAAAGTTAACTTGATTTCAACTCTCTTCGACGCCCACACCGGTGAAGGCGCGCTGCACTACTCCTCACTGCCGACTTTCATTGAAAATGAATGAATTCCGGCTACTTTGGCGCTGTCGCCGCTTTCGGTGTGAACATACGGCTAAAGATGAGACTCTGATTGGTTTAATGCACATTTTGCTGAAAACACACCCATAACTCATGAAAAGAATAAGCACAACCCTGTCGGACCATGCGCCAGAGCACAGAACATATTTTCCTGTCCTTACAATAGCAAAATTGGATTCGGACATGGTCTTAATGCTTTTGTTCCATGCACTTTAGACTTTATGCTTAGATTGATAAAATAGAGACCTTTAAGGGGCAGTTTCAAAGAGTTATAAAATAATTTTGTATGGTATTTTGAGCTGAAACGTCACATACACACCCCAGGATCATCGGAGACTTATTTTAGATCTTGTAAAAAGGGGCATAATACTGTAGGTCCCGTAACATTGTTATTTCAGACTGGGTCTCTGCTTCATCAGTGTCTGGGTGATTGCCTGTCATTGTGGACCAGTAGTTGACATGTCTAAACACTACTTTATTTCCAATACGAGGCACAGAGAGACAACTCATTTGTATTTAAGGCACAAACACAGAAACAACACTTTTTAATCTGACAAAACAACTGACATTTTCAACAGTTTAAAACAAAAACAATGTATATAAATAAAGATATGTAGAGTATTTAAAGCTGAAATTTCACAGACACATTCTGGGGACACCAAAAATAAAATAAGTGAATAATAGGTGCCCTTTAAATGATTAGTTCTCTTCCATAATAAAACGTTACAGATAATGTACTCACCTCCTGACAGTGTGCCACTGCAATAGACACATTTCATGGTTATTAAGTTTGATGAGTCGTCAATAAATGATGATCAATTAAGGGAATTTATAATATCAGGCATCACATACAGCATTACTCATATTGAGCAGTTCTATCACTTTAAACACTGGGTTGGTAATGTGCAATGCTTTAAACTGTGCAGTTTTATTCTGAAACAGGAAGACAATGGCCAATTTCAGCATCTTGAATGGGGTGGGACATATCAAATACCAGAAGAGCATTTGATTGGTCAGCAGATGTGATGAGCATCTGAAGTTTGAGGTGTCATCAAATTATTTCTTGTTTCATTTTGCAGGAAATGGCAAATCCTAAAAAATATTTACATTTTTTTAAGAAAATGACCAATCATCATGCTAGGCAGGCGAGGCAGTGGCGCAGTAGGTAGTGCTGTCGCCTCACTGCAAGAAGGTCGCTGGTTCGAACCTCGGCTCAGTTGGGGTTTCTGTGTGGAGTTTGCATGTTCTCCCTGCCTTTGTGTGGGTTTCCTCCGGGTGCTCCAGTTTCCCCTACAGTCCAAAGACATGCGGTACAGGTGAATTGGGTAGGCTAAATTGTCCGTAGTGTGTGTGTGAATGTGTGTGTGGATGTTTCCCAGAGATGGGTTGCTGCTGGAAGGGCATCCGCTGCGTAAAAACTTGGCACTGTACTAAAATGTTGTGTGTTGTAAATGTATCTGATCAGGGGACATAACAGATACAACTATAGTGACTGTGATGATGAAAATTTATTTGGAAAAAAGAGACTGGAAAAGAAAGGCAGAATGGAGGATCTTTCAGAAATTGATGCAGCACCGCAAGTACCATCACCACCAATGACTATGGCAGAATCCTTAAGAACACCATCAAGATGCACAGTTACTTTACGTTCCAGTACCCCTAGGAACATTTACAGTCCTTGTTCCAGTGCAGTTGGAGATCAAGACAGAACTTATTGCAACTCGTCATGTCTTTGTAAGAATTCAAAACATCAGTAAATTTGTAAAGGCTTAATGCAGCTAGAAAGTAAAGATTAACTAGAGAACAACAGCAGTATCTATCCCACTGTTGAGATATATGAGATGTTATACTAATTCATTATTTGTGTTTTTTAGCATTACTGACTGAACTTATAAAATCACAAGAGGTCATAAAGCAGCAACTGGACCTGATTCTCAAAAATCAGCAAAAACAAAGCAGTACTCTGCAGCGGGATGAAACTCCAGATGCAAGCACATTTGACCTTCCTTTGTCCAATTTATTTGATTTAGAAAAGCTTGAACATCAACTAAAGGAGCAGCCCGAACAAAGGAAGAAAGTGGTAAGTTCAAGCTCTTTTGTATTTCATAGATTTTTTTTTTTTTTAATTTATTTTTTGTTTGTTAGTTTATTTTACTTATTGGTAGGTTTTCCACTAAAGAAGCAGTGTGGCGTATCCTAGGAAAGCTTTCCTTGGCTAAACAAATGAACTGGAGTGGGGCAAACCAAAAAGTGGCTTTTCGTGCACTCACCCTAAGGACTGTCGTAGTCAGTAAGTTGATTTGAAATATACATTTCAATACATTTAGAGGCTGTTATTCATCTGTGCCAAAATACCTTTTATGCAGAATGTGTATTTAAATCATTAACCAGAGGAACAAAGAATCTTTATATAATGTGATTTTAAGTCCCATTTAGGTTGTACTTATGTGAGAGCAAGCATGAATCTGTTTTTTTTTTTTCGATTAACATTTGTACTTGTTCACAACAAATCATCTGTTTATCTTTTAATCACAGATGCAGTGAGGACAAATGTCCATACCAACAGCGCCACTGATGAAGAGGTGGAGAAATACATCACAAGGTGGCTACAACTTGCTCCTGATAGGGTTGATGGAAGGAAGGAAAGAGAGCAGCTAATGTGTCAAATGTCTAAATCACTTTATTTTTTAAAATTATTTTATTTTATAACAACATTTTAAGTGTATTAAGATGTTCCCTGATACTTGGGCAATTTGTTTCTTTCACTTTCTCTATATATATATATAGAGAAAGTATATTCATGCTATATTCATATATATTAGCTATATATATTCATGCTATTTCTTTATATATACAAACATATATATATATGTGTGTGTGTGTGTGTGTGTGTGTGTGTGTGTGTGTGTGTGTGTATATATATATATATATATATATATGTGTGTGTGTGTGTATATATATATATATATATGCTATTTCTTAAACTGGTTTCTGTTCAGGTTTCTATAAAAAAATAGCTGTTTTAAGATGTCTTGTGCAATTTCATAGATTTTTACATGGGTATTTTAAGTTGTTTCCTTTTTTTAATTTTGTGCAGTTTCAAAGCTTTTTTTTACAGTCTATTTGGAAACTTTTGTGTTTGTGCAATTTCAGAATTTTTTAAAAATCTTCCTGTTTACTTAAATTTGTTTATAATGTGTCATTATTCTGCAGCTTCATTGTTATTGCTTTATTGAAATTTTTAATTCTTGAGCAGTACAACATGTATTCAATTTTATTATTATTTGTTTAATACTTGTTTAATCAATAAATGTTTTTTGTTATTTATTGTGTCCTTTGTTTGATTATTTGCAATGTAGGACATGTATGCTGTTTGCAATTTATTCAAAGGTTAAACGCTTATTTACTGTTATATCAACACAAATGGTCTATAAGTTGTGACTATATTGTTCTCTGGTGACTTAAACTGTATTTACACACACACACACACATAAATAAATATAAATTAGAGACACAGCTTAGATACCGATTGAGGGACGTAAACAACAACAATGGTTCTCATTCTTTCCTGGATTACATTTTTAATTAGCTCCCAGGAATCCAAAAAGGTCCACATATTGATTTTATAATGGAAGTCGTTTTAACATTAAGATATGATTAAATTGCCATTGCTTATATACTCAAAAGATGGCGTTACAGGGACCCAAATCCTAACAGAATTATTATCTACAGTGCTTCACGGAAATCATGCACTGCACGTTTAATCAGGGTAATTGCATTTGGTGGCGCGGTGGCGTTGCTGTGGTTACTATAATCAGTGACGTTCTAAAAAAGAATGTGTTCGAAAAGCCGTCGATGACGTTGAGAAAGTGTGAGCTGCATTAAGTGTCTGACCATCGCTGACATTAGCGGTATGTAAAGATCTTTCTAAAAGTATCATTTTAAGTTGTTATATTTGGTTGTTTCTACGTGCTTTTGGTGACGGACAAAGATTTTACTATTTCTCTGTCTAGTTCTGTGGATTGTACTGAATGTTGGTTGGAATGTGAGATTGCCTTCTTAACTTATTTTGGCGACTTGTCAATTTTAGGCATTTGAATATATCTATTTTTCTAGTTTGTGTATTCTGTTGTCTTCTTTAACAGCTTATTCATTATCGTAGAATGATTTTTGTTATGTTGTCAAGTTGGTAAACCGATAGATAAAACATTTTTGTTTGTTTATATGCTTCATTTGTATATTGCTATTTAAAATTTGCAGATTGTTATTTGTTATATCATCAGATTAATTGATCTGTTATAATGTATTTGTATGCTGTCAGCTTTAACACATATTCCATATTACTGCTGTATTTATTTACTGTTTTATTTATTTGTAATTTATGTCGTCGGCCTGTTCAACATTTGTAGCTTTTGATTGTTATTTCTTTTATTTACAGCTTTACTAATTATTGTAACACATTTATTTATTATAAGTTCATAGATTGTCATCTAGTAGAGTATTTACTTATAGCTGCGAAATATTAGTTAGAACAGAATCAGACTGGAGACAATGGTAGATGAAACCTTCAAAGAATGGTGTTAAGTTTAATTAAGGACTTGACATCTTTTTTAATTGTATTTTGCAGATCAGAAGGGACCACATGGAGAAAAAAAAGGAAAATTACACACCACAGCAACGACTGGAAATGGAAAAACAGATGGACGGCTGCATCGATGGAAGTCCTTCCAGGATGAAAGGGGTGTTGTTAAGTATAGATAAGTGGTTCTCAAACCTTTTCACTTTAGAAAGAATTTGTCTCTCGAAGTACGACCTATGCCTATATAAAATGTGTTTAAATTAAGTTAATTAAAATCATTACCATTCGTAAAAAATAAAAAAATAAATAAATGCTGTACTTAAAGGTAAAGTATTAGCATATAGGAGCTTATATTCATCAAAACCTGGAAATGTAGCTCGGGCCTCATAAATTTATGTCATCTTATTCATATCATATACAAACCAAATTGCATGTACATATGATATATTTGAATGGGGGAGACCAGGGATAGTTGTGCTTCTATTATATTTCTCTACAGATCTTTAAGATCTTACTTTACAAGTGTCTGCTATTAAATTGCATATAAGTTAATTTTCAGCGCATACAGAAATCGTGAATCCTTTTTAGTTTCAAACAGGAGGAGTGAAATGTACAATTCAGCCCACAGTTTGGGTTAGTTGGGTAATTTAACATTATAAAATAAGAATTAAGACCTAAAAAATGGATTTGAAAGCTTTTTATTCAGCATTGAGCTTTCAATATAATTTGTGTCTCTGTGTTTCAAAGCTGAATAAAATGTGCATCAGATTCAACAATTGAACACTATTTGTGTTTGCAGCCTTCATGAGCCCACAGAGTTCAAACACTGAGCTCAAACTACTTTTGACTTTCTCTTTAAAGAGCTATAGGAATACTGAAATTAAATCAAATAAAGACATTTTTGAATCTGCTTGGGGTTGGTGGAAACATTTCACCGACGTTACGAGCAAGTTACTAGCTTTTATTCTTACAACTGACCCAGTGTTATGTGGCCATGAATCTGTTCTCCCACAGCAAACAGCTAAAACATTATCACCAACAATGTGGCTTAAATATATCCACACACAGATTACATGGGTTTAACTACAAATCAGGCATTGATATCTTAAAAATAATTCAAGTAAAAAATATTACTTTGCTGAAACGTAGTGTTTCCTCTCTAATATCTGCTGTGTCTGCTACAGAACCTGGTCAGTCATCCACGGCCAGAAGGGTTAGGAAGTGCGAGATTGATTTGTGACTATTTCCTGGTTTCTCCCCCGTGAAATCTAAACATTAACCTGTATTTTTAATATATGATTTAAAATTACATATTTCAATTAGAGATTAGATCTGCTTACAGTGCGTCATTTACAGTATGTGTTTTAGAAAACTGAGTGATTATTAGGGATGCACCGATACCACTTTTTTATAAAACGATATGAGTATTTTAATTTATGTTCTAGCCGATACCGAGAACTGATACCAATACTTCATAGATTTGGTTTCGATGAAGTTTATTTATTTATTTATTCATTTAGTTTTTGCTTGTTGCAAGGATAACCACAAACATCTTTAAGAGAAGGCTTTTCCAAGCCAAAAATATACACACATTGTTGATAAACCTGCAAATCCAGACCTTATCTATTAAAGATTAACTGTGGACATTTAAATGATGAGTTATCCTTGCGCTGACATCCCTCCACGACTTCACACATTACATAAAGTGTGTGCAGTGTACGTTAACTTTTGAAGTCACTCTCTTACACTGCATATTCGGGAAGCATAAAACCCTGTTATGGGCGATTTTTTCATATTTACGAGTCCTGCCGTTAATCCGCAGGTCAGGTATAAAGTAGGCTATACTTGATGCTATACTTTAAGTTTAACTATAGGTGGGTCACGGCTAGATAAGATCAATAGCCATAATTACTCAAAGCATACTCTCATTTTAAAAATCATGCGACCATCATCTCACAATGTTTAATAATAATCTTATTTTTATTAAAACGAGTGATTTAGCAATGCCGCGCCACTGACAAGCCAACTGCAGATCAAACAAAGCAACTATCGCGGCAACCTTTTTCTGAATTTCAGCTGTTCTTTTTTGCATTTGATTATTATGCGTTCAATGTTAAAAAAATCAATAATGAATAGAGTGTATCCTGCGTTTGTGCGTTTTATCACTGAAGCTGCCCTTTTTCAAAACTAAAAGTTGCTTTGTCTCTCTGGCAATATTTCAGCTTTATCTAATGAAAAGTTAATTTAGATGAGCCAATATTCAAAAATTGCAGTAAAGTAACTGTGACGTGCGGCCACACATCGAATCTGAGGTCTGTTCTCATCTCTCTCTCGCTGTCATCCAGACATTGATACGTAGACACCACACAAGTCATGTCGCAAAACTGAGGCTGGTACCAGCTGACAGGTAGAACAGCTGAAGCCTTTGCGAAATCTGTCAAATACAGCACTGAAATGAACAGGCATAAATGTCTTTGACCCAAAAAGTCTATCAGTAGGATATCTGTAAAAACGCAATCAGAGCCAATGTTATGTAGAAATTGTGTAGCCTAATAATTATATTAATTTTAATAAAAAAGAAAATTAAAATAAATAATTCATTGCATTTTTCGTTTGCTAAAAAATATACAAAGGGTGGCTAGTTTGTATTAATGTGTTGTAATATTAATTAAATGTGTTTAGCCTATTTAAGCTTAACGGTTATATATACTGCCAATAGGCAAGCCATTCAAAAAATATTATTTTATTGTGTACTGGGTTAGAATTAGGGATGCTCAAAATAATCGATTAACCGTTAACCGAAAGGGTGCGTTTGTGACCGATTAATGCTATCAGTTAAACGATTAAAATTATTATTTTATATATTTTTAGTTTGGCTGCATAAGCGGCCGATTGAATGCGCCTTTGTGTTAAGAGGGGCATCTTTTGCACGCGGCTCATCCCAGAGCAGCAGTTTGTGTTGTCAAGACAACTACAGAGAACTTTTAAAGAGCTTGGTTTCCGCTACATTCATTCTTCCATGGCGGGGACCAAAATGCATCCCGCCACGGCTACATTACCCATTCAAAACATTCAGTTATTGTTGTTGTTGTTTTTAATAGCGGATTATAATCGCAACAAAACGTATTAAAAGGTAAGTGGATTATAACAGCGCAAACTTTTTTGTAACCATATAGTGCTGTGCGCTATTGTTTAATCCTTTGGGGTTACGTGCTGACTGACTGAATGACTGACAGGTGCGCGATGCGTGAGGCCAGCAAACACGCAGAAGCTTTCAGTTAAGATGAACAGTTTCTATAGTTATACTTTATTTATAGATAAAGTATGACTCTACATATAATCACTCTATCTTGCTGGCGTTTATGGCCGTTTCGCTTTACTTCAGGACGCATTAACACCGCTCTGAAGGTCTAATCGCTGTTTTAAGTTATCCAGAGCTGTATGAATGTACAAATCTTGAATATCATAATATTATTAAATATTACAATTTTATCAACATAGACAGCAACACTTTTGCACAATTGATACCCAGCTGATTCAGTCGTTTCATAAGAGGACCGCGCTTCTTCTCTTCTTTTTTCCTTGTCAACATAAAGGCAGTGAGGTGCGCCTCGCGTTTTTGGAATGAAAAAAGCACGTTAGCTGTGCTCGGCCACTTGTTCAACTGCAAGACATACTTAACTTGCAAGACGATAATGTATAACCCGTGCCTACAGACACATTTGCCAAAGAAGCAAAATGGAAGAAGAATATTGCTTCAAACAGACGTGTTGATGCCAAAAAAAGCGCTGATGTTGACCTGGATCTGCATCATAAACGCAACAAATAGGCTTTACCTTTTATTTTACAGCATATAAAGCATGTATGCACATTAATGCAATATCATATTTAAACAAAAAACTGTTTACAAAAAGTCAACATATGCGCGCGTTGTTGTTGTCTTTTCATCACGCAGCGCGCGCACTTGAGCGCGATGGAGAGAAAGGAAACCATAGCAAGACATAATCTTTAAAATAATGATTTCTATTAAAAATGTAAAAAGGTTTTGTGATTATAATAATAACAGCGGGGCATTAACTAAATGCATATTTTCCGTGGAGCGAGCGATTTGAGGAAGTCAGCTATTTTATTTGACGGAAGACAAAAATATGATTGGAAAAAAATCAGTCAGTGTTTTCGATTAGTAATATAAATTACTTATTTAAGTGCAAAATAATTTAGGGCAGTCCTATTTATTTTATTCATTTTATTTAGATTATTCTGTTCTTCTGTGCTAAACACTGCAGGTACGTGAAAATGCTCTGTTGTATTGTTCTATTATTAATATGCTAGCATATAAAAATAAATTAGTATTTTATGCAATATTTAAAGTGTCAGACACAAAATAGACATGTCAATTTGTTTAATATAAAATTAATAGTAATCTGACCAGTTAACCGTTAATAACCGATTATTGAGCGGCAGTTGTCGGTTAGCAAAATTAACCAAAATGAGCATCCCTAGTTAGAATGTATATTTTACATGAAAAACTATATGTAGCATGTCTCGCTGTCATTTAAAACATGCAATTCATAACACACCAGAGCTGTAGGCCTACACTTACACGGCGATGTTGGTCAATAGTCATACTGCGCACCACGTTATTGAGCTCAAATATCTCTGAGGGAGATTATGTGACCCGATAGCCATTATTAACTTGAGAGATTTTAAAAATAAAAGGCCTTTTTAAAAAAGGAACAACACACAAATCGGCAACAAGTAAAACTGGTCCCTTGGAGTTCAGCACTTGTCATCTTGCCAGTGTATGCTGCGTGGTGTGTATGTATAGCGCCCTTATGCGGCGCATGTCAACTGTCACTGGTGAGAGAGAGCGTGCCCGTGAGAGCTCAGTGCAAGTATCGATATAATCACAAGCAAAATCATATCATTATAAATATTCTATTAACAATACTTATCAAAATATTTATACACTTACATGGTATTTATTGAGATTGTGTGATCTGTATAGGCTGTCTGATCTTTACAGAAGCTGTAAACTGAGACGGGCGCAGTGACCGCAGTAATGTTCAGCTCTGATGAGGTGCTTTTATTTACCCTGTAGTCTTTAGATTTTTTACATAATGTTCCATTACTTAAAATTTCTTTCGTTTTTTTTTTATTTATAGTTTATATTAACATGAGTGCTAGCTTGTTTTGCTGTGATCATTATGCAAGGATCATATTTCATGTTCGGTTTATTCTTCAGTAGCCGATAGATTCATTAATAATGTATTTTTAAAAGGATTGTTTATAAGGACTAAGCTATAAATATATAATACATTAGGCTAATTATTAAGACAATGGTCAGGTAGGATAACAAATCACATCCATGTAGTAAATTACTGTTGAGTGGGATCTGTGCGTGGTATCTGCCTTTTTATGTACGATATGAGTATGAGTATTTTAAGTGTCGCCCCGATACTGGTATTGGAATCGGTGCATCCCTAGTGATTATAAATACACTGTTTGACCAATTCATGCGTGATGTATCAATTCATAGATTCAGCATTTCCATAATTTGGTGGAAGTGAGATCATATCTTAAGTAAAACATAGGGCCCTATCATACACCCGGCGCAATGCAGCGCAAGGCGCGGCGCAAATGTTATTTGCTAGTTTCACCTTGACGCAAGTGTTGTTTTGCTGTTTTGCACCACGTTGTTTAAATAGCAAATGCATTTGCACTTATATGTGCGCCCATAGGCGTTCTGGTCTGAATAGGAAAGTGTTCTGAGGCGCACTGCTGGCACGTTGCTATTTTGAGAAACTATAATAGATTTTTCATTAGACCAAAACAAACCCGGTCTAAACTCCAGCTCAGAGTTGCGCCTCGCTTACAGACTGCTTAATAGCCTACACACAAGATGTAGAGCAATACGCAAATATCTTTACATATGAAAAAATTTAAATATTAAGGATATATATAGGATATAATAAGAATATAAATATAGGAAATAAGTATAAAGGATTAAAATATTACAAATCATGTTATTTTCTAGCATAAATAAATATGAAAAATCACTGCTTTTATTTCTTCTTCATCTCGGGAGGCTTTTTCAGTTCATTCATAACAATTTGCTTTTGTATAATGTTATTATTATTAGCAGTATTATTTATTATCTCCATATTTATATTTGTTTTATTAAAAACAAGCTTAGATTTGCCCACCTGCAGGTTTTAGACCATATGGGGCACAGCATGTGTATTAGGATACAACTCAGGTTTTTAAGCACACTTTGTTGTTATTGTTCATTTATTCGTTTGCTAGAAATTAGAACTGAATTTAGAAATAGTTTTGAAACGAATATTTGCGCTTAACAAACAAAATTAATTATTTATAGGCTAATTAATGTGTGTGCATAAAGGTTTCCCTATCTAAGAGCGAAAGTGAAAGTAGATCGATTATCTCTCATTCTCACGCAGTAAATGCTCTGTTTAACAGTTTTCTGTTAAAAAAAAACTTTTAACTGTTTGCTTGTAAAATGCTGAGTTTTTCCACTTAGACTTACTTTACATCCTGTAAATAGCGAATGCGCTTATGGCGCGACGCAGCTGGCTCTTAAAGGGAATGGGAGATGAGACTCTGATTGGTTTATTCTTAAAACACATCTATAACTCAATAAGAAAATAAACTCAAACCTTTTAGACCATGCGCCACGGCGCAAAGCAGATTTTTCTGTCCTTAAATTAGCAAAGATGCATTCTGACACACCCTGAAAGCGTTTGCACCCTGGGTTTTGCGCTCTGCGCATGGACTGTCAAAATAGAGCCCATAGAGTTTGTGTAAACTGTGCAACTGACCACCGTTTTCAGGCCGACTCGGGTAAGGTTCCGCACCATTTGAATCACATCCAGATTAATTTAAATCTGAGGCAACAAACTAAATCGAAAGCCACACCGCTAAACTATTTACATAACAAATGACTTCAGGCTATAAATCATAAATGGATTTTTTTACACAACTACTAACACATGTTAACACATTAGTGATAATTATTTTACCAATAATTCTCCTGAGTTTGCACTGAAATAACTGAAATGCCAACAGGACTTGTCTGTAAAAGCACCTCTCTAACATGTATCTGCTTAAGCCCTCCACAGTTTTTTTTAGATTCTTAGCATCTGATGACATGATGCACTAAACATACTAATCATAACAGTGTGATCGTACAGAACAGGGAACAGCCAATGCTGATCACATCTGTTATCGTTTGCATCAAAGGGTAAAAGGGCGTTCATATATTTTTAATTATTATTCAGTGATTTCTCTGCATACCACTAGAAGGAAACCCGCGTACAACACTTTGAGAACCACTGGTATAGATGGGTGGTTAGGCCTTGTCTGTGTCAGGTTTTTCCTTTTTTCAGGTATTGGAGAGCAGGCAAAAGAGGGAGACTCACAAGAGCAGTGGAGCAGAAGAAGGAGAACGGTGGAGATATACTTGAAGACCTGGAGCTCATGAAGCAGGTAGTGCTGCTTGAACAGACTAAACAATGGAGTTAGTTTCAAAAGAAATGTATTAAAATTAGTTAAAGACCTGATATCTTTCTCTTTGACAGGTTGGCATGGAGCATGTGAAGGAACAGGGAAACACACTGTAATGACAAGTGCATCGTAATAAATTAGGTACAGCCTTAAACTTTAAGTTGAGTCAACTGAACTTTATAAAACATTTTAAACTTATACAATTACATTTTTACAGAGTAAGTGTCACAGAAGGGACGACATTCAGTTCAGTAATATAACAGGACGTCAGGTGAGTATAAGCAGGTGAGTTTATTGATGCAGATAATAAGTCCATTAACCTGAATTGGATATTTGATTATGCAGGCTTGGAGACTGGAGACGGATACCACAGACAGCAAACAGGATGAAGACTTAACGAGGAACCAGGAGACACCTCACTAGGAGAGACACTGGAACTCACAGGAGATGTGCTTGTGGTGCTTCAGTGAGTGGAAAACCTGGTCTTAATGGGGCAGTAAGTGGTTGTCAGATATTTCCTTCAGATAGACAGAAATAGATACAATATTTTTGTTTGTATGCTTCATTTGTATATCGCTATCTAACTTAACATTTGCAGATTGTTATTTGTTATATGATCGGATAAATTGATCTGTTCTAATGTATTTGTATGCTGTCAGAGTTACCACATTGAATATTACTGCACGTCTGTTGTCAGATAGATTGTCTGGCTGTTGTATTATTTATTAGTAATTTATGCTGTCGGCCTGTTCAACATTTGTAGCTTTTGATTGTTTTTTGTTTTATTTACAGTTTTCAAACTTCCAAAGAATGGTATTAGATTAATGAATGACTTGACATCTTTCTATTGTATTTTACAGATCAGATGGCACCACATGGAGAAAAGAAGGAATCACACACCTCAGCAATGACTGGATGGTCAGGAATTTAATTTTTTTTTAAATTAGGTGGACGTGTGAATCGATGGACGTCCTTCCAAGATGAAGGAGTGCTGGTTGTTGTAGATAGTAATTAGGCCTTGTCTTTGGCAGGTTTTTCTTTTTCAGGTAATGGAGAGAGAGCAGGCAGAAGAGGGAGACTCACAAGAGCATAAGTGGAGCTATCAGGAGCTTAAGTTTGATTACTTTATTTTGGATTATGAAAGAAAAATTCTCCAACAAGAGTGATTATGCTGCTTCCTGATGGTGAAAGTGATTATACTCATGGCAAGTATTATTTGACAGTTTGGTCATTTGTTTCACTAAGGGCCTACTCACACTATGCCATCCGTACCGTGCCCAGGCCCGTTTCCCGGATCGTTTGAGAAGTGTGAGTGCGCTGAATCAGGCTCAAGCACGGTTCACTTGGCCGGCCCTGGCCCGGTTGGAAGAGGTGGATCTGAGTGCGGTTCACTTGGGCCCGAAACTGAAAGCGACACGTGACTTTTAAGGGACTGTTTCATATGGATTTATTAATCATTCTTACTGTTCATTGAACGCAAACTGCCGTAGTTTATTAAATACGCAAACTTCTCAATGCACGACAGCTGAATTTGCGGTTAGTAAATAACCGATTGTGTTCTATTTGGGACACTACATTCATATACTATGCTGTTGAGTGTGTAAGTGCATAAGTACATAGTGTATAAGTTCATAGTGTATAGCGTGCCTTTTGGGACGCAGCTTTTGTCATTTGTAGGTTGGAGTGGAGCAGAAGTAGAAGAGTCACAGGAACAGTGGAAATATACTTGAAAATCTGGAGCTCAGGAAACAGGTAGAACTGCTTGAACAGACTAAACAATGGAGTTTGTTTCCAAAGAAATATATTGAGATTAAAGACCTGATATCTTTCTCTTTGACAGGTTGGCATGGAGCATGTGGAGAAACAGCGAACCACACATCAGTATTGACAAGTACATCGTAATAAATTAGGTAGACTTACATTTTTAGTTGAATCAAATTAACTTAATAAAACATTTTTAAATTATATACTTTAATTTGTAAAGACTAAGTGATGATTGGGTATTTCCTTCAGATACAGTAAATAGTTAGATAGATGTCTTGTCTGCCGCAGGTGTTTCTTTTTCAGGTAATGGACACACAACAAACAGAAGAAGGAGACTCACAAGAGCATCAGTGGAGATTTATCTGAAGAACGCTGGAGAGCAGCTTGTGCATTGCTGGAGTTCAGCAAGCATGTAGAGCTCTGTTAGTCGTGTCTTTGTCTTTTACAGACTGGAGTGGAGCATGTGGAGACCAATAGGAATCACACACCTCAGTGGTGACTGGACACTGATGGTCAAGAATATCCTTTTAATGCAGAAGTATGGGTGCATGGATAGATGTCCTTCCAAGTGGAAGGGGGTGGTGGTGGGCATAGATTGTTAAATAGATGTTTTGTCTGTGGCTGTTATTTACATTGTAGATAATGAATTCTCAACAGGCGGAAGAGAGATACTCACAAGAGCATAAGTATTATAAATAATTTTTGATACATTTTGAAATATAAGTTGTATGTACCTATGATATATTTGTATGGGGGAGACCGGGGATAGTTGTACTTCTATTATATTTCTCTATATATCTTTGAGATCTTGAGTTACAAGTGTCTGCTATTAAATGGCCAAATAAGTAATTTTTGCAGCGTAAACAGTAAATGTGAAACTTTTTAGTTTCAGGGCGTACTCACACTATGCTATCAGTACCGTGCCCAGGCCCATATCGTTTGAGAAGTGTGAGTGCTCCGAATCTGGCTCAGGTGCGGTTCACTTGGCCGGCCCTTGCCTGGTTGAAAGAGGTGTGCCAGCGCGCGATTCACTTGGGCTGGAAACTGAAGACGAGACGTGACATTTAAGGAACTGTTTTAT
This sequence comes from Danio rerio, assembly GCF_052040795.2. Lineage (NCBI taxonomy): Eukaryota > Metazoa > Chordata > Actinopteri > Cypriniformes > Danionidae > Danio > Danio rerio. Next base: position 18,797,429 of record NC_141026.1, on the reverse strand, counting down.
ATGGATTTATTAATCATTCATACTGTTCAATGAATGCAAACTGTCGTAGATTATTAAAGACGCAAACACCTCACTGCATGACAGCTGCACCTGTAGCAAACCTCTTAATTCCTGCAGCGCGATGACTTTATAATTGTTTATGAGCGTCAAAAGTGGCTGATCTGTTCAGCGAAATAATTAACTGCGTGTCACCCCTTCCACCCCTACCTCTCCAGCTTTCCCTTCATAGGGTGGCACGGTGGCCCAGTGGGTAGCAATGCAGCCTCACAGCAAGAGCGTCACCGGTTCTAGTCCTTTAACAGGCTGACTGTCATTTCTGTGCATAGTTTGCATGTTCTTCCCGTGCTCGCATGGGTTTTCCCTGGGTTCTCCGGTTTCCTCCCACATTCCAAAAACATGTACTACAAGTGAATTGATCAATCTAAATTTAGCACTACATTCAAACTCTCATTCAGCAGCATATCTCTTCATAGCATTTATTTTAGTCATCAGCTCATATCATGGGGGGAGTTGTCGAGATCTACCTGAGGCAAACGGGAGGGAGCCCAGGGCTCAAGGACCTTTTGAGCTCAGGTCTCTCTCCCGGGACAGCATGCTAAACTTGCTTATAATCAGTCATCAGCTAAGTGTGAACTCTTGAAAACGATATAACTAAAGAAATTTCCACTGTGCTGAGTGAGAGCGCTTCTTACTGAACTGTGCATCATTGATGACGTAAGCATGCTCAGTCCCAAATGCGATGTGAGTGCGGGCCGTCAGGTGAGACGGGAGGGGGGACAAATGTGCTTCGGCCCGGTTCAAGGCAACTGTAAATAGTGTGAGTAAGCCCTCAAACAGGAGGAGTGAAATGTTACAATTCAGCCCACAGTCTGGGTTAGTTGTAACATCATAAAATGAGAATTATGACATAAAATGGATTTGAAAGCTTTTTATTCAGCATTGAGCTTTCAGTATAGTTTGTGTGTCTCTGTGTTACAAAGCTGAATGAAATGTGCAAATGTGCATCAGCTTCAACAATTGAACACTATTTGTGTTTGCAGGCTTCATGAGCCCACAGAGGTCAAACACTGAACTCAAACTACTTTTGACTTTCTCTTTTATAAGCTATAGCAATACTGAAATTAAATCATATAAATACAGTTTTAAATCTGCTTGGGGTTGGTGGTAACATTTCACTGATGTGACTAGCAAGTTACTAGCTTTTGTTGTTTCAACTGACCCAGCATTATGTGGCCATGAATCTGTTCTCCTACAGCTAACAGCTAAAACATTATCACCAACAATGTGGATTAAGTATATCCACAATCAGACACACAGATTACATGGGTTTAACTACAAATCAGGGAATGATATCTTAAAAATAATTAATTAGCTAATCTTAGCTGAAGTGTAGTTTTTCTGTCTAATATCTGCTGTGTCTGTCACAGGACTTTTTCATATGTGGTATGAGGACTAAAATGAGCATGTGTGAAGTGAATCAGCTGATTTGTAACTAGTTCCTTGTTGTAGAGATTGTAAGTGTTACAACTATCCCCGCTCTCTCCAAATCTAAGGGCTTCTTTTTGACGGTCCATGTGCAGAGCGCAAATTGCAGGGCGCAAACGCTTTCAGGGCGTGTCAGAACGCATTTTTGCTAATTTAAAGACGAGAAAATCCGCTTTGCGCCATGGCGCATGGTCTAAAAGGGTTGAGTTTATTTTCTTAATGAGTTATTGGTGTGTTTTGAGAATAAACCAATTAGAGTCTCATCTCCCATTCCCTTTAACAGCCAGCCGCGTCGCGCCATAAGCGCATTCGCTATTTACAGGACGTATAGTAAGTCTAAGTGGAAAAACTGAGCATTTCACTAGCAAACAGTTAACAGAAAACTGTTAAACAGAGCATCTACTGCATGAGAATGAGAGATAATCGATCTACTTTCACTTTCGCTCTTGGATAGGGAAATCTTTACGCACAGACATCAATTAGTCTATAAATAATTAATTACGTTTGTTAAGCGCAAATATTCGTTTCAAAACTATTTCTAAATTCCGTTCTAATTTCCAGCAAACGAATAAATGAACAATAATAACGAAGTGTGTTAGAAAACCTGAGTTATATCCTAATACACATGCTGTGCCCCATATGGTCTAAAACCTGACAGGTGGGCAAATCTAAGCTTGTATTTCATAAAACAAATATAAATATGGAGATAATAAATAATACTGCTAATAATAATAACATTATACAAAAGCAAATTGTTATAAATTAACTGAAAAAGCCCTCTGAGATGAAGAAGACATAAAAGCAGTGATTTTTCATATTTATGTAGGCTAGAAAATAATATGTTTTGTAATATTTTAATCCTTTATATTTATATCCTATATCTATTCTTATTATATTCTATATCCCTAATATTTAATTTTTTTCATATGTAAAGATTTGCCTATTGCTCTCTTGTGCGTATTAAGCAGTGTGTAAGCGAGGTGCAACTCTGCGCTGGAGTTTAGACCGGGTTTGTTTTGGTCTAATTAAAAATCTATTTTTGTTTCGCAAAATAGCAGTGCGCCTGAGAACGCCTTCCTTTTTAGACCAGAACGCCTATGGACGCACATATGAGCGCAAATGCATTTGCTATTTAAACAGCGTAGCGCAATGCCTCAAAACCACTCTTGCGCCAAGCTGAAACTAGCAAAAGACTATTGCACCGCGCCTTGCACCACATTGCGCCGGGTGTATGATAGGGCCCTAAACATTAACTTGTATTTGAAATATAACGTTCACTATTACAATTTAAATTAGAGATTAGATCTGCTTACAGCGCGTCATTTACAGTATGTGTTTCAGAAAAGTGAGTGATTATAAATACCCTGAAGAAAATTCATAAGTGATTTATCAATTCATAAATGCAGCATTTCCATGATTTGGTGGAATTGAGATCATATCATAAGTAAACCGTGGAGTTTGTGTAAACTGTGCATCCGACCACCGTTTTCAGGTCGACTTGGGTAAGGTTTGCAGGTGCTCCGTCTGTGCACAAACTTCCATTTTGTGTTTTTTCAAGGTTCAAACATGGTAAAATTGGCTTTAGTCTGTTCTTCGACCTGCACCATTTAACAAACTAAATCAAAAGCCACACCGCTAGGCTATTTACAAAACAAATATATATCGAAATATGTATCGGCTATACATCGAAAACACACATGATTTTACACAACTATGAACACTTTAACACGTTTGTGATAATTATTTCACCAATGATGCAGCTTGTAGAAACTCCTGAGTTTGCAGTAACTGAAAAGCACTTCACTAGTGCGTATCTGCTCGAGAGCTCCACAGTTTTTTTCAATCTTAGCATCTGATGACATGATGCACTAAACATACTAATCATAACAGTGTGATCATACAGTACAGGGAACAGCAAATGCTGATCACATCGGTGTTATCATACGCATCAAAGGGTAAAAGGGCGTTCATATATTTTTAATTATTATTCTGTGATTCCTCCGTGCACCACTAGAAGAAAGCCTGCGTACCACACTTTGAGAACCACTGGTATAGATAGATAGTTAGGCCTTGTCTGTGTCAGGTTTTTCCTTTTTCAGCTAATGGAGAGCAGGCAGAAGAGGGAGACTCAAAAGAGCATCGGTGGACATTTATCTAGAAAATGCTGGAGAACAGCAGGTAGGGCTCTGTCAGTACTGTCTATGGGTGCGTTCCAAATCACATACTTGTACACTATTCTATGCCATTTTGTAGTGTAAATGGTGTAAGTAGTGTGTGCACTAAAATATTCTCCTTTTTTTCTACTTTTTTGCCTTTATTAGATAGGACAGTAATGGGACAGGAAACGAAGTGGGAGAGAGAGAAGGGGGTAGGGTTGGGAAATGTCTTCGAGCTGGGATTTGAACTCGGGAAGCCCTATTGTGCTACTGCACCATATGTCAGCGCATTGACCACAAGGCTACTGCGCTGACAATATTCTTTTATTTTAAAAAGATTAAGTTCACTTTAAATTCACGGATGATGCTCTTATTTAACCGTTTAAAAAGAAGTGTGGACTGTGCACTTGGGGCTGTCTTTGTTTGTTTGCTGATTGGAGTGGAGCAGATGGAGACTCACAAGCGGAATGGTGGAGATATACTGCAAGACCGGGAGCTCAGGAAGCAAGTAGAACTGCTTGAACAGACTGAACAATGGAGTTTGTTTCCAAAAAAATGTATTGAGATTAAAGACCTGATATCTTTCTCTTTGACAGGTTGGCATGGAGCATGTGGAGAAACAGTGAACCACACATCAGTATTGACAAGTACATCGTAATAAATTAGGTAGACTTACATTTTTAGTTGAATCAAATTAACTTAATAAAACATTTTTAAATTATATACTTTAATTTGTAAAGACTAAGTGATGATTGGGTATTTCCTTCAGATACAGTAAATAGTTAGATAGATGTCTTGTTTGCAGCAGGTGTTTCTTTTTCAGGTAATGGACACAACAGACAGAAGGAGACTCACAAGAGCATCAGTGGAGATTTATCTGAAGAACGCTAGAGAGCAGCTTGTGCATTGCTGGAGTTCAGCAAGCATGTAGAGCTCTGTTAGTCGTGTCTTTGTCTTTTACAGACTGGAGTGGAGCATGTGGAGACAAATAGGAGTCACACACCTCAGTGGTGACTGGACACTGATGGTCAAGAATATCCTTTTAATGCAGAAGTATGGTTGCATGGATAGATGTCCTTCCAAGTGGAAGGGGGTGGTGGTGGGCATAGATTGTTAAATAGATGTTTTGTCTGTGGCTGTTATTTACATTGTAGATAATGAATCCTCAACAGGCGGAAGAGAGATACTCACGAAAGCATAAGTATTATAAATTATTTTTGATACATTTTGAAATATAAGTTGCATGTACATATGATATATTTGTATGGGGGAGACCGGGGATAGTTGTACTTCTATTATATTTCTCTATATATCTTTGAGATCTTGAGTTACAAGTGTCTGCTATTAAATGGCAATTTAGTTATTTTTGCAGCGCAAACAGTAAATATGAACACTTTTTAGTTTCAGGGCGTACTCACACTATGCTATCAGTACCGTGCCCAGGCCCATAACGTTTGAGAAGTGTGAGTGCTCCGAATCTGGCTCAGGTGCGGTACACTTTGGCGGCCCTGGCCTGGTTGGAAGAGGTGTGCCAGAGCGCGGTTTACTTGGGCTCGAAACTGAAGACGAGACGTGACTTTTAAGTAGGGTTGGGTACCGAAATCCGGTGCCATTATAGCACCGGTACCTAGGTAACCGGTACGTACCGGTATTAAATCAGCGTTTGAATTTCGGTGCCTAAGTTCGGTGCTGCGGCAAGGATGTTATGCCTGTTTCACACCGCAAGCGAAAGCAGTGCGTGAGCAGAGCGTGCGCAGCACGTATGTCGAGCAGAAGCAGCACGCAGGCGTTTGCCTTTGACGCCTGTTTCACACCGCAAGCGAAAGCAGTGCGTGAGCAGCGTGTATGGAGAGCAGAAGCAGCACGCAGCCGTTTGCCTTTCACACCAGCTGCGTCTGCAGCGCGCAGCTTTCCGGCAGCTGCTGCAGAGATCAATATATCTCTATTTCTATCTCTATGTCTATTCTATCTAGTTATGAACAGCTCTCGGGTGGAATAACTTGAGTGAACATGAAACAAAGCCTAGTAAAACTTTCTTCCTCAGCTTCAGCTGCACAGCACAGCACAAAGTGAGCTCACATCATCCAGCATGCGTGTCGAACTACACTACCCACAATACACTTTGCTATGGACTACAACTCCCGTAAATAGCAAATCTTTAAGTGACCACTCCCCTCTCCTGCAACACTAGCGTGCAACTTAAGCAAAACTGATACTAAAATAGTTTTACATTTGGTTTTGTAGTTCGGGCCTAAATAAATGTTTGTTGCAGTTTTTAATTGTTTTAAGATCATTTGAATGACTATATATAAATCAGTTGATATTACTAAAGCATTTATTGGGTAAAATTGCTACTTTTTACTGTCATTCAATGTGTCTTGGTCATTATCAATGCACAAAATAAACAATAAAAAATAGGACTTATTATGACTCCAGAATAATTATTTTTTAGGAAACAGTGCAAAAATTTTCAGAAACATTATTGTGAATGAATGGGAGGGCAAAATAAATTGACTTCAACTTTAGGCCTGTTAAAGTTTACAGGTGCAGCAATGTGCCTTGATGTACTTGAATGTTAGAAATATGTTCTCCCACACCAGTATAACGTTACTTGTCAAATAAATGAACAAGGAAGATTATTTTGAGTTTAAGTTATTTAATTATCTTGTTTATGAAGACTGCAGAGTGATGCATGAAAACAAATCACTTGAAAAGTGCATGGCCCCTGCCCGCCCCCCACAGGTTAATAGTAAGCTAATGTAATTTCATAATGCAAATCTTTTTTTTTATAATTTTTTATTTGTAGTAGCAATAAACACAGTACAATGATTCCACTTAAGAGAAAACATTTCCCACTGCTTAACATTTTTCTTTTTCACAAACTCTAAAGTAACAGAACACAAAAAAAAAAAAAATATATATATAAAAAAAAATAAATAAATAAAGGTTTCATCAAATACAATATATGAAAATAACAGTAAAAAGGTAACTTAAATAATATCAATACTAAATTTCCATAGGTCAGAGAGGGTCAAATTTTTATTTATTCATTCAACTTTAGGTTATTATCAACTGTGAATTACTAATTTAAAAAGAGGATTAAGAGGGGGAGTGCAATGGGTCGTAAATTGAAAAAATGTTTGTTATGTGGATGGGAATTAGATAGTAATAGTTTTATATTTCTATGAAGATTGGATGGAGCAATCTAACGTAATCAGTCCACTTGGACCAGATGTTTCTAAATGTATTAATTTGGAGTCGAAGGGAGAATGTAATTTTTTCCATCACATAGATATTATATACTATCTCTAGCCATTCTTGGGTTGTTGGGGATTCAGGAAGTAACCAGTGTCTTGTAATTGCTTTTTTGGCTGCGATTATTAAAATATCAAGTAAGTATTTATCAGATTTACATATTTGGATATCAGAGCTTCCAAAATAAATAACTATAAATTGAAAGGGTAGTGTAATATTAAGTATGTTTTCTATTACTCCATGTACTTCTACCCAAAATTGTTTTATTACTGGACATTCCCAAAAAATGTGCCAGTGATTAGGTTCCTGAGACCCGCATAGTCTCCAGCACTTAGTGTTCTTTCCTGTGGTGTATGCTCTTTGTTTTGGCGTGATGAAAAATCTCATTAGACATTTCCATCCAAATTCTCTCCACATATGTGAATTAGTACATTTTGATGTAAATCTACATATGTCTAACCATTCTTCCACCGTAATAATGGAATTACTTTCCTTTTCCCATTTTTCTTTAACATATTCTGTTGAATGGGGTTTAATCGATCTAAATCCTTTATAAAGTTTTGAAATTATACCTTTACTCCCACTGCCTTTGTAGGCATCTATAAATATTTTCAGTATCGAGTCATCCAGATCTGTTTTAATTTTAATATTATTTCCAAAGTGGTTACGTAATTGAAGGTATCTATAAAAATCAGATTTATCCAGGTTATATTCTTTCTTCAGACTTTCAAAATCTTTCAAAAGGCCTTTCTCTGTGAGTGAGTAGAATGTTAATATTCCTTTAGAAATCCAGGATTTAAATCTATAGTCCATTTGATTTGGTTTGAATTCAGTGTCATAAGCACACCATTGAATTATTTGTAGTTTATCATTCAGTTTGTATTCTTCTTTTATAATGTTCCAAATTTTTAATTGGGCTTTAATCCATAAATTTTGCGTTTTTTCTATGTATCCCCCCAGGTTTTTATGTGCCAATATCGCTTGTAATGGGGGATCATTCATTAGTGTAATTTCAATGTCTTTCCATTTTGCTTGATATGTTGGGTTACATAGGTTAACCAGATATTTAGTCTGGGCTGCATAAAAGTAATCCTTAAAGTAGGGTAAAGCCATTCCTCCTTGTTCCTTTGGAAGTTCTACTGTTTTTAATTTAATCCTTGTTTTTTTCCCCTGCCAAATGAATCTAGAAATGGTCTTGTTAAATTCTGACCAATGTGTTTGGGGTATTTCTGTTGGGAGAGCTTGGAATAAATAGAGGTATCGAGGAAGGACATTCACTCTTATTGCGTCAATTCTCTGGCTAAAGCTCAAGAAAGAAACGGCATTCCATCTGTGTATATCATTTTTTATATTTATTAGTAGAGTATCATAATTTACTTTTGCCAATGTTGAAATCTCTTTTGTTAAATGAATTCCTAAGTATTTCAGTGATTTCTGATCCCATTTCATATTAAATTTGTCTTTTATAGTTACTGGGGGTGTATATTTAAAAGATAGGGTCTGTGTTTTTTGTATATTTAATTTATAACCTGCATAGGAACCAAATTTCTCCAGTAAAGTCATTAGTTCAGGAAGTGAGGTTGTGGGTGTGCTTAAATAAATCAAAATATCATCTGCATACAATGCCAGCTTGTGAATATCTCCATTTATGTTTATACCTTTAATATTTTTAGTTTGTCTTATCCATTGTGCCAAAGGTTCTATATATAGAGCAAATAACAATGGTGAGATTGGGCATCCTTGTCTTGTCCCACGTTGTAATGTTATGGTGTCTGTGAGGTATCCATTTATTTTTATCCGGGCTACTGGTTTATTGTAAATTGTACGAATGCCTTTTATAAAGTTTTCATGTATGCCAAATCTTTCAAGAGCTTTATATAAAAAAGACCAATTTACAGAGTCAAAAGCCTTCTCCGCGTCAAGACTGATTAAAAGAGCCTCCATTTTGTTCTGATATATATGATTTAGTATATGTAAGGATCTTCTAATATTATCATAAGTTTGTCTTTGCGAGATAAAACCTGTCTGATCTTTATGTATTAGCTGCGGAAGAATCTTTTCCAGTCTTTTGGCGAGAATGCCTGTGTATAATTTATAATCAACATTTAAGATTGAGATTGGCCTATATGAACCGCATTCTAATTTATCTTTCCCCTCCTTTGGTAAAACAGAGATTACTGCTTCATTCCATGATGGGAGCATCTTACCCTCTTTTATAGTGATATTGCTCGCTTGGAGTAGGCTTGGAGTTAAGTTTGATCGAAAAGTTTTATACCATTCTGATGAAAACCCGTCGGGGCCAGGTGACTCATTTGATTTAAGATTAGAAATAGCGTTGACTAATTCAGTTTCAGTTATTTCAGCAGTTAATATTTTATTTTGTTCTTCTGTTACAACTGGTAGGTTGATAGAATTGAGAAATTGTTCTATTTGTTGGGCGTTCTTTAAATGTGGCTGAGTATACAAGAGCTTGTAATAGTTTTTAAAAGTCTTTTGTATTTCATGTTGTTTGTGTAGTGTATTTTTAGAATTCAAATCCCTTATTTTGTATATTGATCTCTCAATTTGTTGTTTTTGCATCCTTCTTGCTAACAATTTAGTGCCCTTTGGACCAGATTCATAGTATTTTTGTTTTGTAAATTTAATCTTTCTTTCAATTTCTTGTGCATATATTAAATTTATCTCGTTTCTGATTTTCTTTATTTTAGTCATTAAATCAGATTTTTTTTCCTTCTTATGTTGTAATTCCAGATCTTTTAGTTCTTCATTAAGGTTTGTTAATTTTAATTGTTTTTGTTTCTTTTCTTGAGCACATAGTGATATGATTCTACCTCTAATGACTGCTTTTAATGTATCCCATAATATGGCTGGGTTAACTTCTCCATTATCATTCTCTGTAAAAAATAACTTTATATCTTCCTTAATTTGAGTTTGAAATTGTTGATTATTCAGCATATTTGTATTTAATCTCCACAATGTTCTTCCTGGATTATCTCTAATATGTATAGTACAAGAGAGAGGGGCGTGATCAGATAGGTCAATCGTTCCAATATCACAGGTTTGTACTCTATGTCGATCTCGATTGAGTACAAAAAAATAATCTATTCGTGAGTATACATCATGGGGGTTTGAGTAAAAAGTGTAGTCACGGCCTGTTGGATAAAGATCTCTCCAGAGATCTACTATACCTAGCTCATTCATTAAAAATTTTATTTTTTTATGTAGGGGTGTGAGTTTAGAGTTTTTTGATGAATCTAGATTTGGATTAAGACGGATATTCCAATCTCCACCACATATAACAATTCCTTTGCCTTCTATCATCAAGTCAATTATTTTCCTATAGAAAGATAACTTGCTTCCTTGGGGAGCATATACATTACATACAGTTATATTAATATCTTTCGACTTTTTTACTGAAATATATCTCCCTTCCTTGTCTGAAATTTCTGAGAGGTGTTCAAATGGTATTTTTTGCGAAATTAATATTGCTACTCCCCTTCTATGTCCTGATTTGTAAGAAGAATAATACACTTTGGAAAATCCCATTCTCTTTAATTTTTCATGTTCTATTGGTGTAAGGTGTGTCTCTTGTAACAACACTATCCCTGCATTTTCTTTTTTCATTTTTAACAGTATTTGACTCCTCTTAGCTGGATTCAACACTCCATTTACATTAAATGTAATAACTTTAAGATTACCTTTATTCATATTTTTGTAGTTTACTAACCAATTTAATTCCCCTCTGCGTCTCTCTTGTTGACCGTAGTGTATATTTTGACATTGCCTCTCTTAAATTATAGATACTAAACTGATACCAAATTAGAACAATTTTAAAGAAAATTACACCACCGTAACTAACAAGAACAGTTGCTTCAGGTGTAGAGGCTCGATTCTAAAGAGCCTTATGGGGCTTACTGCGTTTTAAGCCTCCGTAAGGGAAATGTCCACTTTATTCAAGAAGTGGGGCCCTATTAATTGGTCGTAAATTAGTCCAGACAACGCAAAAAAAAAAAGTCTAACTCCAAAAGAAAATTATCCTCGGATGACAGTCAATAATCAAGTACCGACATTTTCAAACATTATTCGAACGCAATTAGGAATATAACGTTATTCATTCAGATGATTGTTTCAAAAACAGATAGGATAAAGGATAAAATATTGGTGTGAAAGACATATGAGATCTTAGCTGTTTTCCTGGATTAGATGTCTAGAATTCCGTTTTTGTTCATTTTCTAAATTGCTTAAGCTTCTCCTTATACTGACTACGGGAAGCTTTTTTGGGTTGTGCGTCACCGGCCACCTCTCCGTATCTCTGATCTTCTCCCCGGTCCCGTCGTTTCAGTACCGGTTGCCAGGTGGTTAGTTGTTTAGCTGTAATTTCCTCCTGTTCTATTGCCACGGAAGGTTTCACCACCGCGACCGTAAATCCACGCTTGACCAAGTCTTTCGTTGCCTCCGTCGCACTCTGGTACAGTTGGGTGCCATCCTCATAGAAAACACGCATCCTTGCCGGGTATGGGGTCTGGAATTTTATTTGCTTCTCCTTCAATACTTTCTTGACTTCGACATACTCTCCTCGCTTTTTAAGCACCTCTAAAGGGAAGTCGTGGTCTACGAAGAAACGAGTGTCATTAAAATACACCTTTTTTCTCTGCCAGGCCTTTCGAAGCACTTCTTCTTTCGTCCGGTAGCTCGAAAATTTCACTACTATTGAGCGTGGCTTTGCCTCCGGGTTACTGGGTTTCGGTTGTAACGCTCGATGTGCTCGTTCAATTCCAAGTTCACGGTCCCGGGGTAAGTTCAATGCGTTTTTCAGCAAATTATTTAGAAACTCGATCATGTCTGTGCCTTCCTTGTCTTCAGGTATACCGTAAATCCTTAGATTATCTCTGCGTGCCCGTCCTTCCTGATCGAGCACTCTGGCTTCCAGATTAGCTTGGCGCTGTATGAGGCGTTTGATTAGCGTCGATGCTAATTGTAGCGTGGTCTCGGTCTCTTCAATTCTTTCCTCAGCCTCTTCCAGTCTATCGTTTGTTCTTTTTAATTCCTGTTTGAATTCGTCAAACTGCTCCATGTTATCCTTTCTGAATTCTCGAAGTTCGATGAGAATACACCGCAGACTGACCTCGGGGCCCTCTTCGTCATGAGGTGATGGTGTCCGGGAACGGCTTCTGTTTAACGTTACTTGACTTGTTTCAGGGTTGTTTTCTGATACATTCGATGTTATTTTGCTCCTTGTGGTGACCCCTTTCTCCATCATTACTTTAATACTCCCAAAGTTTCACAAAATCAGGTTTTAGGGGGTTATTTTGTTAACCGTCGGCGAGCTCGAAGATTAAGCAGTCATCCTGACGGTGGCGCAACCGGAAGTCCTCATAATGCAAATCTTAAATTCATGCTAACTGTAACGGGGAGACTGACACGGAGGGATCCATTTGCAGTATTTATTAAGTCACACTTAATCAACATACAACACGCACGACTGTGCGAACATACAACATACACATCAATGAGAATGGGCTGGAGATGACAGACACAGAGTGATTACCAGGCATGGGTCAGAGGCAGGCAGCGTGATTCAGAGTCCGTGTAACAGGCTTTGGTCGTGGGCAGGCAGAAGACAGAGCAGAGTCAGGAAACGGGCTGAAGTAGTAAACGGGAGATCAGGCAGGATAGAACGCTCAGAAATGCTGGCCGGGGCTAAACAAGACTTCGCACAGAAGAGAGAGTGGGTCATTAGCGGATTTGATATCAGGTGTGCTGGAATCAGAGTGGAGGGATGGCATAATGTTAGAAGTCCGGAGATGGTGGCCTCTGCTGGCCAGCGAGGGAAATGACTGGGACCGAGTCGGTGACAGAGCCCCCCCCAACGAACGGCTCCTGAAGTGAGGCGAGTCTCGACGCCGGGGTCTTCCACGGGGGCGAGGGGCCGGCATATCCGGATGTTGTAAGTGGAACTCTTCCAGTAGTGTTGAGTCAAGAATGTCCTTGCGGTTGATCCATGATCTTTCCTCCGGGCCGTACACCGCCCAATCGATGAGATATTGGAGTTGTCCACCCCGGCGTCTGGATCTCAGGATTTCGTGGATCTGGTAGGCCTCCTCTCCATCGATCATGAGAGGCGGGGGACCCTGTTCACCGGCTGCCACCTCCCTATCCGCCTCGGCTGGACCAACAGCAGGCTTGAGCAGGGAGACATGGAAAGTGGGAGAAATACGGTACTGATTAGGGAGTGTCAGTCGGAATGAAACAGGAGATATTTGTTTATCTATTTGGAAAGGACCCACGTACCTGGGGCTGAGCTTCTTGCAGGGTAGTCTGAGGCGTAAGTCACGGGTGGAGAGCCATACCCATTGTCCTGGGGAATACGTGGGACCAGGGCGTCGGTGTCGATCGGCTTGTTCTTTGAAATGCTGTACGGCGTGATAGTGATGGGTGTGAGCTGCGTTCCATACTTTCTCGCAACTTTTGAACCAAGTATCTACAGCGGGGAGTTCAGTGGTCTCGCCGGACCAGGGGAAGAGAGGAGGTTGGAAGCCCAGGACGCACTGAAATGGAGTCAAACCTGTTGATGCCTTTCTCAGAGAGTTTTGAGCGTATTCTGCCCACATAAGGAATTTAGCCCATTCAGCCTGATTGGAATGACAGTATGTGCGGAGGAATCTGCCGATCTCCTGGTTCAGGCGCTCTGTTTGACCGTTGGATTGGGGATAGTAGCCGGATGTTAGGCTAACGTTTACTTGGAGGTTCTTAAAGAAGGCGGACCAGAGTCGGGAGGTAAACTGGGACCCTCAATCCGATACGATGTCTTCAGAGAGACCATAATATCGGAACACAAATTCGCAGAGCAGTTCGGCCATTTCCATGGCTGTAGGCAGTTTGGCTATGGAAATGAGGCGACAGGATTTAGAAAATCGGTCCACAACAGTGAGGATGGTGGTATTTCCTTGTGATACAGGTAAATCGGTGACGAAATCTATGGCAATGTGTGACCAGGGACGACGTGGCACCTCCAGGGGTTGGAGCAGTCCAGCTGGACGGTGACGGGAGTGTTTGGACATCTGACAGGGTGAGCATTTATTAATGAAATTGATGACGTCCTTGTTTATAGATGACCACCAGTATCGGGATTGGATTAATTGTTCTGTGGCAGTGCTGCCTGGATGACCGGAGCTGGGGTGGTCATGTACCTCGGCGATGAGTCTCTCACGGAGTGACGGGGGAACAAAGATCTTGTTTTCAGGACAGGACTGTGGCATGGAACTGTGTTCAGAGGCTTGAAGAATTTCATGCTCGATGTCCCACTGAATGGGAGCGATTATCAGGGGATCTTTGAGAATGGGCTCATCACCGTTATCTGATGTTTCCTCGTCTGAGAGGCGGGAGAGAGCATCTGCCTTAATGTTCTTCGAGCCAGGGATGTATGTGACTTGAAAGTCGAAGCGTGTGAAGAACAAAGCCCATCTTGCCTGTCTAGGGTTCAGACGTTTACAGGATCGAATGTATTCCAGGTTTTTATGTTCTGTGATGACGGTGAAAGGATGTTTGGCGCCCTTAAGCCAATGTCTCCACTCCTCTAAAGCAGCCTTCATAGCGAGGAGTTCACGGTTTCCCACGTCATAGTTCCTCTCCGCGGAGTTGAGTTTGCGAGAGTAGAAAGCACAGGGATGGAGCTTCTTCATAGATAGGGATCTCTGGGACAGAATGGCTCCAATGCCAGTGTTTGATGCGTCGATTTCAACCACGAAAGGTTGCTAGGGATCAGGATGACGCAGAATGGGTGCACTGGAGAACCGGGTTTTGAGCTGGGTGAATGCTCGAGTAGCGTCTGGGTTCCACTTGAGGCGAGCATTATTTGCCTTAACCATGGCGGTAAGTGGAGCAGCAACTGAGCTAAAGTTTCTTATAAAGCGTCGATAGAAATTGGCAAAGCCCAGGAATCGTTGCAGTTGTCGGATAGTTTCTGGTTGTGGCCATTGCATTACTGAATCGACCTTCTGTTGATCCATGGCCACGCCCTCGGGGCTGATGATGTAACCCAGGAACGATATACATGTTTGATGGAACTCGCACTTGGAAATTTTAGCGTATAACTGGTTCTGGATGAGGCGTTTGAGCACCGCCCTGACGTGCTGAATATGCTCTGATAAGGAATTGGAGTAGACCAAGATGTCGTCAATGTACACTATGACCCATTGGTTGAGCATGTCTCGAAATATCTCATTTACAAAAGCCTGGAACACGGAAGGACTGTTTGCTAGGCCGAAGGGCATAACGAGGTACTCGTAGTGGCCGTTGATTGTAGAGAACCCGGTTTTCCACTCGTCTCCCTGTCGGATGCGGATGAGGTTATATGCACTGCGGAGGTCCAATTTGGTGAAATACTGGGCTGAGCGGAGTTGTTCGAGGGCTGCTGAAACCAATGGTAAGGGATAGCGATATTTGACAGTGATTTCGTTCAATCCTCGGTAGTCGATGCAGGGGCGTAAACTGCCATCCTTCTTTTTCACGAAGAAGAAGCCAGCTGAAGCAGGTGATGTAGATGGTCTGATAAAGCCCTTTTCTAGCTCCTCTGAGATGTAAGTATTCATAGCTTCAGTCTCAGGTTGAGAGAGAGGGAAAATTCGACCACATGGTCGATGGCACAGTCATTTTCACGATGAGGAGGGAGCTTGGTAGCTTTCTGCTTATTAAAAGCCTCGGTTAAGTCGTGATAAGCCTCGGGAATTTGACAGAGTTCAGGGTCTTCGGTGCTGGTAATCGTGTTGATCTGGACTGGGGAAACAGAATGCAGACACTGGGTAAAGCACTGATCGCTCCATTTAATGATCTCACCAGTTCTCCAGGAAACTTGAGGGTCATGTAGTTGTAACCATGGTAACCCGAAGATTACAGAGTTTCGAGGGGAGTCGATGGCAAGAAGGGAAATCTCCTCTTCGTGGAGAGAGCCTGTTTGAAGAGAGATTGGTAGAGTCTGGAATTTTATGTGTCCCTCTCCTAGTGGGCGCCCGTCTACAGCAGTGATGGCTAGGGAGGAATCACAGAAGGTTAGAGGAATGGAGTGAGTGATAGCAAACGTGTAATCGATAAAGTTGCCAGCGGCTCCTGAATCGATCATGGCCATGGTCACAATCTCATCTCCTTTGTGTTTCAAACTGACAGGTATACTCATAATGTCATTAGTGGTCGTGAACATTGTGGTAGCACTCACCGGAAGGGTTTTAGGGGGAGGCTTGTTGGGACATAAAACCTTAGTATGACCTGGAAGTCCGCAATAGATGCACAGGTGATTTCTCCTCCTTCGTTCTCGTTCCTCAGGATTCAGGCTGGTTCTGCCCAGTTGCATGGGTTCAGCGGAGGTGTCAGGGGATACAGGACTGGAAGCAATTGAGCACAGTGGGTTACGAGTGCGGAGGAGAGTGTCTAACCTTATGGATAGTTCAATCAGCTGGTCCAGTGTTTTTCCCTCGTCACGACATGCCATCTCTTTTTGTAGTTCTGGTTTCAGAGCCTTTCTGTAGAGCGTAGTAAGTGGATCATCAGCCCAGCCTGTTTGCGCTGCCAGAGTGCGGAAATGCAGTGCGAATTCAGCTGCAGAGCGATCTCCCTGTTGGATAAACAATAGCTCCTCGCCAGCATTACGACCACCCTCAGGGTGATCGAACACAGTGCAAAAACGTTTGAGAAAGTCTTTAAACGAGGGAAATATCGGGGTGCTGTCTGGCCAAACTGCAGTAGCCCAGTCTAATGCTTTCCCTGTGAGCAATGAGGACACAAAAGCAATTTTCCATTCTCATCCTTCAACAGATGGGGCTGTTGGGCGATAAACAGTTTACATTGCAACAGAAAGCCTTTACATTTTGCTTGGTTACCTGAGAATTTGTCAGGAAATGCCAATCGAGCTCCGGAGACCATCGGGGGTTGTGTCACAACAGGTGGGCTCCGAGAGTAGTTGGCGGTGAGTTGCGCTGTGGGAGCAGCTTGCAGGTTTTGCAGTGATTTTCACAAGTTCGTCTGTCAACTGAGATAAGTGCGTTAGTTGCTGTTGATGAGTGGTCAATACCTGAGCTTGAGCTGTGACTTCGTGAGACAAAACCTGTATGGCTGCGGGATCCATGTTGGGCGAAGTCTTCTGTAACGGGGAGACTGACACGGAGGGATCCATTTGCAGTATTTATTAAGTCACACTTAATCAACATACAACACGCACGACTGTGCGAACAAACAACATACACATCAATGAGAATGGGCTGGAGATGACAGACACAGAGTGATTACCAGGCATGGGTCAGAGGCAGGCAGCGTGATTCAGAGTCCGTGTAACAGGCTTTGGTCAAGGGCAGGCAGCGAGTATCAGAGTCCGTGTAACAGGCTTTGGTCGTGGGCAGGCAGAAGACAGAGCAGAGTCAGGAAACGGGCTGAAGTAGTAAACGGGAGATCAGGCAGGATAGAACGCTCAGAAATGCTGGCCGGGGCTAAACAAGACTTCGCACAGAAGAGAGAGTGTGAGCTGCTTATAAAGGGTACGTGGGTCATTAGCGGAATGGATATCAGGTGTGCTGGAATCAGAGTGGAGGGATGACGTAATGTTAGAAGTCCGGAGATGGTGGCCGCTGGCCAGCGAGGGGAATGACTGGGACCGAGTCGGTGACACTAACCAACAAATGATCAAAGAAAATGTATTAATGTAATACAATATGAACTGATTTTTACTTTAAACTGTAATTATTTATTATGTATTATTTATTAATCATTCATACAGTTCAATGAACGCAACCTGTGGTAGATTATTAAAGACACAAACCCCTCACTGCATGACAGCTGCACCTGTAGCAAACCTCTTAAGTCCTGCAGCGCGATGACTTTATGATTGTTTATGAGCGTCAAAAGTGGCGGATCTGTTCGGCAAAATAATTAACTGCGTGTCACCGCATCCCAAATGATTTACGTGAAGTTTATTTATAAACTAATTTCCAGAGGATCACGTGATTTTGATTGAACACGGCTGGTTCTGCATTAGCATGTATGATCCACCAATCACGGCATTCCTAACCCACTGTAAAGAGCCAGGGTTTCCCACTACAGTCATCTTCAATTTGAAGAATCCCCCCTTCCACCCTTACCTCTCCAGCTTTCCCTTCAAAGGGTGGCACGGTGGCCCAATATTTAGCACTGTAGCCTCACAGCCAGAGCGTCACCGGTTCTAGTCCCTTAACAGGCCAGCTGTCATTTCTGTGCATAGTTTGCATGTTTTTTCCGTGCTCGCGTGGGTTTTCCCCAGGTTCTCCGGTTTCCTCCCACATTCCAAAAACATGTACTACAAGTGAATTGATCAATCTAAATTTAGCACTACAGTCAAACTCTCATCCAGCAGCACAAATTCTGTGAGTTAGCCCTCAAACAGGAGGAGTGAAATGTTACAATTCAGCCCACAGTCGGGGTTAATTGTAACGTTATAAAATGAGAATTATGACATAAAAATGGATTTGAAAGCTTTTTATTCAGCATTGAGCTTTCAGTATAGTTTGTGTGTCTCTGTGTTACAAAGCTGAATGAAATGTGCAAATGTGCATCAGCTTCAACAATTGAACACTATTTTTGTTTGCAGGCTTCATGAGCCCACAGAGGTCAAACACTGAACTCAAACTACTTTTGACTTTCTCTTTTATAAGCTATAGCAATACTGAAATTAAATCATATAAATACAGTTTTAAATCTGCTTGAGGTTGGTGGTAACATTTCACTGATGTGACTAGCAAGTTACTAGCTTTTGTTGTTTCAACTGACCCAGCATTATGTGGCCATGAATCTGTTCTCCTACAGCTAACAGCTAAAACATTATCACCAACAATGTGGATTAAGTATATCCACAATCAGACACACAGATTACATGGGTTTAACTACAAATCAGGCAATGATATCTTAAAAATAATTAATTAGCTAATCTTAGCTGAAGTGTAGTTTTTCTGTCTAATATCTGCTGTGTCTGTCACAGGACTTTTTCATATGTGGTATGAGGACTAAAATGAGCATGTGTGAAGTGAATCAGCTGATTTGTAACTAGTTCCTTGTTGTAGAGATTGTAAGTGTTACAACTATCCCCGGTCTCTCTCTTCAAATCTAAGAGCTCTATTTTGACGGTCCATGCGCAGAGCGCAAAACGCAGGGCGCAAACGCTTTCAGGGTGTGTCAGAACGGATTTTTGCTAATTTAAAGACGGGAAAATCTGCTTTGCGCCGTGCTGCATGGTCTAAAAGGGTTGAGTTTATTTTCTTAATGAGTTATTTGTGTGTTTTGAGAATAAACCAATCAGAGTCTCATCTCCCATTCCCTTTAAGAGCCAGCTGCGTCGCGCCATAAGCGCATTCGCTATTTACAGGACGCAAAAGTAAGTCTAAGTGGAAAAACTGAGCATTTTACTAGCAAACAGTTAACAGTTAACATTTTTTTAACAGAAAACTGTTAAACAGAGCATCTACTGCATGAGAAGGAGAGATAATCGCGATTAATTGCGTTTGTTAAGCGCAAATATTCGTTTCAAAACTATTTCTAAATTCAGTTCTAATTTCCAGCAAACAAATAAATGAACAATAATAACGAAGTGTGTTCAAAAACCTGAGTTATATCCTAATACACATGCTGTGCCCCATATGGTCTAAAACCTGACAGGTGGGCAAATCTAAGCTTGTTTTTAATAAAACAAATATAAATATGGATAAAATAAATAATACTGCTAATAATAATAACATTATACATTATATAAATTGTTATGAATGAACTGAAAAAGCCCCCCGAGATGAAGAAGACATAAAAGCAGTGATTTTTCATATTTATGTAGGCTAGAAAATAATATGATTTGTAATATTTTAATCCTTTATATTTATATCCTATATCTATTCTTATTATATCCTATATCCTTATTGTTTATTTTTTTCATATGTAAAGATATTTGCCTATTTGCCTATATAAGATATAATGCCTATTGCGCCAAGCTGAAACTAGCAACAGACTATTGCGCCGCGCCTTGCGCCGCATTGCGCCGGGTGTATGATAGGGCCCTAAACATTAACTTGTATTTGAAATATAATGTTCACAATTACAATTTAAATTAGATATTAGATCTGCTTACAGCGCGTCATTTACAGTATGTGTTTCAGAAAAGTGAGTGATTATAAATACACTGACCAATTCATAAGTGATTTATCAATTCATACATGCAGCATTTCCATGATTTGGTGGAATTGAGATCATATCATAAGTAAACTGTGGAGTTTGTGTAAACTGTGCATCCGACCACCGTTTTTCAGGTCGACTTGGGTAAGGTTTGCAGGTGCTCCGTCTGTGCACAAACTTCCATTTTGTGTTTTTTCAAGGTTCAAACATGGTAAAATTGGCTTTAGTCTGTTCTTCGACCTGCACCATTTAACAAACTAAATCAAAAGCCACACCACTAGGCTATTTACAAAACAAATATATATCGAAATATGTATCGGCTATACATCGAAAACACACATTATTTTACACAACTATGAACACTTTAACACGTTTGTGATAATTATTTCACCAATGATGCAGCTTGTAGAAACTTCTAAGTTTGCAGTAACTGAAAAGCACTTCACTAGTGCGTATCTGCTCGAGAGCTCCACAGTTTTTTTCAATCATAGCATCTGATGACATGATGCACTAAACATACTAATCATAACAGTGTGATCATACAGTACAGGGAACAGCAAATGCTGATCACATCGGTGTTATCATACGCATCAAAGGGTAAAAGGGCGTTCATATATTTTTAATTATTATTCTGTGATTCCTCCGTGCACCACTAGAAGAAAGCCTGCGTACCACACTTTGAGAACCACTGGTATAGATAGATAGTTAGGCCTTGTCTGTGTCAGGTTTTTCCTTTTTCAGCTAATGGAGAGCAGGCAGAAGAGGGAGACTCAAAAGAGCATCGGTGGACATTTATCTAGAAAATGCTGGAGAACAGCAGGTAGGGCTCTGTCAGTACTGTCTATGGGTGCGTTCCAAATCACATACTTGTACACTATTCTATGCCATTTTGTAGTGTAAATGGTGTAAGTAGTGTGTTCACACTGAAATATTCTTTTTTTTCAGCTTTTTTGCCTTTATTAGATAGGACAGTAATGGGACAGGAAACGAAGTGGGAGACAGAGAAGGGGGTAGAGTTGGGAAATGTCTTCATGCTGGGATTCGAACTCGGGATGCCCTATTGTGCTACTAGTTTGCTTTCAAAGAAATCCATTGAGATTAAATAAAGACCTGATATCTTTCTCTTTGACAGGTTGGCATGGAGCATGTGGAGGAACAGGGAAACGCACCTTAGTAATGACAAGTGCATCGTAATAAATTAGATACAGACTTACACTTTTTTAGGTTGAATCAAATTAACTTTATAAAACATTTAAAATCATATACTTTCATTTGTACATACTAGATGATTGTCTGGAATCTCTTTAAGTCAGATAAATGTCTTGTTTGCGGCAGGTGTTTCTTTTTCCTGTAATGGACACACAACAGACAGAAGAAGGAGACTCAAGAGCATCGGTGGAGATTTGTCTGAAAACCGCTGGTTAACAGTTTATGCATTTCTGGAGTTCAGCAAGCATGTAGAGCTCTGTTAGTTGTGTCTTTATCTTTTCCAGGCTGGAGTGCAGCATGTGTAGACAAATAGGAATCACACACCTCAGCAATGGACACTGATGGTCAGGAATATCCTTTAAAGGCAGATGAATGGGTGCATGGATGGATGTTCTTCCAAGTGGAAGGGGGTGGTGGTGGGCATAGATTGTTAGATATATGTCTTGTCTGTGGCTATTATTTACAACTACAACAGGCAGAAGAGTCAGACTCACGAGCAAAATGGTGTATATTTATCTGAGGAACACTGGAGAACGTTTGGTTTATTGATGCAGATCATCCAGCAAGTAGAGCTTTGTTAGTCTTGTATTTGTCTTTTGCAGATTAGACTGGGGCCTGTGGAGAAATGGGACTCGCACCTCAGCATGACTGGAAACTGATGGTCTGGGCTGCGTTTCCCAAACAACGAAGTAACTCGCGGCTAAGCTATAAAAGTCTGATGCATCGTTTGAAAAAAGAATGATGTAGTGACGAGTGTTTCCCAAAACTTGTATTTTCTCTGTCGCAGATCCATCGCTTAAACCAGGTTAGTTATAATTATGATAAAATGCCCGTAATGATGCTCTAAACTACTTTTTTAGAGAAGACAAACATAATTCCTTTGTGCAAATTATACACACTGTAACCAAGGGGGGGACACAAACAACTGAGGTTGGATCCACATGCAGGTTTATTCAGTGGTCAGGCTAGCAATGGTCAACACAGGTGCAAACAGATGTATAAAAGCAAATCCAGAATCGCAGTCAATATAACAAGCTAGAAGTCGAAAGGCATGCGGCAGACAGGGACAACTAAATAACAAGGCTAGGCAACTACACGTGAAAACAAGGCTAGGAAAATGCGTTGTTATGTCACTGTGGCAGAAAAAAGACTCGGCAAAGTGAATGAGTGTGTGTGCTGCTTAAATAGTGTGTGCAATCAGTCTCTGACAATCCTCAGGTGGTGCGAGTGTAATCAGTCTAGATGAGGAAGCATGTGTGTCTGGGTGAAGTGCATGTATGCAGTTGTAGTCCATAAACTGGCAGATTTGTAGTTAGAATGAGAGATAATGTTTAGAGGTTTAGAGGTAATAATGGTTAGAGGTCGCTGGTGATTGTGACACGCGCACACGCATTTAAAATAGAATTTAATATTAGATTTAGTAAAAATATGCACTCGCTTTCCATATTAACTGAAATATATGTAAATGACACAAACAGGGCTAATGTTTGTTTACTAATATTATTGAGAAGTTAAACATTACACATTCTATTCTAAAACATATCACTTACAAAAGCTAACACGTATTCTAATATCATATAAATCATAAAAATAAATAAATAATAAAGGCTATTTATTATAAAATGAAATGTAATATTAATTATTTATTAGAAATGAAAAAATCATACGTTAATAATAATATTAATGATGATGATGGTGATGATGATGATTATTATTATTATTAGGTAGGATATATACTTTAACACATATAAACCACTGCAGAAAGTTCTAACCAGCAGGCCTATGTCATATACAATACAGATACTTAATAAATAACCCACTATAAATTGAAATAATTAATGTATGCTTTTTGTTTTCACAAACTTTGAAGACGTAACATAAATTTTGCTTTTAAATAATAGGTCACCTATAGCTTTCGTCATGAGGCTTGTTCAAAATGACATCAATGTTTTCAAAGTGCACTGCGAAGGGAGCACAGTTGTAAACTGTAAGATCTGTAAGATCACGAAAACTGAACTGTAAAAATAGTTTGAACGCAAATTACACCTAAGAGAGATGACTTTAATGTTTTTTTTTTTTTTAATAATTGTAACTTTGAATGTTAAAATGTTCTAAATGAATAGGGCATAGGGGGATAACTGAGAATAGAACACAGTCAGGAACTGTTTCTAATTACAGCTCCAGAGCTGTAGTTTCAAGTGCTCAAGTTTGTGACGCAGTTTGTGAATGTTCTTTGGAGCGATGGATTTGGGAAACGGCAAATTAACAAACTATGTTTATAACAATGGAACTTGTGACCTTAGTTGGCTAACAATGGTTTTGGGAAACGCACCCCTGGTTAGGTATTTTTTGGATGAATGGATGGATGATAGATTAATGAATGAATGGCTGGTCAGATGGTAAATACAGTAGATGTCCTTCCAAGAGGAAGGGGGTGGAGGTGGGCATAGATAGTTGGAAAGATGTGTGGCAGCTATTTATATTGTAGTTGATGTACACACAACAGACAGAATAGGAGATTGACCAGGGGTGTCGCTAGACCCCATATACGGAGACACGTGCTCCATTAAAGGGGGCAATGCAGTAAATAAAGCAACAGTTTAATCGAGAACAAACTGACGCATGTGTGCAGAAAACCACTCTTGTGTGCCTCACGCACGGCTGCTTCTGCTTCTGCTGTGAATCCCGGTTGTTTAACATGCACACTGAAAAAAATACATGCCACTCATAAAACCAGCAGAACAGCCTTTAATGCAGTGGTGTCTGCGCTCAGTAAGTTTTGCAAGTCTGCAAAACTACTGTTTAAGTAATATGAGGATGATCATATTTTGACTATACAAGGCTTTTTTTGTATGAAGCACAAAGGAGAGATGATGAATGAGTCAGGAAAGTTAGACTTAATAACATTATTTCTCGGCCATCAGAGTCAGGTCTCAGACAACAGATAATTCTATACATTTTTGTTTTGTGTTTCTCAGAATTCTCATAATTTAAAATTCATGCAAAAGTTTTTTAAGAAAATTTAAAATCAGTTGAATGTAAAGACACAACTGAGTGATAGATTATGAGAGTGATTCGATTAGGTTAATTATTTAGGGAAAAAAGTATTATTATAATACAAACATTAAATAATAATAATAATAATAATACTTTTATTTATAATATAATTCAAATTTTAATGTAAAATATTCAGTATAGCTATTTATATATGGGTAAATAAATGTTTTTTTGGGTGGGGTGAGGTTGAGGGGGGCTCATGGCCCAGTAGAGCTTTACCCCTGAGACTCACAAGGGGAACAGTGGAGATATACTGGAAGACCTGGAGCTCGGCAAAGAGGTAGAACTGCTTGAACAGACTGAAAAATGGAGTTAGTTTCCAAAGAAATGTAGTAAGATTAATTATAGACCTGATATCTTTCTCTTTGGCAGATTTGTACGGAGCATGTGGAAGAACAGGGAAACACACCTCAGTAATCACAAGTGCATCGTAATAAATTAGGTACAGCCTTACATTTTTAAGTTGAGTCAAATTAACTTCATCAAACATTTTAATTTATTTATTTACATTTTCACAGAGTGATAGTCGGGTATTTTCTTTAGATAGGATGGATGGACGGACGGACGAATAGATAGTATCAAACAAGCAGGTAGAGCTCTGTTGATGTTTTCTTTGTCTTTTACAGAGTGGAGTGGAGAATTTAGGGAATCACATCTCTGCAATGATGAGAAACTGCTGGTCAGGTATCACCTATCACCGAAAGATGTTCAAGAGGAAGGGGGTGGTGGTGGGCTTGAGCTGGGCTCAGACTATAGGAGTTTTAAAAACCTAACCAATAATGAAATCTGGTTGCTGTGAACACATTAGGAGAATCTTTGGCTAATTTTTTAGCCCACCTCAAATCTTAAATGTGTGCTAAGTACAAAATATGAAAACTGCGCCACAGAACACAAGATATTAAGGTTATCGTGACCGATGGAGCACATCACTCTCTTTATCAATAATTACCATTTATTACTATACTAATATTAGACCAACTGCCACTACTGGCAAAACACTCTCATGCGCTCAAAATACATTTGGATCCTGTTTGAGTAGCTGTTAGTGGCGGTGATAAAGTTAAATAAATGGTGACCAATATGAATTATGTCCAGTAAGGGTGTTCGGCTCTGGGTTCTTCGGGGTCGACTGCTATTCTCTTCTCCTAATTTTGGAGTCGGTGGAATCGGCTCAAGAATCGACACCTTTTACATTCACTTAAAATAGCGCAAGGATTAAACATGCTGTATCATATCGTTCTTTATACAAGCAGTTCTCCTGTGGTCAGACAAAATCAGCATTTTAAATCATCTGCAGTCGAAATAAAATAATAATCCGCCTATACTTTTTTTAATTTAGAAAAGTAAATTGCAATCTTTGAGACAGAAAGTTAAAACATCAATTTATTATCAAAATATTTAATGAAAAGATGTGTAGCAGCAGTTCAATAACAAATTAAAAAACACCCCAATTGAGCCCAAACAACGCTTAAATAAAAATCTAAATGTTTGATACATAAACACAGAGCATGAGTGAACAAAATAATCAGGAATAGTAATTTTTTCTGCAGTTCTTATGTAAGTTGATCCGCTTCCAATTTAGAAACAGACTCAACTCCCATATTTCTGTTCTCAAGTCGATTCCAGTACTAGGTTCATTGAGAGTCGAGGAGTCGACTCCCCGTCCCTAATGCCCAGACAAATGTCTAATAATAATAATAATAGGCTTATAATCTCTCCATCATGCCACGATGTGCTGTGCATTCTTGCTCAAAAGCTAAATTGTTACCTGTTGCACTGCCTATATTGTGTAGAAAAATAATCTGTTATAGCATATAGAGCTACTCTATGTTGGTTTACGGCACTAGACACAGGCCTCACAGGAAAGATATATCTGTAATTTCTAAAAGCACATTTTAATGTTGAAGCTTTTTGTTTTTTGGAGATAACTAGCAATTTAGTAGGCATAGCTACCCAGCTACATCTGGCTCATAAATATTCACACACAGAATAACGTTAGTGGCTAATGAAAACTGATCATTTAAGCTTATTATAAGGAGGTTGTTGTCCTATCCACAAACGGAATAACTCACTTTTTTAATTACTTATTATTAATTTAGTAATATTTTACCAACTGCCACTACAGGAAAACACTAATATCCTGCACTCGAAATAGGCTACACTACGTCTCAGTTTGCGTAGCTGTTCATGCAGTTAGCCTGTAAAATTAAATTAACACACGCAAGTTGAGCTGCAAGTGTCTTTTAAATTTGCTCTCACACACAAACATTCATTTCATAAATGCGTATTATATATAACTAATAATCATTGGCAATTGGGATGTTTATAAGGGTCTGACATGCAGGTAGTGGACAGCAGAATGAAGAAATGTTGATTTGATATGTCTAAACGAATGTTCAATTATAATTATATCAATTATTCACACACCCATACACTCTCACATTCACACCAATACACTATGGCCAATTTAGTTTATTCAGTTCACCTATATCGCATGTCTTTGGACTGTGGGGAAAACCACACGAACATGGGGAGATCATGCAAACTCTACATAGAAATGCCAACTGACCCAGCTGGGACTCAATCCAGCAACCTTCTTGCTGTAAGGCGACAGTGCTAACCACTGAGCCACCCTGTCACAGTGATATTACTATTTATGACAATAATTGAAATCTCTCCGTCTTGCTGCGATGGCTGTGCTGTGTTTGACTGGCAATAGCTCAGCTTTTAGATTGCTAGAGCCTCTTTAAAAGTGAAATTGTACCTGTCACGCATTTAATAAGCCCAGTAGTGTAGAAAAATAAAATAATTCACTCAATCCAACACCCCTGATCTTCAGTTATCACTTACTGTCAAATTATTCTCATAGATTAAAATATTGTTTACTGGACTAGGCTATATAGACGTTGACCTAATGATTTTATAGGCTATTGAACTCATTATATCCTCATCACAGAAAAATAAATAAATAAATAAATGTATAAAAACACAGTTTAGTTTTTCTCAGTGGCTTTGGTGCATTTCTCACAACACTTTTTCCATTTGCACAACAGTTAATGCATTTCTCAAAACAATTAGCACAAACTGCAAAACCTAGATGATAACCTGAAAAAGTGAGTCACTTACTCAAAATGGATAGCTCATTCCTCAAAAGCAAGTATTGATGTCAATGAGAGTGTCAGTGTCATCGAGAGGAAAAGTCCTGACACCATTGTTTATTCACAAGATAGTCAAATGGCTTTGTCATGTTTTCATTATGACAGTTTGCTCTATTTTTTTTTCAATGCAATAAAGTCTGATTTTGGTGACACTTTCTGAAAATGCTCAAGACAGCACTATATACTATTTGCTCAGCCATTTGAAAACTACAGTAAAGTTAGACATCACTGCATTTAGTGAGGAATCTGATTACAAGACACTGAATATGTATGTTTCACATTTTTACTGCAGATGCTCTTTGCAATTCTAATTTATTCACAGCATTGGGCAAAAGAATAAATACACTCTTATTTACAACAAACATAAACTCCCTTTGGGCAGAGCTGTGCACAACTGTAAACAATATGTGCTGTGCACAACTTTCAAACATTAAGTACAAATTGCAACTGAACCTACAACATACACAGGTCTGTAAATCATTCATGAAATTGTTCAATTTAGAAGACATTTTCTGGAAAATAAAGATGTAAAAGTTTTAATAAAATTTTCTTGTCAGATTTCGACAACTAGTTCAACATTTTTGTATGTAATGACTCAAGTAATGAGATGAGGACTATTAGTTTTTAAATGAAATGACTTTTCAGTATTCACAAGTTTAGTTTATTTTGACTGACATGACATAAGCGAATAATAATTTTATAAACAGCAGAGAATTGTATGAAAGCAATTGATACATGTCCAAAAGCATTCACAATTTGTTGGAAGGAATGAGAAACTGCTACTATGATGTGCACAAATTACTAATAGTTTTGAGAAATGCATTAACTGTTGTGCAAATGTAAATAGTGTTGTGAGAAATGCACCAAAGCCACTAAGAAAAACTGTAATATGTTGAATCATTTTGGGTTTTGGAGATAACTGGCAATGTTCTAGTGCCCGGCTACACATGTGTCATCAATATCTGCACACCGCTATAAGAATAACGTTAAATCTGGCTAATAATAAAGGATAATTCAAGCTTATTATTCAAAAAAATGATATATTTATTTATTTATTAAAAGCAACATGATTCTCTCCAGCTCATGGCTTTGTTAATACTGAATAGGTTTGAACTGCTGTGATTAGCCCGATTTCAAATCCTGGATTTCAATCATGTCTGTTATGATCAGGGAGGCTGCAATTTGTGTTCAAGATGGCGAGGTGCAAGATTCTATCTTTAAACGGCTCACATTACCAGATAATCTGCGCTGAGAACCGATCAAAGTCCTCGACAAGATTTCATCTCCGATTCTCAGGAGGTCAAAATAAATTGGATTACAACTTCTGTAGTCTGAGCTCAGCTTTAGATAGATAGATGTATTCTCTGCGGCAGGCGTTTCATTTTCAGGTAATGGACACACAACAGACAGAAGAAGGAAACTCACAAGAGCATCAGTGGAGATTTGTCTAAGGAACGCTGGAAAACATTTAGTGCACTGCAGGAGTTCAGCAAGCATGTAGAGCTCTGTTAGTCGTGTCTTTGTCTTTTACAGTCTGGAGTGCAGCTTGTGGAGAAATATAGGAATCACACACCTCAGCAATGACTGGACACTGATGGTCAGGAGTGTCCTTTAAAAACAGGTGGATAGGTGCATGGCATGAATGTCCTTCCAAGAGGAAGAGGGTAGTGGTAGACATGGATTGTTAGCTAGATGTCTTCTCTGTGGCTGTTATTTATTGTAGGTAATGGACATACAGCAGGGAGAAGACAGAGACTCACAAGAGCATCAGTGGAGATTTTTTTTTTAATTGCCGGAGAACCGCATGTGCATTGCAGGAGCTCAGCCATCAGTTAGGGCTCTGTTGGTGCTGTCTTAGTCTTTTGCAGATTGGAGTGAAGCAGAAGGAGGAGAGTCACAAGGCAACAGTTGAGATATATCTGAAGAGCACTGGAGAAAACTTTGTTTATTGCTGAAGATCAGCAGCATGTAGAGTTTTGTTAGTCTTGTTTTTGTCTTGTATGTCAGATTACACTGGGGCATGAGGAGAAACGGGACTCACACCTCAGCAATGACTAGAAACTGATGGTCTGGTTAGTCATTTTACTGAATAGATAGGTGGATAAATGAATGAAAAATAGATGTCCTTCCAAGAGGAAGGGGGTGGTGGTGGGCTTAGATAGTTAGCTAGATGTCTCGTCTTTGGCAGGTGTTCAAGTAATTGACACACATCAGGCAGAAGAAGGAAACTCACAAGAGCATCAGTGGAGATTTATCTGAAGAACACTGGAGATTATCTTGTGCATTGCTGGAGTTCAGCAACATGTAGAGCTTTGTTAGTCGTGTCTTTGTCTTTACAGACTGGAGTGCAGCATGTGGAGTAAAATAGGAATCACACACCTCAGCAATGACTGGACACTGATGGCTAGAGGTTAAGTGTTTCCTTAATGGATGGATGAATTGAAAAATAGATGTCCTTCCAAAAGGAAGGGGGTGGAGGTGGGCATAGATTGTTAGATGTCTTCTCTGTGGCAGTTATTTAAATTGTACACTGTTAACCCTTGATGTAGATTATGCGGTAAATAACTCTAAAATAGCCAGTGTTCTGCTGTAATGAATGGAAACAGTATTTTACTGTAAAACCAGCAGGATTTGTATGTGTTGTGATTGGAAGTGACACAAACAACTGAAGGTAAGATCTAAATGCAGGTTTATTCGAAGGTCAGGCAAGCAATGGTCAAAACAGGTATGAACAGGTATGTGAGGGCAAATCCAGAGTCGTAATCGAGGTACAGGCAAAAGGTCGAAAGGCTGGCGGCTAAACAGGATAACGAGGATACTAAGCTAGATTAAGACACGGAAAAACAAGACAGGAAGAAACGCGTAGAATTGTCACCAAACAGTAAACAAGACTCTGCAACCTGAATGAGTGTGTGTGCTGCTTAAATACTGTGTGAAATATCAGTCTGTGACAAGTTTCAGCTGGTGATGTAATCAGAAAGATGAATGACCAGGCGTGCGTGTTTGGAAGAAGTGCATGTATGAAAATGTAGTCCTGGAGAATGCGGAAGTTGAGTTCATGATGATAGAGGAAACCAGCGATCTCCAGAGAATGATCGCTGGTTATCGTAACATAGCCCCCCCTCTAAAGAGCGGCTTCCAGACGCTCCAAATACAGTTCAGGCGGGAGGTGGAGCAGAGGCGGAACAGGGGGAGGGATGGAGGGCCAGGACCATGCAGCTGGAGCGTACCTGGGGCGTGAAGCTGAGGCAGGCCTGGAGCGTGGAGTTGCTGAAGGCCTGGAGCGTGGAGCTGCGGAAGACCCGGAGAAGGGAGCTGCGGAGGACCTGGAGCGTGGAACTGCGGAAGACCCGGAGAGTGGAGTTGCGGAGGGCCTGGAGCGTGAAGCTGCGGAAGACCTGGAGAGTAGAGCTGTCGTGGTCCTGGATCGTTTGACAATGGAGGACCAGGAGCGTGGAGCTGTGGAAGACCCGGAGAGTGGAGTTGCGGAGGGCCTGGAGCGTGGAGCTGCGGAAGACCCGGAGAGTGGAGCTGTCGTGGTCCTGAATCGTTTGACAATTGAAGACCTGGAGCGTGGAGCTGGCTGCGTCTCCAGCTGTGGCGCTGACTGCGGCGTCGACTCTGGCTGCGGCGTCGACTCTGGCTGCGGCGTCGACTCTGGCTGCGGCGTCGACTCTGGCAGCGGCGCTGGCAGCTCCGGCGGTGGCAGTGACTCTGGCAGCTCTAGAGGATCTGGCAGCACTGGACGGTCTGGCAGCACTGGAGGTTCTGGCAGCACTGGAGGTTCTGGCAGCTCTGGAAGGTCTGGCAGCTCTGGAGGGACTGGCAGCTCTGGCAGCACTGGAGGGTCTGGCAGCACTGGAGGTAGCCTTTCAGGGACATGAACAGATTCAGGACAGGAAGCCATCTTGTGAGCTGGCATACTGGAAGCGGCCATCTTGTGAGCTGGAGGACTGGATGCGGCCATTTTGTGAGCTGGATGTGCGGTGGTGGAATGATCAGCAAGCCCCGGTGTTATCTGGTCTTGCTGTACACTGCCCCTCCCCAAAAAACATTTAGGAGTTTGAAATTAGGTCATTACTTTATGTAGCCATTACAGGTAGTAACTGTGGTAATAAATGGTAAATTACTGTCTCATCTACTCTGATGCTTTATGTGGATATTTATAGAGTTGCATTTATTTTAAGACAGAAAACAATGGTTTAGGCATTAACACACACATACACTGGCTGTCCGTCTTATTCTAAACACAAATGTGTTGTCCTTTAAGGGAGCCACAGGTGTTTGATTTGTTTACTTCTGAGTGTGCTCTATTCTCTGTCTGTCAGTTCAGATGCAGAGTCTGATGTGTTTTAAGCTCTAAATAAGAATCTACAATGAGTGTAAAGGAGTAAATGTGTTCAAATATTTTGAGGGTTTCTTAAATAAAGTCTTTGTGTTAAATCCAATTGTTGTTATCCTGAACTGTGCACTTGAAAGCTACATCGTTAGCTAGTTAGCATCTCCTCACACTTCTTACATGACTTTCATTGAAGTATATGTATTAATTGGACAACTCATCTTTAATGGTTTTGCCATAATGTACAGATGCAAACAGTGTAATGTGCCTTTCTGGAACTAAGCAGATTTTATACCCATTAAAATCCTTCAATTTGAATCTCCTCAGTTAGATAACGTGCACAGAAATCCTCACAGGGAATCATAACAGATGATCTATACTGTACAGCCATCCACACACAGACCTCCACTGTCAGGTCCCAAGTTGTGAATTTGATGCTGAGAGTTTTTCAGAGATGTTTCCACCTGTCGGTTCATATTAGCGACAATAGAAAAGTTTGTTGTCTTGAGCTTTTTTTAAGTAAATAATAATAAAAGATATTTGGATCCTTGGTGTTGCCGACTTTTGTTTTTACCATTATATTAAGATTAATCAAGTCAATCAATGCCACACTAGAGCTTATTCAAAGGCAAGTATTATCTATGGACAAGATACATTTGAAGGCAAAATTATTCAGCCTCTTTTGAAATTTCAATTATTTTCTAAAATATAAGTGATGTTAAACAGCGCAAGGAAATTGTCACAGTATTTCTTATAACTTTGTTTACTTTTCTTATAATTAACCTGACTTGCCTAGTTTAACCTAGTTAAGCCTTTAAATTGTATTTTAAGCTGAATATTAGTATATTTGAATATCTTGCAAATTAACTAGTAAAAATGTGTTTGTTTTTTAAATCTTTCCGTTAAACAGCACTTGCATTCATTTTTGCAGAGGCTAAATGAATTTGACTGGAGAACTGAACAAATTAAGTTTTTTAATTATTATTATTATATGTGTGATTGAGATAAATGTTGCCAGTTGCTTTGACAATGTGCTTTATACCATCAGTGTTGGGGAAAGATACTTTTAAAAGTAATGCAATACAATATTGAGTTACTCCCCCAAAAAAGTAACATTATAATGTAAAGCTGTATTACTTATACTTTATGGAAAATATTGTATGTTACCTTTCAGCTTTATTTGTACAGCGCTTTTACAATGTAGATTGTGTCAAAGCAGCTTCACATAAATAATCATAGTAACAGTTATAGTGTTTCTGCTGGGAGAAAACTATTATTAATATTACTATTATTTATTTATTTATTTTTTAATTCAACAATAAATGTTTTAAAAGAGAATTAATTAAACTAAGAAGTAACTCAAATACTCCTTAATTTGTTAAAGTAATGTGTTACTTGTTACTTAGAAAAGTCATATTATTTCATAACTTGTGTTACTTGTAATGCGTTACCCCCAACACTGTAACCATCGATGTCAAACTCAGTTCCTGGAGTTCCCCCCCTACTTCAACACACAAGTCCTACTGTATATACACTGCATGTGTTGTTCATTATTGAACCTTTTTGTTTCATTGTGAATAGAAAATGTCTTCATACCTGCTGATTTGTTTAATTTTGTCAGACATTTTCTGTTGTTTGTTTGTTTGCTGCCAAAACAATAAAATACATTTGTCTGAAGAATTGATTTGCTTTTTATTTTTCATAACAGTTCAGAAAACTGATTAATTTGAGTTAAACTACAATAACTACTGTATATATGATTTACCATTAATGTGTGTGCAGTAGCGATTATGCTGTGAGTACAGAACTACAGTACAGTAATTAACTGTAAGCAGTTTCCAGTTAGTTTCCGCTACTGCTCTGTTACAGTGACTAACACTGTTGCCAGTATTCTACTGTAAAAAAAAAAGTCAAACCTGGTAAGATCTAATACATTTATTACAGTATTTATTATTTGTTAACATTAGTTAATGTAAATAAAGTTTCATTGTTAATTCACGTGAACTCACAGGACATTAACTAATATTAACAATTTAATTTAATATTACATTAATAATAAAACAGCCCAGACCTGGCAATGGTCATGCAAGCAGACTAGCTTTTCTCACACTGAAGCAAATATATGCATAAACACACTCCTCAAAGATCTCTTTTTTTAAATGAATATTTGAATAAATGAATGCTTTATTTTAATATATTTGTGCATAAACATTAGATCAGTCAATATCAAAGTCAAAACTGTAAACAAAAAACTTCAAAAAAAATCTTAAGATCACATTTAAAAAATGAGTTCACCCAAATGGTTCACGCCACTGGTACTTCACAGCTACTGTGGGGTCACCCATTGTGGAGAGGTCTCAGCTGAGATGCCCAACCAAGACAAACCACCTGATTCTGGACAGCAGAAGATTGAGCAGAAGCAGCAGAAGAAGATGTTGCCTGAATGACTGGAAGAAACTTCAAAATGACCGGAGTTACAGATGGACCAAGCTACTGTAAACTCTTCTCTGGAATAAATATAACACACACACACACATAGAATAACACGAAATAAATCTAGCAGACATTAAGAATGAAATATTTATAAGTCAAATATTTATTAATAACCTTCATTTAAAGAATATTTTAATAATAATAAAATAAAAAAACATTTTCAGTGTCTTGAAATGGCAGAGTCTACTTTCACTAAAACACATTGAAATGAAAGGATTATTTCATCAAACATGTAAAACTTACGATCCTGAGGAAAAATAAAAAGAAGTGACCACTATAAAGTTATTGGTTATCCTGAATTAAATTAATGCAAATTATTGAGAAAATTCCATGTTTAATGTTATAAAATTGACTCGAAAAAGTGAAAGATTTTCAATTCATCATTGTGTTAAATGTGAAAAGAAGCAAGTAAACACACAAAATAATCTACAATAGAAAGAAATTGATTTAAATGGCACAAAATGTGTAAATGATGACAAGTTTATTTTATATGTGTGAAAACAATTCAGCTTATTGTACTTTACTGCATTTATGAAAAAAAGATGTTTTAAAATAAGAAAATAAGAATCTTCAAAATAAGAATCTAAAACTTCCAGTAGGTGGTGGTAAATACATACACTTACATACCTTTAACTACACATGACATTTTACTCCACCTTACATATTACTCACCCGGATATATATAATTGTATAAGGGTCATTCTCACTATAAAGTGCCTTCGAGACATCAAAATGATAAAACTAAATTGTTTGAGAGTTTTGATTTAACCACAGTTGTTGTATTAATAAGAACTTAGACTGTAAGAAATGAATGTTGGTCAAGCTCCTGCCCTTTTTACAAATAATCTGCAAGTAGAAAAACAGTAAACAAACCTCACATTGTGTCAACCCTCACGTCCAGCAGTGAGCCAGTGCATCTGTGCTGAGCGGAGCAGTGGCCGGTCTTGGGTGAAGCAAACAGGTAAACCTGAGTTTCTCCAAAACACCCCCATATCAGCTGGAGTACTTTAGGGTGAAGTTGGCACTTTCCTGGGAGTGTGAGCTGCATGATATTCCTTGGTGCTTGCCACTGACATCCCTGAGACATGCAACAAAAACCTAAAATTAATAACAGAATTTAACATGAACCTGTTTATAATAAGAACAATTAAGAACAATCAGTAAATAAAAGTGAATAAAGAGTTAAATGTGAATTAGAGTTTTATAACAGATTTGGACAGTTGCACAGTTTAACCAAGCTTAATGTTGTGTTCAATGTTCTCTGTATTTCTCAGTTCTCCTGCATTTGTTCTGTTAATAGGTGTGGATGCCAGTTCACAGGCCAGTACTCATGAACTTTGAGAGACAGTTTTTGGGGAAACTGTATCAAAGATAGGGGTGTAACGATACACTCAAGTCCTGACGATGCACTGAGGTCTTATGAAGCAAAGGAATCTCTCTCTGTGCAACAAAGTGAACATTATTTACAAATGTATCATCTGTAATATCTCTGTGGTAAACAAACGTGTGATTTCACGGCCATGAAACAGCATTATCAGCGTAATACAGGAAAACAGAATTGACCTTTTTGGGTGAAAATTAACCTTATACAATAAGTCGAGTACTGCAAAAAAAAAACAAGTTCAGTATTGCAAGTCCTATCGTTTACACAAGCGATGCACATCAGCACATTTATATTTCACAGTTTCACATTATGATGTATCGTTATACCCCTAATCAAAGAAGAATGTAAAGAACACGCCTTGAACTCATTTTAATCTGTCTACTTTATATTTTCAGCTAATAGGCTGTATAATTGGACGTCAGGGCACCAAAATTAATGAAATCCGTCAGATGTCTGGGGCTCAGATCAAAATTGCTAATGCCATGGAGGGGTCATCAGACCACCAGATCACCATTACTGGAACACCTGCCAACATCAGCCTGGCACAGTATCTTATAAACGCCAGGTGAGATTCAAAGCAAGTAACAGAATAAATGCTAAACACAGATGTGAATAAAATGTATTTAATATATATATATATATATATATATATATATATATATATATATATATATATTTTTTTTTTTTTTTTTTTAATACTGTAATCAAACGTAAAGGAATGCAAAAGTTTAAAGAAAAGTGTTATAGATACCAAGGCTGAATTTAATTGATGAATAAATAAAGTAAAATTACAACAATCTTTTATTATTACAGATTTATTTTTAAAGCTAAAGCTCACTTTTTAATGATCCTCACTAAACCAATGTTTCTATCTTGTCTTCAAAATTAATTCTATACTGATTGTTTTCAGGAAAATTATTATTATCTGTAGTAGTAGTAGTAGTAGTAGTAGTGTTATTAGTAGTAAACATAGCAGTAGTGGCAGCAGCAGTTTTTATTTTTTTTTCTTAGCAGTGTGGTTGAATTTGGTGGTGGTCAGTATTGCCAAGATAACATTTTTATTTTTTTGAAAATGCAGTTGCAGGAAAGAATAATTCTTAATTAAATCTAGTTTAGAATTATAGCACAGAAACTTAGCATGCTGAATGTCTAGCGGTTATTACTCTTATTTATTTCAAACTAATTGTTTTATTCATATTATACAGTATATTCAAATGTATTTAAGTTATCATACATGTAATGTGAGCAATAAATTGTATGAAAATATGCTTCATTTTAAATTTGTAAGTGGCGAAACGGGCAGTCATAAATGTTGTGATTTTGAGAAAATAAAATCTCATTTTAATTACGCTGTAAAAAGCAATTAGTTGACTATAAAAAGGTAAGTTAAGTCAACTTAATAGGTCCTCATATTTTTAAGTGAAGTCAATTGGTCACTTTTAAGGCAGCGGTTTTGATCTCTTCATTAAAGTAACTAATCGCTTTTTATAAGAAACAAAATGATGTTTTACATTTGAAGGTGACATTTATTCTTTTTTCGATTATATATTTTTATTTCGCTTTTTCAACAATTAACAATACAGAACATCAAAACAAAACAGCAAACAAACTAAATTAAAGCATACACCGTATATTAAATAAATGAGTAAAATTAAATTAAATAAATCAATAAAAAGGGAGGAGATACAGCATAAGCTAGTAGAAACAAAACATTTTGTCAAATCAAATCAAGTGGTACTGTTTTAATGTAGTTCAAAAATGGATTCCAAATCTTTTTAAATACTTCATCCTTTCCTCTCAAAGAATATGTGATCTTCTCCAATGGTATACAGTTGCAAACTTCTGAGATCCACAGTCCAGTTGGTACATAAATGTCTGTTTTCTATTTTAAAGCAGTGCATTTTTTAGCTATCGTCAGCAACATTTCGGTAAGTTTAATAGCATAATTATGCTGGAGGTTAGAATTTGTGTAATTACCCAATAAACTTATCTCTGGATCCAATGGAAAATCAATTGCATGAATCTGTGATATAATATTACATACTTGTACCCACAATACTTTCACTTTAGGGCACAGCCATGTAGAATGCAAAAATGTAGCTTCTTCTATACCACATCTGAAGCAGAAAGGAGAAATACTGTTTTTAAATTTGTGTAATCCGGATGGAGTATAATAAAGCTGGTGTAAGAAATTAAACTGGATTAGTCTAAATCTGGAATTCAAAGTTGAGGTTACCCCATCTCTACATAGCTGACCCCACAGGTCATTTTCTAGTGTTATCCCCAAATCCTGTTCCCATCTAGTTTTAGACTTATCTGGGTCAGTCAAAGGTTGTCTAAGCATCAAAGCATCATATATTCTAGAAACTGTTTTATGTAATGGTTTATCAGAGAAAACAAGTTCCTCCATAGCAGTTAAATTGGGTATCTTGGGATATTTTTTTAATTTGACCCTTAATAGTATATTAGTGGGACAGTCCTCTTTCATCTCAAATGTCTCCATATTAAGCCATGACGGGTAGGGGGTTTCAGCGGACATCTGTGCCAGATACCTGGATTGGGCTGCCCAATAATACATCTTAAAATTGGGGAGTCTAAGTCCTCCTTTGCTGTAGTCTAAAGCCAGTTTGTCAAGACCAACCCTTGGGGTTTTCCGATAGCAAATAAATGATCTCACTAGTGAATTATGAGAAGTCAAAAAGGATTTAGGTATTGATATTGGAAGAATGAAATACATATAAGAACCTGGGCAAAACATTCATTTTAACTGCATTAATTCTACCAGACAATGTGAGTGGTAAATCCATCCAATTTGTTAAGTCTCTGCCAGTTTTTTCTAAAAGATTAGCCAAATTAAATTTATAGAGATTTTTTAGGTTGCCGTCTACATGTATACCCAAATACTTAATGCCAGCAGGTGAGCATTTAAAAGAAAAGGTATTTAATGAAGTATAATCAAAACCTGATAATGGCAAAATTTCACTTTTATCAATGTTAACTTTATATCCAGAAAAAGTACTATATGACTGTAATACATTCTGTGAATTAGATAGGGAGTCTACAGGGTCAGTAAGAAACAAAAGAATATCATCGGCGAACAAAGATATTTTTTGTATTTCAGGGCCAGTTTTAAAGCCTTTTATGTTGGGGACACATCTAATAGCCTCAGCTAGAGGTTCAATCGCAAGGGCAAAGAGAGCTGGGCTGATGGGGCAACCTTGTCTACATCCTCTATACAAAGGTATTGAAGAAGAAATAATACCATTTGTAATAATTTTAGCTTTTGGGGATTTATAAAGTGATTGAATTAGCTCTATGTATACAGTTCCAAATCCAAATTTTTTTAGTACTTCAAATAAGTATGACCACTCAAAAGCCTTTTCGGCATCGAGAGAGGCGACTATCCCTGGTATATGTTTTTCTTTAGCAGTGTGAATAATGTTAAAAACTCTCCTCAGATTATTTGCGCCTAATCTCCCAACTACAAAACCAGTTTGATCTGGATTAATCAATTGAGGAAGTCGAGTTTCTAATCTTTTAGCTACCATTTTAGTGACTATTTTATAATCTACATTGAGGAGTGAGATTGGTCTGTAGGAGGCACAGTTATTTGGATCCTTGTCTTTTTTGAGTATTACTGAAATTATAGCATTTGAAAAGGAGTCTGGAAAACTTTTTTCCACCTTAGCCTGATTAAGAACTTCCATTAAATATGGCACAAGCAAATCTTTAAACTCTTTATAGAATTCTAATGGAAAACCATCTTCACCTCTTGATTTATTATTAGACAATAGATTAATAGCTTCAATCAGTTCAGAAGTAGAAAAAGGCTGATCCAGACTAGATCTGTCTTCCTCTGAGAGATATGGTAAATGGACTGAGGAGAGAAAAGCTTTCATTTGTAATGATCTATACATGATTGAGAGGTATATAATTCTGTGAAATATTGCTTAAATACATCATTAATTTCTACCGGGTTTCATGTTTCCTTGTTACCAGTTTTAATAACATTTATTGTTCGTTTCTGTTCCTCTCATTTTAATTGCCAGGCCAAGACATTCTAAGCTTTCTCACCGAGTTCGTAATAACGTTGATTAGAGTAAATAATAGCTTTCTCTGCTTGGTAGGTGTTCAATTTATTGTATTCAATCTTTTTGTTTAGTAATTCTTTATAAATATCCTTTGTTTGCGACTTGTGGTACAATTTTTCAAGTACTAGTTTTTCAACTTCTAAAGTACTTAATTTGGATTTTTTGTTTTTTAACAGCCCCTTAATGTAGGAAACTTTTTGACCTCTAAGATAAGCTTTTAAAGTGTCCCATAATATAAAACTATTGGAGCATGAGGGTTTATTTGTTGCAGTAAAAATATCAATTTGTTCCCTTATGAATTTATGAAATTCAGGTTGTTTAAAAAGAGTAGGGTTTAGTCTCCACCTGTAAGTTCCTTTTGTTTTTTCTGGAATGGACAGTGACATTACAAGGGGAGAATGATCACTCAGTAATCGAGGGAGATATTCAACATCTAGCACTCTGTATAGAAGTTGAGAGGGCAACAAGAAATAATCTATACGAGTGTGTGTATTATGGGGATGCGAATAAAAAGAGTAGTCTCTTTCCACTAAATTCAGATCTTTCATAAATGTTGTAGTAGATTTAGCTGCTTTAGAAAGGGGCACTGGTGTCGTTGAAGATCTTTCTAGTATATTGTCTAAAACAAAATTAAAATCTCCACCTACCAGGAGTTGACATTTATTCTTGATTTATTCTTTGTAACACAGTTTGTTTCATTCAGCGCATGATATTCTTTGGTCTGAAAATGGTTGTTGATTACAAACCAGATGATAGTCAGTGTTTAATGATTTATTTCAGCCTTCAGAAGGGCCTGATTGTTTAATCTTTGACATTTTTACTTGGCTCGACTTCATTGATGTTGACTGTGCTTCAAGTAATTGTAATAGTTCATAAAGCAATGTACTTTGTTTACATCTTTGTTTATTACCGTGATGTGCTGCAGTGACTTGGATCTGAAAGTGTGACGGTGTCACATTCGTCCAGACATACTTAAGAAAGATTAATTTAATTATTTAAGAACTGACCCTTTTGGGCAACGCAACTGTGATTAAAGTAAAGCAGCAAGTAACAGAAGCTGATTTGAATGTAATGTTGTGACTTTTTAACAAGTCATTTGCTGTTAAATTTGAATAATAATAAATAATAAATATACTCAAGTTCTTTTTTTTCCAAACTTGGTTTTAATAGATAGTGACTACATTGTGAGTTCTATTGTATCTCTGCTGTATTTGCTCAATGTTACAGTACTCTGTTCAGAATGTTTATTATTTATATCACAGAAATGGGATTCATTCAAACGTAATGTATTATGTATGGATTTCAGTGTTGACTGCTGTAAGATTTTATGTGATTAATAATATGACATAAAATCTCTTTTTTTCATTGCGATCTCATTTTCACGTCATTGCAAGGATACTTATGAAGGTAAAAAATGAATATGTATTTGCTTCTGTCATTTCTATTTCTAAAGACAGTTAATTTTGCTCCAGTGACTTATAATTGTATAATCATGTCTATATTCTTCTGAGTCTAAAATATTGTTATTCTGAATGTCTTGACACCCTTGGCAGTCTTTATCCAGTATAACATCATATAACAGGTTATGTCACCATATACAAAATAGATCCTCCGTTGTGCAAAGATAATCATTTATTTAAGGTCTTAGAAAACAAGAACTGACTACAATCTTTAAGTGATGATTGCTGCTGATTGACGCATTGTATGACTTAATTTCTTGATTTTTCTTTTAATAAAGTCTCTTGGTCTCACGTAGGTTTTGTTTGTTTTCTGTGCCAGTGATTTATACTTGAATATGTTTACGAGGTGGGTTGTTAGCCCAACGATCAACCCTCAACCTGGAGGACCAGGACATACACACATACGGACAATTTAGCTTACCCAATTCACCTATAGCGCATGTCCTTGGACTTATGGGGGAAACTGGAGCACCTGGAGGAAACTAACGTGAACGAGGGGAGAACATGCAAACTCCACACAGAAATGCCAACTGGCCCAGCCAGGACTCGAACCAGCGACCTTCTTACTGTGAGGCGACAATGCTAACCACGGAGTCACTGTGTTGCCCCAGCGTGTATATCAATTAAGAAAAAAATATATCAGCATTTAAATATCTACTGACTAATTTAACTTTTCTCTTTTCGTCAGATGGGTTCAGGTAGTGCCTCTGTCCTGCTGCGCTTCAGGAGAATTCAGCATCACAAGCAAAATGACCACGTTGAGTCAAATAACATATATTGATCAATCAGTGCGGTTGTCAAGGCAGAATCTCAAGCACAACCAATCATTTTAAATGACATAGTGAATCATTTAAAGAAATTTAAATGTTAAGTTCAGAGAACTTACAATAAGAATTAAAAGTTTGTTGCTGCCTAATGAGTAAGTTAAACACACCTTTGATGCCAAAACTTGGTATTTTAAATAATATCAAGTTATATTAACTTAATATCTTTAATAATGACTACAGCAGGGTTTACAGTGCATAATCAGGGCGGATTAAATCAATAAGCTAACTAAGCAGTCGCTTAGGGCCCCAAGGAAGTCTGGAGGCAGACAATAAACACTAATAATGTCATTTCCTGTCATATTTTGCAGGATAAGGCTCTAACAAATACATTTTACCTTAATCAGTATGTGTGCAATTGTGTCCCCCCACCCCAATCATGGATCAGTCCAGCAGTCAAATCAGATGAAAATTAAATCTTTTAAAATGTAGAGATTGTGTTCAGATAAAAATATAGAAAGCAAGACAGAGTGCTATAAGATAAAGACAGCTAAATAAATAAGCAAATATGAAAAGTGCTTATTACTGTAGGACTTCTGGGTCTCATGACTCGAATTGCTTAGGGCCCCAAAATCACTGAATCCGGCCCTGCTCATAACAAACAATCATCATGATCACAGTAAAAAGTGTAGAGTAAACAATGTTATTAACACTATGAGCTGTATTTGTTAAAATAAATGTTAAATTATTGTGTGTTTCATTAGACAAACTGTTGAGATGATGAAAAACACGCAGTCTTATACGTTTTAGTTAAATTGTGATTCTCTGTGCTGAACATTGCCCCCTTGTGTTGTCTATGATCACTTACTGAGGAGAGACGTGACCCTGCACCACAAAAGCACTTTTTTACTTCTTTTAGTTTGAGCACATGCTTTTTAAAATGATTGAGCTGTTGAAACTTTGACCTACACATGAAAAAACAATATGTACATTTTAAATTATTTTCAAAATTATAATTGTATTCTAACTTGAAACTGAAGATCGTCCTAAAAAGAGATTTATTGCACTATATTGGGATAATTTGCAATTTGATGTGCACAAAGAAGAAAAACACAGTAGTGTTTACTTTAAATTCTCTTAAGAAGTTTAGTATTTGTATTTTTTCTAACTTTGAATTGAAGATTATATCAAAAAACTATTCAGCACGCTTCAATGTTGAAATTTTGTAGTTCCATGTCCACAAAAACACAATATTGTTCATTTCAAATTCTCATACAAACTTTTCTTTTTTACCTAAAATTGAAGATCACTCAAAATAAAAAACATTTGTTAAATATCAGCATGCGTGTATGGACATTTACTGAGTTTATTATCGACAGATCTGTGTTTAAG
Source organism: Danio rerio (assembly GCF_052040795.2). Lineage (NCBI taxonomy): Eukaryota > Metazoa > Chordata > Actinopteri > Cypriniformes > Danionidae > Danio > Danio rerio. The sequence goes on along the minus strand of NC_141026.1, from coordinate 18,754,013 downwards.
TAAAACAATTCGGCTAGTTTAGATTTTTATGTTTTAAATTCAGACATCAAATTTTGCAAATAAAGGTTTGGTCTAGTTAGTTCAGCACACTACAGACAGCATGATCATATCTGACTGAACAGAGTCTCCTAATTCCTCCAGTGTCTGTGTTCATTCATCAATTTTCCTTCAGCTTAGTCCCTTTATTCATCAGGGTTCGCCACAGGGGAATGAACCGCCAAAATATCCAGCATATGTTTTACACAGTGAACCTTGCTGTGAGGTTACAGTGCAAACCACTGAGTCACTGTGCTGCCCTAGGTTTGAACATTTACATTTTAGTGAAACCAGTAAAGAAAAAAACAACTGCTGTAATTGCGAATAAAATAACTTTATTGTTCATGATTTATTTAACATCTGTCCCCGTTTTTCTCTAAGTGGTCAAGAAACTGTACATTTGTCTACTGTAGACTAGCTTGTGTGTGTGTGTGTGTGTGTGTGTGTGTGTGTGTGTGTGTGTGTGTGTGTGTGTCTTCAGCTCGTACAGCTTCACACAGAGGCTCACAGATGCAGCAGAGGAAGCTCAGGATCAGGATCTGTTCTCCTCAGTTCCTCTGCCCCTCCTGCTCTCCTTCTACAAATCATTGACAGCGTTTATCTACACTGAACCTGACAATGCAACCCAAGCCATGACTGCTGGATTCAGATAAGTGTAATGTCACTGGCCACCTGTGCAGTGCAACCAGGGATGGCTCTCAATGTCATCTAAACTGGGCCGATCAGCCGGTGCTGCACTGAGACACCAGCGAATCAGCTGACGGCACTCTGTTACACACAACACCGTCTTCAGAAACACACAACAACACACTTCTGCTCGCTTACCAGGCTATCTCTGAATGTGTCTGAATCTCTTACCTGTTGACAAGCTCCTAGGGAAGGTCAGTCTGCTTCTGGACGTGACCCTCTGTGCGCCTCTGAATGGGAAACGGTCACACAGGATGTTGTAGAGCGTCACTCCTACTGACCAGACTGTAGCTGGAGTCGCATGGTAGCGATGTCTACGAAACCACTCAGGAGGAGCGTATGCAGGAGTGCCTGAGAGACATAAGAAGACCACAAACATCTGCTCAACATGCTCCAGTACAGACAAATTCCCTTTAGTGGATCAGCAGAAGTTCACAAACATCAACAGAACGTTTCCTTCTGTAACTCAAACTCACCTGCAAAGTATTTGTAGGCCGAGCGCTTCAGCAGATCTCCACAGCCGAAGTCCAGCAGCTTGATGTCCTGGGACTCTGTGGAGATCAGGAGGTTTTCTGGTTTGACGTCCCGGTGCAGGACGCCGCGGCTCTCGCAGTGTTTTAGGGCGGCAATCAGCTGCACCAGCACTTTCTTTGCAAGACGCTCATCCAGACAGCCGTTCTCCTCACAGAAGCTCTGGAGATCTTGGCAAGGATCCAGTCGCTCCAGGATCAGGATGTAGCGCCTGGGACGGTCAAACCAGTCCAGCAGCTGCAGGACACTGGGGCAGGCAGGAGCTGATGTGACACGGGTCATCAATGCCACCTCCAGCGGCAGCCGACCCTGACCATCCTGCAGAACAAACCCTCCATTATATCCAGAACTCAATCAAACACAGCAAACACAACAGATTCACATCAAAACATACAACTTTCAGTCGCTCGGGGGTCCGGTCCTTCGACACGTACTTGATGGCCACCTGCAGACAGGAAAAGCAGAGTAAATCACACCTGCCTGATTGTGACACATGACATTTACTGACAGCAACATTTCTAAAGCATGTCTGAACAAAGGAGGGAAGAAAATCTCTTACTGGCAGTCCATCAGACCTGCGCATCCCAGCAAACACAGAGCCGAATCCACCTCGTCCCAGCAACGGGCCCTTCTGGTACAAGTCTGCAACACAGAAGAGCACAAGAAATGAAGAGAGAAAGAGAAAACATGCTGCGGTCTCATCAATGACAAATCATTTCCTAACTGAGCCATAAGATCTAGAAGATGAGCTGTGCTGACCTCTGCGAGAGCGTTTGGCTGGTCTGCTGGACGAGGTGGACAGTGTTTGCTGGCTGCTGCTCTGCCTTTTCCTCTTGCTGTTCCTCTGGTCTGTGGATGCAGAATCAGCCAAATGTGAAGGCAGAGGAGCCAAAAAACCAGGAAGCTCAGTGGTGCCGTCCCGTGTATCTTCTGTGCATTAAAACATTTTTAATGAATCTTTTTTGTTAACTTCTGTAATCCTTTTCATATTAGTCAAACATCATACAGCATCATGCAGTGATATACAATGACAAACAAATGAAAGATTAAAAACACTCACCTCCTCTTTCTTCACCCATGTGGGACATGGACAATCTCCTCCAACCTGCAATAAAACAGACAAATACAGACAAATATAAAAAATAAATGTAAAACAAAGTAAAGAAAAAAGAAAAAGAAAAAGAAGAAAAAAAAACGAAATGAAAAAAGAGCAACAAAGTTGTGTTTAAAAAAATAATCAGAAAAATAACGAAAAAAAGATGATTAGAGAAATTGTGCTCTTTAAAATAAGTCTTTTTCTCTCAGAAATCCTCCAACAGCTTCAGAAATCTCAGGAATCGCACAGAAATGCTCTGCAAAGTCGCCTCGTCTCTCAACCAAAAGATTGCGATGGGTTTGATTGTTTTTATATGCGGTCAGAAATCATACCATAACACACGTTGCTATAGCAACTAACATATTGGCGTGACCTTGCGTGCCTGAGATATTTTTATTTTATTTTCATAAATATAATTCATGCAGTTATTCGATTTTCTAAATCTTAATTATTAATAGTAATAATTAATCTAAAGCTCTTGTTATAAAATTAAATAACTATCATTTTAATAGGCCAATCAGCTTTCCGTAAAACTTGATTGCGTCACCACCGACATTAGCAGAAGAGAAACCTTTACATTTAACGAAAATCACACAGAAATTCAAGAATAAAGATTTTAATAAACAGTACTAAACAAACGAGCTCTTCTATAAATGTAACTTACCATAATGAAGAAGTGGACAAGGATGAAATTGTTCTCCATTCGGGAGAGCTACAGGAATCATAAACTGTTTTCAGAAAAAATATTGTATTATTTTCAGAGAAACACATTTCTAGGAGTTTATTTACGCTAAATTTCATATTATTGCCGAATCACGCTGAAGCAGGGCATTACGAAAGGTCATGTGACTGACGTCCCTGACGTCACTCCTTGCGTAATAAATGTATGGCGAACGCACAATTTAGGTATATTAATGAATTATATTTTTAAATAAAATAAATTGTATAATAAACAACAATGATATTAAATTAAATAAGGCTTTTAGTATTTCATTTAATTTAATTTCGATAGCTCAATCAGTGTATGTTGATGACGCAGTGTTGATGAAAGCTGATTGGCCTATTGAAAATTATGCCGGAAATTAAATTTTTATACATTTTTAATTTAATAACAAGAGCTTTTAATTAGAACTAATCGGATTTATACCCCTTTTTGGCTATTTGTATTTTACAATGTTAGTTGCTATAGCAACGCTTGTTATGATATGATTTCTGACTGCATATAAAAACAATCAAACCCATCGCAATCTGTTGGTTGAGAGACGAGGCGACTTTGCAGAGCATTTCTGTGCGATTCCTGAGATTTCTGAAGCTGTTGGAGGATTTCTGAGAGAAAAAGACTTATTTTAAAGAGCACAATTTCTCTAATCATCTTTTTTTCGTTATTTTTCTGATTATTTTTTTAAACAACTTTGTTGCTCTTTTTTTATTTCGTTTTTTTTCTTCTTTTTCTTTTTCTTTACTTTGTTTTACATTTATTTTTTTATATTTGTCTGTATTTGTCTGTTTTATTGCAGGTTGGAGGAGATTGTCCATGTCCCACATGGGTGAAGAAAGAGGAGGTGAGTGTTTTTAATCTTTCATTTGTTTGTCATTGTATATCACTGTATGATGCTGTATGATGTTTGACTAATATGAAAAGGATTACAGAAGTTAACAAAAAAAAATTCATTAAAAATGTTTTGATGCACAGAAGATACACGGGACAGCACCACTGAGCTTCCTGGTTTTTTGGCTCCTGTGCCTTCACATTTGGCTGATTCTGCATCCACAGACCAGAGGAACAGCAAGAGGAAAAGGCAGAGCAGCAGCCAGCAAACACTGTCCACCTCGTCCAGCAGACCAGCCAAACGCTCTCGCAGAGGTCAGCACAGCTCATCTTCTAGATCTTATGGCTCAGTTTGGAAATGATTTGTCATTGATGAGACCGCAGCATGTTTTCTCTTTCTCTCTTTTCTTCATTTCTTGTGCTTTTCTGTGTTGCAGACTTGTACCAGAAGGGCCCGTTGCTGGGACGAGGTGGATTCGGCTCTGTGTTTGCTGGGATGCGCAGGTCTGATGGACTACCAGTAAGAGATTTTCTTCCCTCCTTTGTTCAGACATGCTTTAGAAATGTTGCTGTCAGTAAATGTCATGTGTCACAATCAGGCAGGTGTGATTTACTCTGCTTTTTCTGTCTGCAGGTGGCCATCAAGTACGTGTCGAAGGACCGGACCCCCGAGCGACTGAAAGTTGTATGTTTTGATGTGAATCTGTTGTGTTTGCTGTGTTTGATTGAGTTCTGGATATAATGGAGGGTTTGTCCTGCAGGATGGTCAGGGTCGGCTGCCGCTGGAGGTGGCATTGATGACCCGTGTCACGTCAGCTCCTGCCTGCCCCAGTGTCCTGCAGCTGCTGGACTGGTTTGACCGTCCCAGGCGCTACATCCTGATCCTGGAGCGACCGGATCCTTGCCAAGATCTCCAGAGCTTCTGTGAGGAGAACGGCTGTCTGGATGAGCGTCTGGCCAAGAAAGTGCTGGTGCAGCTGATCGCGGCCCTAAAACACTGCGAGAGCCGCGGCGTCCTGCACCGGGACGTCAAACCAGAAAACCTGCTGATCTCCACAGAGTCCCAGGACATCAAGCTGCTGGACTTCGGCTGTGGAGATCTGCTGAAGCGATCGGCCTACAAATACTTTGCAGGTGAGTTTGAGTTACAGAAGGAAACGTTCTGTTGATGTTTGTGAACTTCTGCTGATCCACTAAAGGGAATTTGTCTGTACTGGAGCATGTTGAGCAGATGTTTGTGGTCTTCTTATGTCTCTCAGGCACTCCTGCATACGCTCCTCCCGAGTGGTTTCGTAGACATCGCTACCATGCGACTCCAGCTACAGTCTGGTCAGTAGGAGTGACGCTCTACAACATCCTGTGTGACCGTTTCCCATTCAGAGGCGCACAGAGGATCACGTCCAGAAGCAGACTGACCTTCCCTAGGAGCTTGTCAACAGGTAAGAGATTCAGACACATTCAGAGATAGCCTGGCGAGCGAGCAGAAGTGTGTTGTTGTGTGTTTCTGAAGACGGTGTTGTGTGTAACAGAGTGCCGTCAGCTGATTCGCTGGTGTCTCAGTGCAGCACCGGCTGATCGGCCCAGTTTAGATGACATTGAGAGCCATCCCTGGTTGCACTGCACAGGTGGCCAGTGACATTACACTTATCTAAATCCAGCAGTCATGGCTTGGGTTGCATTGTCAGGTTCAGTGTAGATAAACGCTGTCAATGATTTGTAGAAGGAGAGCAGGAGGGGCAGAGGAACTGAGGAGAACAGATCCTGATCCTGAGCTTCCTCTGCTGCATCTGTGAGCCTCTGTGTGAAGCTGTACGAGCTGAAGACACACACACACACACACACGCACACCTGCACACACACCAGCTCGGAGTGCAAACTGGTATAAAGTGTTTTTAAAATGAGACTATGCAATGAAAAAAATATATAATATAAATTAGTAAAACAAGCCTAGAGTAATCTAAATGTTTTTCATAATGAAAAATGGTTGTTTATATTCTGTCCTTTTTTTTAAAGAAAATTAACAATAAAATTGATTTTATACCCAATAACCAAGAACTGAGTCTTTACTGTTTTCAAATAAATGTAAATCTTGAACTTTTTTCACCTCCAGTAAACAAAATGTTTAAAGTCTGCATGAACCGGAAGTTGCGACTTTTTTTTTTTATATTGTGACACAGTTCCTAGAGAAACTGAATATTAAATGACACAACGGTGGGCGTGGCTTGTTTTTTGTACTGCGAGCTGATTGGATGTAGTAAAGTAGGCATTTCATTCCGAAAGATTGGGAAAAGTGTTTGGGCAAAGTTATTAAAACCTAACAGACACCTCCTGCTCACCATTTCTGCTTAGTGTCAAAACTGACAGTTGGAGCAGCGTGGTTAAATATGTTAGTCATGCCCAATTCCTAAGATATACGTAATCTGGCAATTTAACAGAAAAACAAACAGGAAGTGCATTTTTGTATTTCAATTAAGATTATAAGGGTAAGGATTATAAGAATTATTTCTGCTATAAATATGGCAATAACAGATCAGTTGGACATTAACAAGCAGTTTAAAAAATTCTATGAAAAGTTATATACATCCGAGACAAATAATAAAGCGAATATATCCCATTTTTTTGATACAATAGAAATGCCCAATATCAGTGATCAAGACAAGGATAATCTTGAACTACCCATATCTATAAAAGAAATTGAACAAGCTATCAAACAAATAAAAAGCGGAAAGGCACCTGGCCCTGATGGATTTATAATTGAATTTTATAAAACATTTTCACACAAATTATCCCCAATATTCAAAAAGGTGTTTATAGAAATAACTGAGCAGAAATCTTTACCACCAACTATGTCACAAGCTATTATCACTGTTATACACAAAAAAGGTAAGGATCCCTTGAAGTGTGACTCATATCGACCTATAAGTTTACTTTCGAATGATTACAAGATATTAGCAAAGATTTTGGCAGCAAGGCTTAATCCAGTCATACAAACACTTATTCATCAAGATCAAACAGGATTCATAGCAGGGCGGCAGCTTTCAAGCAACTTACGGAGACTATTTACAGTTTTTTACAATTGCTATGACACTTTTTTCAATACATGTAACAAGTTTCCTAAACTCTTAACACGGTTAGCACAACACCCGTCTTCGTGGGCTATACAATTAACACATTTCTTGGTGTTTTGACACAAAATGCATCCAGTTAACACAAATTTAAAATGCTTGAACTTCTTTTACACACAAACTCAACCAAGACCAAAACTATGTAATTTCGCAGTCCAATTTACCAATGCTTTCACACAGTATGTCAGAACAGATAACATCATGTTCTAAACAGAACCTATACAGGCTAAAGCCAAAGTAAACAGCTGTTGATATTGTCAATTGAAACACAAATATATTCCCTGTATATATATATATATATATATATATATATATATATATATATATATATATATATATATATATATGTGTGTGTGTGTGTGTGTTTGTGTGTGTGTGTGTGTATATACCGCTGTCAATCCGCTGTCATCTGTCATATATATAGACACACACACACACACATATACATGTATGTATATATATACACACACACACACACATATATATATATATATATATATTTATGACAGCTCCCATATGAACATGATTTCCATCTAGAAAGCACACTCCTGTGTTGAGATTTTTCAAATCACATGATCATACTGTATGTTCTAAAAAAAGGACTCATGAGGTTTTTGAAAGGAACAAGGAGCACATTGCAGAACTCTGTCACCAATACGTCCAGGTAAGGTTATGCAATACAGTCATTACTTTACTATGCACAGTGTGTTTTGCAGTAACCTACTCTATAAACCTGGTGTTCATTAGTACATACATTAGTTATAGTACAGTGAAGTTGGAGGTCAATCAAGTCCCACATGAAATTATCTATGTTGACGAGGCTGGCTTCAACTTGGCGAAAAGGCGTCGCCGTAGGAGAAACATAATAGGTTAAAGGGCCATCGAAGTCGGGCAAATGCAGAAGACCAGGCAGTATAGAAAATTATTTAGTTTTTTATTATAATTGTGATGCTTTTTCTGTTTGTAAATCTTGCAGTGATTGCCTTTTGCAAATAAAGTCTACTGCAGCAATTATGTGCCTGTATTTTTTTACATCAACTGTAAATGTTATAAAGCAATTTTTTCTTTATTTTTGTATTGACCTTTTGCAGTAAAATAAAAGAAAATGCATTTACTAAACCCAACAAAATGAAAATGTAGAGAGTCTTAAGATATAAGGGCAGAGCTGACACATAAACTAATGCAGTTTCTGTAAATTTAACTGATGATAGTGTTTTTATTGTCAGTGTGTTCTGATTGACTGAATGTTTCTGTTGGAAGAGAAGATGTGTTTGTGTTTTGAACAATAATGTCATTTTGAAACATGTTTGTAGTGTTTTGTTAGACATAGTGTAGTGTGTTCGTTTATTATTGTATTTTGAAAAGTAGTTTAGAGGTTTAGTTTATAATGTGTGATTTTGAGCATAAAATTAACTTTTTTGTCAATTGTGTGTTTTAGGTGTGTTGCTGCATTAAGAGTTTAGCAAACTTGTTAAATGTATTGAAAAAACTGTCATAGCCATTGTAAAAAACTGTAATATACTTTACTCACAAAGTTCACATTTGCCAGAGGTGCTATTGTCATTAGATGCTCATAAAGCCTTTGACCGTATTGAGTATGAATATCTATTCACAGCTCTGAAAAATTTTGGCTTTGGTCCTGGTTTTTGCACTTGGATTAGTATACTAAATTCGCATCCAACTGCTTGTATAAGAACTAACAAGGTAATATCAAACTTTTTTCCTTTATATAGAGGCACCAGACAGGGCTGTCCCCTTTCTCCCCTCCTATTTAATATAGCAATAGAGCCACTAGCTATAGCTTTAAGGAAAGAGTCAGACTTGCTAGGCATTAATAGGAGTGGGAAGACTCAAAAGGTTTCACTGTACGCAGATGATCTCATTATATACATATCCAATCCTGATAGTTCCATACCCAAAACAATAGATCTTATAAATAGCTTCGGGGCAGTTTCAGGATAAGAAATTAGTTTCAGTAAAAGTATATTATTTCCAATTAATAAGATAGCAAAACAGTCAGACCTCAGTAAATTTTCATTTAAAATTAGTAATATATCTTTTAAGTACCTGGGAGTTTCTGTGACCAGTACATATAAACAGCTATTTAGATGTAATTTTGATGCAGTGATGGAAAAAACGAAACAAGATTTAAACCGATGGTCTTTATTGCCTATCTCTCTTGCAGGCAGAATTAATGCGGTTAAGATGTCTACTTTGCCAAGGTTCTTGTTTTTGTTTCAAAATGTCCCAGTATTCATTCTTAAATCCTTCTTTAAGGAGCTGGATAAACAGGTGTCTTCTTTTATATGGAATAAAAGCATTCCATGAATTAGGAAAGCATTTTTAGAAAGGCAGAAAGAAGTTGGGGGACTGGCGTTGCCCAACTTTATGTATTACTATTGGTCATGTAACATTGAAAAAATTGTTTATCTGACAGATCCTGAAAATCAGGAGAATGAACCTGAGTGGGTAGAGATGGAGCAGGCATCCTGTGGGACAGTTTCTCTGTTTTCAATGCTTTGTGCCTCACTACCACTTAATAGAAAATATCTGCCAAACAATCCTATAGTCAATGGTTTTATTAAAGATATGGGCTCAGTTTAGGACGCATTTTAAGCAAAAGCAAGCACTTTCTTTATTACCCATTACTTCCAATGCATTATTTCCACCATCCTTAATTGATCATGCTTTTCAGATCTGGTTTAGAAAGGGACTCAGATATGCAAGGGACTTTTTTCAAGGAAGTCATTTTATGTCATTTGAACATATGACTAAAGAATTGGATATTCCTAAATCACATTTCTTCAGATATCTTCAGGTAAGAAGTCTAGTAAAAAGGTATTTTAATACACTTTCAGCTCCTCCCATAAGTAGCTGGATTGAGGAGATCTTTGATCTAAATGCATCTGAGGGTAGTCTGATATCAAAAGTATACAGTCTGATTTACAGAGCAGCTGCACCATCTCTAGATTTTCTAAAGAAACAGTGGGAAGATGACTTAGGAAATATAGTTCCAGAGTCAGTCTGGCAATCAACAATTAAGCAAATTCACTCAACATCTATTTGTGTCAAACACGGTTTATTACAATTTAAGATAATTCAAAGGCTGCACTTTTCTAAAAGCAAATTGTCCAGAATATTTCCAGAAATTGACCCAACATGCTCTAGGTGCCACAGAGACGAGGCCACCTTAGGTCATATGTTCTGGACATATCCATCCCTAAGACCATTTTGGACTGTGGTGTTTGAGCCTTTTTCTTATATATGTGAAAAGGAGATACTATTAGATCCAGTAATGGCAATATTTGGTGCGACACCTGAAAATCTTTCACTACCAGCAGGTCAATTAAATGCACTAGCGTTCTCTACTTTGCTGGCCCGAAGACTTATTCTTTTGCAGTGGAAGTCAACTAAACCACCAACACATACTAAATGGGTAGAAAATGTCATGGCGTATCTAAAGCTTGAAAAACTCAAATATAGCACCCAGGACTCAAATAATAGATTCTTCAAACTTTGGAGACCCTTCCTGTCATATTTTGAGAACAGATTTAACCCAAATACTAAAATGTAATCCCCCCAACCCCCCCCCCCCCCTTTCCCCTAACTTTATTTATTTATTTATTCATTTATTTATTTACTTATTTATTTTTATTTATGTATTTTTTCGTACCTTTTACCTTTTTCTTTTTAATTAATATTATTTCACCTTGTATTTGTTTTCTTTTTTTATGTACCTTGTTCTTGTATATGTTTAAGTTGCTCTGTTAAAAGTTTAATAATAAGATTTTTCAACTAAATATAGCAATAAATAAATGCAGTAGGGCTGGATGGTATGATGTATATATCATTATCATGTACTGAAAAAGAGTTTTCTATTCTGTTTATACCTCAATGTAGGTGTAGTTAGCTCACGTCTAGCATGCGTGAGGCTGAGAAAGACTCTCTGGCAGTGTTGTCAATTCCTTTATTTTAGGGCTGCTCGATATTGGAAAAATCTGACATTGCAATTTTTTAGTTTTGCTCTAATATACATTGCGATAGGAATATAATTTCACCAGATGATTTGAATAGCTATATTTGGAAAGATTTTATTAATTTAGCTCGACTTGGATGATCAAGACTTTTTCTATGCAGTTCATCTGCATAAATTATAACAAATTACAAGCAATAATAAATAAATAAACAGTGCTTTATGCTTTTCTGGGGAGTGGAACAGTATTCAAGTACAGAAACGAAACAATCAAATGTAAAATAACATGGTCATCATTAGATAAATAATGTCAAATTTTGATAATATTTTTATTTTTTAATCATTATTAAAATTAATCCTGCATTGTGACTATTGCAAATACGCACATTGCGATATCGATGCTCAAACAATATATTGTTCATCACTACTTTATATTTTCAACAAAAAGGATCACAAAGTTTTATTTATACAAATTTTTATACAAGAAATGTAATATTTGTATTTTAAAGGGGAAAAAACTGTTTATTTCCTTAAAGTGTTTACATGTTTATAATTTCATTTTTGAGTTATTTACTTGGGATATATTTTATATTTGTCATAAGATGTTACTTGAGAAATGTTTATAATAATATAATTAAAGTTTGTCCATAAAACTGTGAAATGTGAGATACAGTGGAATTTGTTGTTCATCTGAAGTCATGTGTTATTTACAAAATACACCAGAGATGTTAATGTCTGTTAACTTTACCAGGTAATGATCATCATTTTTGTCATGAAGACTCCTGCTCCGCACCAGAGCCAATGCCTTCCACTGATTGACCAATGGTTCCTGTTCCTGGTTTACCTGTCGCTGGTCAGAAAGAGCAGGATCTGAGGGATTGTCTCAACATCCATCAGTCCACTCTCAGCGGGATTAGAAACACTTGGGTCAGTTTATTTATTTAATTTACTTGGCGCAGTTGGAATTTGGATGTCTCCTAAGGACATTAAAGCCACGATGACAAGTGTGTGTGGCAAGAAGACTTACACCTAGTTATCATTAGCTGTGTTTCCATCCAAAGAGATTTATCCACAAAACTGGAATATTGCATAAGACATTTATGAATAAAGCACTGTTTCCATCTAAGAGAACAAAACTGGTCACTTCCTGATAAACCGGCACCAAATATAAAAAAGAAAAATGGAATTTGCTGTGGTAGGAGAAGACACTGTGGTCCTTTCTCTTATATAATAAATGACTTGCGCCTGGAGATAATAATACTGAACCAGTCAAAGGATGAACTTTGGCTGAATGATTTTAGAATGACCAAAACAACATGTCAGATGCTCTACATTGTGGTCGGTCCACTTGTTTGCCTTATGCTGTACCATCACTCCTAGTTTTTTACATAATCTGTTAAAACAAAATCACATGACTTTCTTTGATGCGCATGACCTTAGTTGGCTAACAATGGTTTTGGGAAACGCACCCCTGGTTAGATTTTTTTGGATTAATGGATGGATGACAGATTAATGAATGAATGGCTGGTCAGATGGTAAATACAGTAGATGTCCTTCCAAGAGGAAGGGGGTGGAGGTGGGCATTGATAGTTGGAAAGATGTCTTCTTTGTGGCAACTATTTAAATTGTAGTTAATGAACACACAACAGACAGAAAAGGAGACTGACCAGGGGTGTCGCTAGACCCCATATACGGAGGCACGTGCTCCAGTAAAGGGGGCAATGCAGTAAATAAAGCAACAGTTTAATCGAGAACAAACTGACGCATGTGTGCAGAAAACCATTCTTGTGTGCCTCACACACCGCTGCTTCTACTTCTGCTGTGAATCCCGGTTGTTTAACATGCACACTGAAAAAAATACATGCCACTCATAAAACCAGAATAACAGCCTTTAATGCAGTGGTGTCTGCGCTCAGTAAGTTTTGCAAGTCTGCAAAACTACTGTTTAAGTAATATGAGGATGATCATATTTTGACTATACGAGGCTTTTTTTGTATGAAGCACAAAGGAGAGATGATGAATGAGTCAAGAAAGTTAGACTTAATAACATTATTTCTCCGCCATCAGAGTCAGGTCTCAGACAACAGATAATTCTATACATTTTTGTTTTGTGTTTCTCAGAATTCTCATAATTTAAAATTCATGCAAAAGTTTTTTAAGAAAATTTTAAATTGGCAAAGAGGTAGAACTGCTTGAACAGACTGAAAAATGGAGTTAGTTTCCAAAGAAATGTAGTAAGATTAATTATAGACCTGATATCTTTCTCTTTGCAGATTTGTACGGAGCATGTGGAAGAACAGGGAAACACACCTCAATAACCACAAGTCTATCGTGATAAATTAGGTACAGCCTTACATTTTTAAGTTGAATCAAATTTACCTTATCAAACATTTTAATTTATTTATTTACATTTTCACAGAGTGATAGTCGGGTATTTTCTTTGGACGGACGGACGAATAGATAGTATTGAACAAGCAGGTAGAGCTCTGTTGATGTTTTCTTTGTCTTTTACAGAGTGGAGTGGAGAATCTAGGGAGTCACATCTCTGCAATGGTTAGAAACTGCTGGTCAGGAATCACCTATCACCGAAAGATGTTCAAGAGGAAGGGGGTGGTGGTGGGCTTGAGCTGGGCTCAGATTATAGGAGTTTTAAAAACCTAACCGATAATGAAATCTGGTTGCTGTGAACACATGAGGAGAATCTTTGGCTAATTTTTTAGCCCACCTCAAATCTTAAATGTGTGCAAAGTACAAAATATGAAAACTGCGCCACAGCACACAAGATATAATTATTTTTATAGGCTATTGAACTCATTCTATCCTCATCACAGAAAAATAAATAAATAAATGTATAAAAACACAGTTTAGTTTTTCTCAGTGGCTTTGGTGCATTTCTCACAACACTTTTTACATTTGCACAAGTTAATGCATTTCTCAAAACAATTAGCACAAACTGCTAAACCTAGATGATAACATGAAAAAGTGAGTCACTTACTCAAAATGGATAGCTCATTCCTCAAAAGCAAGTATTGATGTCAATGAGAGTGTCAGTGTCATCAAGAGGAAAAGTCCTGGCAAGTGTTTATAAAAAGATAGTCAAATGGCTTTGTCATGTTTTCATTATGACAGTTTGCTCTATTTTTTTTTCAATGCAATAAAGTCTGATTTTGGTGACACTTTCTGAAAATGCTCAAGACAGCACTATATACTATTTGCTCACCCATTTGAAAACTACAGTAAAGTTAGACATCACTGCATTTAGTGAGGAATCTGATTACAAGACACTGAATATGTATGTTTCACATTTTTACTGCAGATGCTCTTTGCGATTCTAATTTATTCACAGCATTGTGCAAAAGAATAAATACACTCTTATTTACAACAAACATAAACTCCCTTTGGGCAGAGCTGTGCACAACTGTAAACAATATGTGCTGTGCACAACTTTCAAACATTAAGTACAAATTGCAACTGAACCTACAACATACACAGGTCTGTAAATCATTCATGAAATTGTTCAATTTAGAAGACATTTTCTGGAAAATAAAGATGTAAAAAAATTTTATAAAATTTGCTGGTCAGATTTCGACAACTTGTTCAACATTTTTGTATGTAATGACTCAAGTAATGAGATGAGGACTATTAGTTTTTAAATGGAATGACTTTTCAGCATTCACAAGTTTAGTTTATTTTGACTGACATGACATAAGCGAATAATAATTTTATAAACAGCAGAGAGTTGTATGAAAGCAATTGATACATGTCCAAAAGTATTCGCAATTTGTTGGAAGGAATGAGAAACTGCTACTATGATGTGCACAAATGACTAATAGTTTTGAGAAATGCATTAACTGTTGTGCAAATGTAAATAGTGTTGTGAGAAATGCACCAAAGCCATTGAGAAAAACTGTAATATGTTGAATCATTTTGGGTTTTGGAGATAACTGGCAACGTTCTAGTGCCCGGCTACACATGTCATCAATATCTGCACACCGCTATAAGAATAACGTTAAATCTGGCTAATAATAAAGGATAATTCAAGCTTATTCGAAAAAAAGGATATTGTAATGAAGTTTACGACCCTTTGGCTGCCGGGAAGAAGGAGGCGGAGAACCGACGCAGGTTTAAAATATTTATTAATCACAATGACGGCAGCTCCTCACGGAGACTGCCATCTAAACCAAAACAAACGGACGGCAGCTCCTCACTGAGACTGCCGTCAAACTGAAAGCAAAAGTAAAACAATATGCCCGGGCCCGGTCCTCTCTCGCCTTCCTCTGCCATCGGTCCTCCTTTTATGATCCAGAGCTCCTTCCGTGGGATCCGAGGCAGGTGCGCACCGCAGGTGTATCCACTTACGCGGTGGCCTCACCCCGTTCCCACGGCTCTCGGCCACACCCCCTCGCCACAGATATATTTATTTATTTATTGAAAGCAACATGATTCTCTCCAGCTCATGGCTTTGTTAATACTGAATAGGTTTGAACTGCTGTGATCAGCCCGATTTCAAATCCTGGATTTCAATAATGTCTGCTATGATCAGGGAGGCTGCGATTTGTGTTCAAGATGGCGAGGTGCAAGATTCTATCTTTAAACGGCTCACATTACCAGATAATCTGCACTGAGAATTGGAACCGATAAAAGTCCTCGACAAGATTTCATCTCCGATTCTCAGGAGGTCAAAATAAATTGGATTAAAACTTCTGTAGTCTAAGCTCAGCTTTAGATAGATAGATGTATTCTCTGCGGCAGGCGTTTTTTTTCAGGTAGTGGACACACAACAGACAGAAGAAGGAAACTCACAAGAGCATCAGTGGAGATTTGTCTAAGGAACGCTGGAGAACATTTAGTGCACTGCAGGAGTTCAGCAAGCATGTAGAGCTCTGTCAGTCGTGTCTTTGTCTTTTACAGTCTGGAGTGCAGCTTGTGGAGAAATATAGGAATCACACACCTCAGCAATGACTGGACACTGATGGTCAGGAGTATCCTTTAAAAACAGGTGGATAGGTGCATGGTATGAATGTCCTTCCAAGAGGAAGAGGGTAGTGGTAGACATGGATTGTTAGCTAGATGTCTTCTCTGTGGCTGTTATTTATTGTAGGTAATGGACATACAGCAGGGAGAAGACAGAGACTCACAAGAGCATCAGTGGAGATTTTTTTTTAAATTGCCGGAGAACCGCATGTGCATTGCAGGAGCTCAGCCATCAGTTAGGGCTCTGTTGGTGCTGTCTTAGTCTTTTGCAGACTGGAGTGAAGCAGAAAGAAGAGAGTCACAAGGGAACAGAGGAGATATGTCTGAAGAGCACTGGAGAAAACTTTGTTTATTGCTGGAGATCAGCAGCATGTGAAGTTTTGTTAGTCTTGTTTTTGTCTTGTATGTCAGATTACACTGGGGCATGTGGAGAAACGGGACTCACACCTCAGCAATGACTAGAAACTGATGGTCTGGTTAGTCATTTTACTGAATAGATAGGTGGATAAATGAATGAAAAATAGATGTCCTTCCAAGAGGAAGGGGGTGGTGGTGGGCTTAGATTGTTAGATGTCTTCTCTGTGGCAGTTATTTAAATTGTACACTGTTAACCCTTGCTGTAGATTATGCGGTAAATAACTCTAAAATAGCCAGTGTTCTGCTGTAATGAAAGGAAACAGTATTTTACTGTAAAACCAGCAGGATTTGTATGAAATTAGATCATGCAAAGAATAAATGACTGTAATTTACTTTATGTAGCCATTACAGGTAGTAACTGTGGTAATAAATGGTAAATTACTGTCTCATCTACTCTGATGCTTTATGTGGCTATTTATAGAGAGTTGCATTTATTTTAAGACAGAAAACAATGGTTTAGGCATTAACACACACATACACTGGCTGTCCGTCTTATTCTAAACACAAATGTGTTGTCCTTTAAGAGAGCCACAGGTGTTTGATTTGTTTACTTCTGAGTGTGCTCTATTCTCTGTCTGTCAGTTCAGATGCAGAGTCTGATGTGTTTTAAGCTCTAAATAAGAATCTACAATGAGTGTAAAGGAGTAAATGTGTTCAAATATTTTGAGGGTTTCTAAAATAATGTCTGTGTGTTAAATCCAATTGTTGTTATCCTGAACTGTGCACTTGAAAGCTACATCGTTAGCTAGTTAGCATCTCCTCACACTTCTTACATGACTTTCATTGAAGTATATGTATTAATTGGACAACTCATCTTTATTGGTTTTGCCATAATGTACAGATGCAAACAGTGTAATGTGCCTTTCTGGAACTAAGCAGATTTTATACACATTAAAATCCTTCAATTTTAATCTCCTCAGTTAGATAACGTGCACAGAAATCCTCACAGGGAATCATAACAAAGGATTCATACTGTACAGCCATCCACACACAGACCTCCACTGTCAGGTTGTGAATTTGTTAATGTGTTACTTGTTACTTGGAAAAGTCATATTATTTCATAACTTGTGTTACTTGTAATGCGTTACCCCCAACACTGTAACCATCGATGTCAAACTCAGTTCCTGGAGTTCCCTACTTCAACACACAAGTCCTACTGTATATACACTGCATGTGTTGTTCATTATTGAACCTTTTTGTTTCATTGTAAATAGAAAATGTCTTCAAACCTGCTGATTTGTTTAATTTTGTTAGACATTTTCTGCTGTATATTTGTTTGCTGCCAAAACAATAAAATACATTTGTCTGAAGAATTGGTTTGCTTTTTTATTTTTCATAACAGTTCAGAAAACTGATTAATTTGAGTTAAACTACAATAACTACTGTATATATGATTTACCATTAATGTGTGTGCAGTAGCGATTATGCTGTGAGTACAGAACTACAGTACAGTAATTAACTGTAAGCAGTTTCCAGTTAGTTTCCGCTACTGCTCTGTTACACTGACTAACACTGTTGCCAGTATTCCACTGTAAAAAAAAGTCAAACCTGGTAAGATCTAATACATTTATTACAGTATTTATTATTTGTTAACATTAGTTAATGTAAATAAAGTTTTATTGTTAATTCATGTGAACTCACAGGACATTAACTAATATTAACAATTTAATTTAATATTACATTAATAATAAAACAGCCCAGACCTGGCAATGGTCATGCAAGCAGACTAGCTTTTCTCACACTGAAGCATATATATGCATAAACACACTCCTCAAAGATCTCTCTTAAATGAATGTTTTCTGCAGAATGCTTTATTTTAATATATTTGTGCATAAACATTAGATCAGTCAATATCAAAGTCAAAACTGTAAACAAAAAACTTCAAAAAAAATCTTAGGATTACATTTAAAAAATGAGTTCACCCAAATGGTACACGCCACTGGTACTTCACAGCTACTGTGGGGTCACCCATTGTGGAGAGATCTCAGCTGAGATGCCCAACCAAGACAAACCACCTGATTCTGGACAGCAGAAGATTGGCCTGACGCCCAGAAAGAAGATGTTGCCTGAATGACCGGAAGAAACTTCAAAATGACCGGAGTTACAGATGGACCAAGCTACTGTAAGCTCTTTTCTGGAATAAATATAACACACACACACACACACACACACACACACACACACACACACACACACACACACACACACACACACACACACACACACACACACACACACACACACACACACACACACACACACACACACACACACACACACACACACACACACACACACGCATAGAATAACACGAAATAAGTCTTGCAGACATTAAGAATTAAATATTTATAGGTCAAATATTTATTAATAACCTTCATTTAAAGAATATTTTAATAATAATAAAATTTAAAAAAGTTTCCAGTGTCTTGAAATGGCCGAGTACTTTCACTAAAACACATTGAAATGAAAGGATAATTTCATCAAACATGTAAAACTTACGATCCTGAGGAAAAATAAAAAGAAGTGACCACTATAAAGTTATTGGTTATCCTGAATTAAATTAATGCAAATTATTGAGAAAATTCCATGTTTAATGTTATAAAATTGACTCGAAAAAGCGAAAATTTTCAATTCATCATTGTGTTAAATGTGAAAAGCAGCAAGTAAACACACAAAATAATCTACAATAAAAAAGAAATTGATTTAAATGGCACAAAATGTGTAAATGATGACAAGTTTATTTTATATGTGTGAAAACAATTCAGCTAATTGTACTTTACTGCATTTATGAAAAAAAGATGTTTTAAAATAAGAAAATAATCTTCAAAATAAGAATCTAAAACTTCCAGTAGGTCGTGGTAAATACATACACTTACATACCTTTAACTACACATGACATTTTACTCCACCTTACATATTACTCACCCGGATATATATAATTGTATAAGGGTCATTCTCACTATAAAGTGCCTTCGAGACTAAATTGTTTGAGAGTTTTGATTAAACCACAGTTGTTGTATTAATTAGACCTTAGACTGTAAGAAATGAATGTTGGTCAAGCTCCTGCACTTTTTACAAATAATCTGCAAGTAGAAAAACAGTAAACAAACCTCACATTGTGTCAACCCAGTCATGGACAAATGTAAAGTATCAGTACAGTCAGAGCATCTGGAAAGTTTTCATAGCGCTTCACTTTAACCACATTTTTATGTTACAACCTTAATTCAAAATGAGTCAAATTCATTTATTACCTCTAAATTCTACACACAATACCCCATAATGACAATGTGATTTTTTTTTAATTGTTGCAAATTTATTAAAAATTAAAAAAAACCTGAGAAATCACATGTACATGTACTCAGAGATAGTAGAATCTCACAAATGTTTTAAGTGTTGCCCAGCCGCAGCTCTACAGTTGTCTGTTAGAGAGGCTCTGCTGCTAATGCCCAGGAGGATGCGGGACTTCCAGTTGAGTGTGCACTTATCCCTGAGGACACACCTTGATTTGGGTATGATACACAAGGGCGATGGCATCCACAACCCAGTGTGCCAGCCTCTGCTTGATATGGCACTTTCCTTCTGCCGACTGCCGAAACAGACACAAAGCAAAATAAAACAAAAAGAAAAAGAAAAAAAAACAGACTAGAGAATGCTCTGTTTGGGCCACGTAAACACCCAGTGTGCGACCTCATCACAGCAATGGAGGGGGTTAAGTAAGCCTCCTCCAGGGTCAATGCTTAAAGTCTCACTATCTGATCTGGAGTGGTAGGAACCTTGGGCACATAGCCAGGCCAGAGTCTCAGGACAATGTGAGAGTTAGCTGGCCCAAATTCCAAGCATGATTTGCTGACAGAAAATGCCTCCAGGTCCCGGACTCTATTAATAGAAGCCAGTGTGATGAGCAGAGCTGTCTTCAAGAAAAGAAAACTTAAAGATATTGAATCAAGCGGCTCTCTTTGCAGTGCGCAGAGGACCACAGAGTGATCCCAAAAGGGCATGAGAGGTCAGCTACCGATGCTGCCAGGTCACTTAAGGTTTCTATGTCATGTCTATAGATCACACATGAAGGTTTCAGAGATTTGATTTGATTTATTTATTTCCAAACAGAAATATCACACATAAAACATCATTAACAAAAAATACATTTCAACATGGTGGAAAATGGAGTGGGATGAAGCACAAGCTTATTATTTTCCCACCCCATCACCACACACATCATTCGTCTATTACTTAAACTGATTTCTTCTTTTACTGATCTCTTCTTTTTCATAAAATATATTTTATCCTTTTGATATCTTTGACAAATTATATGTTTGATTCCAATTGTACCTTTACATTTTGTAACAGACCCAAAGGAAAAAAATTCACTGCAAATAGCCATTAATTAAAACTTCATCATACCTTTCTCTATTTATCCTTTTTCAATCACCTTCATCATTATATTCCTTTAATAATATACATTTATACAACTTTTTCAATTGATTATTATCCTGACATTGTTTGGGAGTCTGATCTAGACTGTTCCATAATTTCACATCACAGACAGACATACACAAACTTGTTAAAGTTGTCCTTGTTTTCAACCTCCTAAACCTTAGTTCTTCTCTCAGATTATATCCCTCTTGTCTTTCTTCAAATAATTTTTGCATGCATTTTGGAAGTAATTCATTCCTAGCTTTAAACATAAATTGTGCTGTTTTAAATTGAACCAAATCTTTGAACTTGAGTATCTTTCATTTTAAATATAAAGGATTTGTATTCTCCAAATAGCCCACATTTTCCATCAGTCTAATGACTTTTTGTATTTTAAGGGATTGATTGTATTTGAACAACATCAATTAGGACTAACAAAAACCAGAAACAACTATCTAACTAATGCTGAGATGACTTATTTATATTTGTGTGCAATAATTCCAAAATGTATGTCTAATCATTATTAAATATTAATGATGACAATAATACTAACAATGAATTACATCTCTCATGATCGTGCTGCCCTGAATGTGCTTGAATGTAAGTTTATAAATAAATTCATGGTTTGCATCAAACTAAAATGAAGCATTGCAGTAAGAAATATTTTTGTTTTGCACTATTGTTTTTATCTAATAAATAATATTTCTGCTACAAAACAAACAAAAGATTATAATAAATCATTTAATTCAAGGCTGAAAGCTGCAAAACTGTTTTTAGTTAGTAATTCAAGAAAGAATGGACAAAAGAAAGTAATAAAAGTCTCACTTCTATCACTCTTTAAAGGTTTTGATCTGGGTTTGTGTCATTTTAAATGCTCAGTCTTGTTATGAGCTGATTTTCTTTCTTCTGTGTTTGTGGAAAGCAGGCGAGTCAGCGCACTAATTTATAAGCAGGCAGAGCAGGATTCTCGTGATGATCACCGGCACAATACTGCTCTTTGTTATGAGCCGCAGATTCAGTTTAAACTTAGCAAAGGCGAGCTTCTTTGGGGATGATGTGTACAGTGTTAGATTTCACATTTAGCGGACATTTGAGCAGAACACGCAGTGAATGCAACGCATCGAGCTTCAGGCACCTTCTCCGAAAACACGGATCAACATTCACCACATGTCATGATCGCTGTCATCGGCGCCATTACGTTGTAACTTTAGGTGGGGTTTGCAAATCTGTGTGTAGGCTACTTTTCACTCTTCAGCTGTTTGCATTTCCAAATAACATAACCTTTGTTTTACTTATATTTAATGACAATTTGTTTAAGTCAAACCATTATTTTAATTAATTAATTTCTGTTTTAATCAACTCCATAAGTTTTAGTAAATTATCCCCAGAACAAAAGAAACTTTTATCATCTGCAAATAATATAAACTTAAACAACTCTGATATCTTACACAGATCATTCATGTAAATTATAAACAATATTGGACCTAAAACTGATCCTTGTGCTATGCCACACTTTACATTTAGATATGAAGATTTATGGTTGCCAATTTCCACAAACTGTTGCCTATTTTTTAAATAACTGCTTATTCAGTCCAAGGCTACTTCTCTAATACCAAACCTTTATCATTTGTTTACCAATATATTATCATTTATTGTATCAAATGCCTTCTTTAAATATATAAAAATTCCAACTACCTTCTCCTTTTTCTGATCTGGACGTAAGTGCCAGATAGAAAACCTCCTTGAGAAAGAAGGTCCTTTCTCAGGAGAATCTGTCAGGGAGGGTCTGTCCCGAGGAGTGTGAGTTCTGGAAACCAGGTCTGGGTGGGCCAGTGTGGTGCAACCAGCAAGATCTGCTCCTCGTCCTCCCTGACCTTGCACAGGGTCTGTACAAGAAGACTCACTAGGGAAGCGCAAACTTGCCTGATACACATGTCCGAATCCAGCAGTGAGCCAGTGCATCTGTGCTGAGCGGAGCAGTGGCCGGTCTTGGCTAAAGCAAACAGGTAAACCTGAGTTTCTCCAAAACACCCCCATATCAGCTGGAGTACTTTAGGGTGAAGTTGGCACTTTCCTGGGATTGTGAGCTGCATGACATTCCTTGGTGCTTCCCACTGACATCCCTGAGACATGCAACAAAAACCTAAAATTAATAACAGAATTTAACATGAACCTGTTTATAATAAGAACAATTAAGAACAATCAGTAAATAAAAGTGAATAAAGAGTTAAATGTGAAGTGCCATTAGAAACTCCTGGAATGTCAGTCGCTTTGTAAAAATGAACAGTATTTTACTGTAAATCAGGAAATTCTCCATTAGATTTATTTGTGTTTTATAACAGATTTGGACAGTTGCACAGTTTAACCACGCTTAATGTTGTGTTCAATGTTCTCTGTATTTCTCAGTTCTCCTGCATTTGTTCTGTTAATAGGTGTGGATGCCAGTTCACAGGCCAGTACTCATGAACTTTGAGAGGCAGTTTTTGGGGAAACTGTATCATAGATAGGGGTGTAACGATACACTCAAGTCCTGACGATGCACTGAGGTCTTATGAAGCAAAGGAATCTCTCTCTGTGCAACAAAGTGAACATTATTTACAAATGTATCATCTGTTATATCTCTGTGGTAAACAAACATGTGATTTCACGGCCATGAAACAGCATTATCAGCGTAATACACTCTAAAAAAGCTGGGTTGGTTTTTTAACCCAAATGCTGGGTTGAGACTGCTGGGTAACAAAATTGGGTTGATTCAACCCAATTTGGGTTGAAAATCGGTCTTTATCTATAACCCAGCAGTGCTGGGTTGGGAACACGGACGTGAAAGAGAGCACGCACGTCACGTCAACATGCAGGGACATCAACGTGAGAAACCGCCATTTTCTTTGCGCTGTCTTTGAGGGGAAGCGAGTGAAATTCTGTCTGAGACGCAAGTTATTTAGTGTGTATTTAACAATTTTCATAAGAAATAACACACTTAGTTTACTTAGTATAATATACACGCGCTTTTTTTTCTGTTTCTCCGAGTCCGCCTGACGACCGACCTGTTTCTCCGGACCTGTTTCTCCGCCTGACGGCGACCTGTTTCTCCGCCTGACGCCCGAGCTGTTGCTCCGCCTGACGCCCGAGCTGTTGCTCCGCCTAACGCCTGACCTGTGCTCGCCTCACGCCCGACCTGCTGCTCCGCCTCACAGCCAGCCTGTTGATCGGTGGACGGGAAAGCGCGCATGGCATCGGAAGGAGCTTGAAAAGTATAAGGTAACTAATGGAACTAACGTGAAGCATGTTTGATGACCACTTTATAAACACAACACCTAGGATAATTTAGGAGCTTTTTATTGTAATAAAATGCCTTTTGAATGACACAGATTTTTATGTTGGCTAGGTGATGACAGTAAGTAACGTTACTGTGATTTGTGATCTTTCTGAGGTGTTAACTGTAAAGCAGTAAGTAGTATTTTTACTCTTGTATTTCTTAAGTTTGTTCATGGATTTTTGTGACAATACTTTGATGCATAATTGTTGAATTCAGCTTCTCTAACAATTTTTTTTTAATCAAAATATATACAATAATTGTCCTGCTCTGCATGTACATTTTGTTTAGCTGTACATTGAATAGCAAATGTTATTAATTTACTATGAGCATTTTACATTCTAGACGTGATTTGACATATCTTTAATTAATCCTGTATGTAAGGGTCGTTTCATGCAAACGGAAATGTCTGAGCTAAGGCTAATTCCAACCTAATCATCTTCGACTGCAAAAAGAAAAAGTTTGACATCCGTTTTATGTGACACCCTGGATAATTATTATCATTTAGGAGTATTTGTTTGATATAGTGACTTTTGGCTAACATGATCTTTTTTTTACTTAATTTTGCTTAAACGCTTTTATTTGTTATTCTTTTTCAGATGGATAATTGCGTGAAAATCAAACTAAAAGAATGCAATCTTGAGGAGTTAATCCCCACATTTGAAGGTATGTAATAATATTTTACTTGGTTCATTGTAATCATTAGGGCTGCCCTTGTCTAAACATTTGTCTGGTTGACTTGTGATGTTTATTTGAAGCATTAGTTGAATAATTACAGATTTATTAATAAACCTTTTATTCATTGATTCATTTTCTTTTTGACTCAGTCCCTTTATTAATCTGGGGTCGCCACAGCAGAATGAACCGCCAACTTATCCAGCATATTTTTTACACAGCGGATTCATGCAGCATACATTGACTTTGCCAGTGTGGACTTTTTTTCTGCAACTAATAAATTTTGGGGTGCATGGTGACGCAGTGGGTAGCACATTCGCCTCATAGCAACAAGGTCACTTGATCGATCCTTGGCTGGGTCAATAGGCGTTTCTGTGTGGAGTTTGCATGTTCTCCCCGTGTTCGCGTGGGTTTCCTCCAGGTGCCCCGGTTTCCAAAGACATGTGGTAAAGGTGAATTGGGTAGACTAAATTGTCAATGGTGTATGTGTGTGAATGAGTATTTGTTTCCCAGTGATGGGTTGCAGATGAAAGGGCATCTGCTGCATAAAACTTATGCTGGATATGTTGGTGGTTCATTCCATTGTGGTTACCCCAGATTAATAAAGCGACAAAGCTGAAAAGAAAATGAATGAATGAATAATAAATTTTTAGTTGACTAATGGTTATTCAATTATTAGGGGGCAGCCCTAGTAATCATTAGCCACTTCAACACTTCAAACTGAGAGATTAAACTTTAATGCCAATTTGTCTTTGTCTGGTTATTTTTTAAAATCTGCTGTTCATGCAAGTGACATTCTCTTGTTTTATTTTTAGCACAGGAGCGAACCTTTCCTCGTTTTTAGGTCAATTTGAATAGAATTCAGAGGGTAAGGATTCAATTAAAGGTTTCTCGATGCATAATGATGCATTTAATGCATAATGCTTGTCTTAGTTATTTTATTAACAATGAAAATGTTATTTTTATGTTTGTTATTAGGGTGGCATGGGGGCACACTGGGTAGTGCTGTCGCCTCACAGCAAGATGGTCGCTGGTTTGAGCCTCGGATGGGTTTCCCCCCCACAGTCCAATGACATGCGGTGTAGCTGAATTGGGTAAGCTAAATTGTCCATAGTGTGTGTGTAAATGAGAGTGTGATGGGTTGCAGTTGAAAGGGCATCTGCTGCGTAAAACATAAAAAGATGACGGTTTTGTGAAAGTTGTGATTTGGTCACAGCTATGGTTTATCAATTTTTTTCTGGTAAGATGCTTTATATAGATAGTGAATGCAACAAACTCTAAATGGCCTGTAAGCCAATTATTTTCATTAAAGGAGAAGTCCACTTCCAACAAAAGGTTCACACATAATGTTCTCACCCCCTTGTCACCCAAGATGTTCATGTCATTCTTTCTTCAGTCAGAAAGATTTTTTTTTAGGAAAATATTTCAGCAATTTTATCCATCTTCATGGACTGAGATTGTGCCTCATTTTTGAAGTGCTTAAAGAAAATTTAAATGCGGCTTCAAATGATACAAATACGGTTGCAAACAGTCCCAGCTCAGGAAGAAGGGTCTTATCTATTCTCATTAAGAAAACACAATTAAATACTTAATAATTTCAAATGCTCATCTTGCCTTACTATTACTTATTAAAAAAGGTTCCTTAGGCAAACCTGTTGTTGCATTGTCATCTTCACTCGGGCCAAAAAATTGCAGCATGGTGCCATGGTCAGTGGTTAACTAATGCCAACACTGGCTGATAGCTTGGTGTGTTATGGCCTTAATTGCTTCTAAAGGTATTTTAGGTGTTCTAAAGTTAACTCTAAAGATATTTAACTTTTACACTTTTGAGTTTTTAATAAATCTTAATTCTATTTATTTTTTCAGATTGGGACCAATATTGCTGAGTATCTTCATCCATTGAATTCAAGAATCTATTGAGTTTCCTCATGTTCTCGTCCTTGGAGACCACCACTTCTTTCAAGCCTTTGCTCACGTGCTGTGCTATTTATTATTGCAAAGTACATTACTTGCTAAAGTGGACGTTTGCTATAAAGCATTCTACATCTTTGGTGTGAACTACCCCAAGCAGTGTTCCCTGGTGTGGCAGACTGTGGTTTATGGACATCCTGGGGAGGAGACACTAGCAGTAAGGGTTCTGCTAGCATTAATTTTTGCTGACAAACAGTAATCATTAATACTGTGACCTCACTGCTTCCTTGGATTCTGTGTTCTTTAACTTGTACTTTGGATTGTGGGGGAAAAGGAGCACCCGGAGAAAACCCACACAAACACGGGGAAAACATGCAAACTCCACACAGAAACACCAACTGACCCAGCTGAGGCTTAAACCACCGACCTTGTTGCTGTGAGGCAATCGTACTACCCACTGTGCCACCATGACACCCATTTCTAAAGAATAGTTTTAATAACTCATTTCTAATAACTGATTTCTTTTCTTTGCTATGATGACGGCACATAATAATGGACTAGATATTTTTTAAAGACACTCTACACTGCAGTTACATTACAACTAATGTTTCTTACAGACTCTTTTATATCTCAGGATTGATGTTTGCACATGATTGTTCGAGTAAAAGTTAAAAAAAGTTTTCCTATTTCAAATTTGTTTAAAAATGCTTCCATCCTCAGGTTTCATTTTAACTTTTATATCTGTTTTTTCTTCAAAACTGCATTTACATTGAACTTGATCATCCTTACTGATGATTGCTTTATATCTCATATATTGATGTTGGCACATAATTGTTAAAGGAAAGTTATAAAATGTTTTCTTATTTTTTCTTAATATAAAATTTGTATTTTCTTAGTTTTTATTGTTTGTTTTGTTTTTTCAAGCTGTTTGATGCCTTTTCATTATTACTTTCACATATTTTTTTCTGCATTGCAGTTGATGATTTATATGAGAATATGTTGATGTTTGTGCTCAAATTACTTTCTGACTTCAGTCTTTTAGAAGCATTTTCATTATTACTTCCTTATACTATTGTTTTTCTCTACTCTGCAATAACATTGCAATTGCCTCTTACTGATGATTCCTGATTTATACATGATGCAAATGTTTTTGAATGTATTTCAAATATGCATTTTCTTAAGGTAATTTGTCTGATTTCAGTCTGATGCATAGTTACTGAACTTTAGTCAGTGTTTCTGTGATACAGTTTGATAAATTTTCATAGAAATCGTCTTAATCGTCTTAATATATATATAAATCATCTTTTTTCTTATGACTTTAACAGTCATTATTTAAAATAGTAAAAACATGGTCAACCATTTGGTAGAGCAGGCAGTCAAAGGGTTAATGCTGAGGTGCAGATGGGAAAAATGTCTTAAATTCATTTGGACACATTTTATCTTTTGTCATAAATAAAATTCCATTACTGAACAACTATGTATTGCTGTAGAATTGTTTTTATTTTAGTGATTTTAATTATCAGTTTCTAGATTAAATTTCTGACCCATTTTGGGTTACATTCAACCCAGCAGTGTAGTAATTTTTAACTAATAGTTGGGTTAAAATCACAACCCAGCATGCTGGGTTAAACTTGTAACCCAACTTGCTGGGTTAAAGTAACCCAGCGTTGGGTTTGTCCCTTTTTTACCCAGCGCTGGGTTACCAAAACAACCCAAATTCGGTTGTTTTCAACCCAGCAGTTTTTAGAGTGTACAGGAAAACAGAATTGACCTTTTTGGGTGAAATATACCTTATACAATAAGCCGAGTACTGCAAAAAAAACAAGTTCAGTATTGCAAGTCCTATCGTTTACACAAGCGATGCACATCAGCACATTTATATTTCACAGTTTCACATTATGATGTATCGTTATACCCCTAATCAAAGAAGAATGTAAAGAACACGCCTTGAACTCATTTTAATCTGTCTACTTTATATTTTCAGCTAATAGGCTGTATAATTGGACATCAGGGCACCAAAATTAATGAAATCCGTCAGATGTCTGGGGCTCAGATCCAAATTGCTAATGCCATGGAGGGGTCATCAAACCGCCAGATCACCATTACTGGAACACCTGCCAACATCAGCCTGGCACAGTATCTTATAAACGCCAGGTGAGATTCAAAGCAAGTAACAGAATAAATGCTAAACACAGATGTGTGTAAGTTCTGAATTAAATGTACTTAATATATTTATTTAAAAAAATACTGTAATCAAACGTAAAGGAATGCAAAAGTTTAAAGAGAAGTGTTGTAGATACCAAGGCTAAATTTAATTGATGAACAAATAAAGTAAAATTACAACAATCTTTTATTATTACAGATTTATTTTTAAAGCTAAAGCTCACTTTTTAATGATCCTCACTAAACCAATGTTTCTATCTTGTCTTCAAAAATAATTCTATACTGATTTTTATTTAGGAAATATATTATTATTATCATTAGTAGTAGTAGTAGTAGTAGTGTTAGTAGTTAGCATAGCAGTAGTGGCAGCAGCAGTTTTTTTTTTCTTAGCAGTGTGGTTGAATTTGGTGGTGGTCAGTACTGCCAGGATAACATTTTTATTTTTTTTGAAAAAGCAGTTGCAGGAAAGAATAATTCTTAATTAAATCTAGTTTAGAGTTATAGCACAGAAACGTTCGAGGTTACAGAAGTAACCCTTCGTTCCCCGAGAAGGGGAACTTCAGTGCCATGAATGGGAGGATTCGGATCAGAAGCCGCTTATCTGGAGAGTATTGAACGGGCCAATGAATGAAATTAATTGGCAGCGTAAGCTTGCGCAGGTGTGCGACATCTGCAATTATCTCAGCATATAAGCACACCTGAAGCCAGCAGACGCCATCCTTTTAAGCTGAAGAGACTTTCAAACAGCTAAGGGACAGTCATTATGGCGACGGAATATGGCACTTCCGTTCCCCTCCTCGGGGAACGAAGGGTTACTTCTGTAACCTCGAACGTTCCCCTTCGGTTGGGGAACTTCAGTGCCATGAATGGGAGAATATGGAAAGCGCCATAATGACTGCACCTTACCAACACCCCCGATGAGGAGATAGTCAAGCAAGCGTGACGCACCCACATCATGGGGGGCGCGGTCCTCCAACGTGTCCCTGGCCCTAATTTATCCTACTTCAACAGAAGTTTTACGGATTTAGATATATTTTTTGGGAAGTCGTGAGCATCTAGATAATTCTAGGAAATACGACAGTACGTTGGGAAGCGTGCAATCCCGATAGGGAGGACGCTGCGGAGGCCATCCGTTACCCAAGGGGGGGGTAGATGGCAGAATTTACCTATGGACTAGCCCTAAAAAGGGGGAGTACGCATAGCAAAAGAGTGGTTAGCGGAGAGGGAAGACACGGGTCCGCCCAGGGGGGGGACTTAACCGTGGCGGAATAAGCATATGGGATCGCCTAGTGGGAATCACGCATAGCAGGCACCTATACCCAAAACGCGGGCTGACCAGCGGGCAGACCTACAACGTAGTGGGCCAGCAAGTGACTCCTCCGCTGAGTCAGTGCTGGGGGCCACGGAGGAATCTGCAGGGCTCACCTGACGGGGAACTTTACTGACAGATAAAAAAGGCGCACGTACCTCCGTGTTAGGGAGAATGGCGCCGCAAGCGTGTTTCAACACCCTACCGAGTTGTCTCCTCAATCACCAAAGGGTTACCTAATACCCTTGAGGAAACCGGCTCCACTCGCAGATTGTAAAACCTTGCAAATGTGTTGGGTGTCGCCCAGCCCGCAGCTCTACAGATGTCTGTTAGAGAGGCGCCGCGTGCACGCGCCCAAGAGGATGCAACGCTCCAAATGGAGTGTGCACGTACTCCCGGGGGACACGGCTGACCTCGACTCGAATAAGCGAGTGAAATGGCATCCACAATCCAGTGGGATAATCTTTGTTTCGATACGGCACTCCCCTGCTGCCGACCGCCATAACAGACAAAGAGCTGCTCAGATGATCTAAAATTCTGAGTACGGTCCACATAAATGCGCAGAGCGCGAACTGGACAAAGTAAAGAAAGGGCTGGGCCTGCCTCCTCCGGGGGCAGCGCTTGCAGGTTCACTACCTGATCTCTAAAGGAGGTGGTAGGAACCTTGGGCACATAACCGGGGCGGGGTCTCAGGATAACGTGAGAGTAATCCGGCCCGAATTCCAGGCACGAGTCACTGACCGAAAATGCCTCCAGGTCCCCGACCCTCTTGATGGAGGCCAACGCAACCAGCAGAGCTGTCTTCAGGGACAGAAATCTTAGAGATACTGATTCGAGTGGCTCAAAGGGATCGGATCGCAGACTCGTGAGAACGAGGGCGAGATCCCAAGAGGGCATGAGAGGGGGGCGAGATGGATTAATTCGCCTAGCACCCCTAAGGAACTGGATGACCAGGTTATGCTTTCCCACGGTGCCGCCAGCTACCGCGCTATGATAAGCGGAGATGGCGGCCACGTAAACCTTGAGAGTGGAGGGCGACAGCCTGCTGTCCAACTTCTCTTGAAGGAAAGAGAGCACAACACTAATCTGGCAATTTCGGGGGTCTTCTCTGCGAGAGACGCACCATTCAGTGAATAGACTCCACTTCAGGGCGTAGGCGCGCCTCGTGGAGGGGGCTCTAGCCTGAGTGATGGTATTAACCACCGCAGTCGGTAGGTTACCTAAGTCTTCCTCGCGTCTAGGGACCACACGTGGAGGTTCCAAAGATCGGGGTGAGGGTGCCAGATGGTGCCCTGTCCCTGAGAGAGTAGGTCCTCTCTCAAAGGGATCCGCCAGGGGAGGGCCGTCGCGAGGAGTGAGAGCTCTGATATCCAGGTCCGGTTGGGCCAAAGGGGCGCAACTAGCAGAACCTGTTCCTCGTCCTCCCTGACCTTGCACAGAAACTGCGCGAGCAGGCTCACTGGGGGAAATGCATACTTGCGCATGCCCCGAGGCCAGCTGTGGGCCAGTGCATCCGTGCCGAGAGAGCCCTCGGTCAGGGAAAAAAACAACTGGCAGTGAGCGTTCTCGGGGGAAGCAAACAGATCGATCTGGGCCTCCCCGAATCGCGCCCATATCAGCTGAACAGACTCGGGGTGGAGTCTCCATTCTCCAGGGCGTAACAGCTGTCGTGAGAGCGCATCGGCTGCACGATTGAGCGTGCCTGGGACGTGAATGGCGCGCAGCGATTTCAGCCGCGGGTGACTCCAGAGGAGCAGACGGCGGGCGAGCTGAGACATGCGGCGAGAGCGCATACCCCCCATGCGGTTGATATACGCCGCCGCTGCCGTACTGTCCGTCCTGACCAGCACGTGTTGCCGCTCCAGCACCGGTAAAAAGCGGTGGAGAGCGAGGAACACTGCCAACAGCTCTAGGCGATTGATATGCCAATGCAGCTGGGCACCCTTCCAGAGGCCCGCAGCCGCATGCCCGCGACACACGGCTCCCCAACCCGTGTTGGAAGCGTCTGTTGAAACAACAACATGGCTGGACGCCTGTCCTAGAGGCACACCGGCCTGTAGGAACGAGGGGTCGTTCCAAGGGCTGAGGGCGCGGCGACACAGCGCAGTAACCGAGACCCGGTGTGTGCCCGCGTGCCATGCGCGTCTGGGGACCCGATCGTGAAGCCAGTGCTGAAGTGGTCTCATATGGAGCAACCCGAGCGGCGTGACGGCGGCTGCGGATGCCATATGCCCCAGGAGCCTCTGAAAGAACTTCAGTGGGACCACTAGTTTGCGGTCGAGCTCCCTCAGACAGTTCAGCAACAGGCGAGCGCGTTCCTCGGAGAGGTGCGCTACCATGGTGATCGAGTCCAGCTCCATCCCGAGAAAAGAAATCCTCTGCACGGGGGCGAGTTTGCTCTTTTCTCGGTTGACCTGAAGCCCCAGTAGGCGGAGATGCCGAAGCACCTCGTCCCTGTGCATAATCAATTGCTCCCGCGAGTGGGCTAAAATCAGCCAGTCGTCGAGATAACTGAGTATGCGAATGCCCGCGAGCCGAAGGGGCGCTAGGGCACCCTCCGCGAGTTTGGTGAAGACCCGCGGAGACAGAGAGAGCCCGAAGGGGAGGACCTTATACTGCCACGCTCGACCCTCGAACGCAAACCGCAGAAATTGGCGGTGGCGTGGAAGAATGGAGACATGGAAATACGCGTCCTTCAGGTCTATGGCTGCAAACCAATCCCGAGGACGAACGCATTGGAGAATGCGCCTCTGCGTGAGCATTCTGAACGGCAGCTTGTGCAGACAGCGGTTCAAAACGCGCAGATCTAGGATTGGCCGTGACCCACCGCTCTTTTTGGGTACGATGAAGTATGGGCTGTAAAACCCACTCTCCATCTCGGCTGGAGGAACCGGCTCGATTGCACCCTTCGCCAGGAGGGCAGCAATCTCCTCTCGCAAGACAGGGGCGGACAGGGGGTTGACCCTGGAGAAATACACGCCCGTAAACTTGGGGGGCCGTTTCGCGAACTGAATCGCGTAACCGAGTCTGATTGTGCGTATGAGCCACCGCGAGGGGCTGGCCCGCGCTAACCAGGCAGGCAGAGCCCTCGCTAATGGAGTCATCGCTACAATCGCTGACGTACCAGCGGTGGGGCAGCGCGGAGTGGGTGTGCTGATCCGGGAAGCACGAAGGTCCCGCG
Organism: Danio rerio; assembly: GCF_052040795.2. NCBI lineage: Eukaryota > Metazoa > Chordata > Actinopteri > Cypriniformes > Danionidae > Danio > Danio rerio. The sequence goes on along the minus strand of NC_141026.1, from coordinate 18,720,660 downwards.
GAAGAGCTGGAGGAGAGCGATTCGCTCTGGCTCCGCACCCTGACTCCGGAGAGGGGGCTGGAGGGCTGAGGGAAGGGAGACCGTCCCCCCAGCGCTCGTGAGCCACTGGCGAAGCACATAGAGTCTGCGAGCCGGAAGGCAGCGCGTCCCGGACTGGCAGAACTCGTGCAGTCACATCCGGGGAAGGGAAAAAGTGCTCTTTTACTGATGTTTTGGTGGCACTGAAAAGTACCGTTGTTATCGGGGCCCCGCCCTCCAGCGGGGAAAGAGCAAGTTTCCTCTTCTCCGGATGGCCTGTCTCAGGGACGCTTCGCGGTCCGTTTACCGGACTTAACGGCGCCCTGGGCAGGAGGGGCTGCCTGCTTTCGAGGTGAACGCCGCGCCCGCTTGGCCGGAGGCGCAGGCGGGGGCGGGGCAGCACTCGTTGGCGGGCGCCCTCGGCGAGGAACAGCGGAGGTGGATGGCTCGGCGGGCGGAGCGGGCTTACGGCCACGCCGATAGATGACATTGCCCATCGCATCCGACTGCTCTTTCACCGCCTTGAATTCCTGGGTGAATTCACCGACGGTGTCGCCGAACAGGCCAGCCTGGGATATGGGCGAGTCAAGAAAGCGAACTTTGTCAACGTCGCGCATATCGGCCAGGTTTAGCCAGAGGTGGCATTCCTGAACCACAAGTGTGGACATCGTCCTCCCCAGCGCACACGCGGCGGACTTAGTAGTCCGAAGAGCATAGTCGGTCGCGGTGCGCAGCTCATGTAATAAGCTTGGGTTGGACCCGCCCTCGTGCAGCTCGGCCAGCGCCTGCCTGCTTGGTGGCGCTGGTAGGTGGCCATCGCGTGCAAAGCAGAAGCAGCCTGGCCCGCAGCCTTATAAGCTCTGGCTCCGAGGGAGGCAGACAACCTACAGGCTTTGGACGGGAGGCGGGGCAAACCCCGCCACGTAGAGGCGCCGCGCGGACAAAGATTGACCGCGACAGCGCGCTCCACTGACGGGATCGCCTCATACCCCCTGGCAGCTCCGCCGTCAAGGGCGGTGAGAGCGGAGGCACTCGCAGCACGGGCAGAGAAAGGTGCCCTCCAGGACTGCGTGAGCCTACTGTGCACTTCCGGGAAGAAGGGGACGAGAGGCTTCGAAGGCTTCGCCTTCTGGTCCTCTACGTAGCACCCATCTAGTCGGTCCGGCCGCGGAGCTGGGGAATAAACCATCTCCAACCCCACGGCCGAAGCAGCCCGGGAAAGCACGGCTAACATGTCCGCTTCAGGATCCGATTTGACAGCGCTCACCTGCCCGGAGGGGGCGAGCGGGTCCGGATCTTCGTCGGACAGTGAAAGCCCACCCTCCGATGCCGCGGAGGACATCTGATCTCCGGTGTCAGCGAGTGTGAGAGCTACCATCTGGTTAGACGGATCACTCTCACCACCCGAAGCTTGGATGGAGCGCCGTGAGGAGCGAGAGGTCCGCGAGCCCGTGGGCGGCGGATTAGCTCCCGCTGAAACCCTCAGATCTGCCCGAGCGCCCGCTGCTTTTTTAGAACAGGAGGCAACTGGGGTGGCTCGCTCTCTTGCGAAAGTTAACTATACGCACCGCTCTGGAGGACCGGACCCAAAGAACCGCAGGCAAGGGAGTAACCCAGCTCGACCGTCTGCCACCGCGAAGACCCACTCTGGACCGGGAGACACACTCGTTCGCTCTGAAGTCCTGATCAGCAAGAGGAACCCTCATCGACTCACTCAGAAAGGATCTGAAGCGAAAAGGATGGCGTCTGCTGGCTTCAGGTGTGCTTATATGCTGAGATAATTGCAGATGTCGCACACCTGCGCAAGCTTACGCTGCCAATTAATTTCATTCATTGGCCCGTTCAATACTCTCCAGATAAGCGGCTTCTGATCCGAATCCTCCCATTCATGGCACTGAAGTTCCCCAACCGAAGGGGAACTTAGCATGCTGAATGTCTAGCGGTTATTACTCTAATTTATTTCAAACTAATTGTTTTATTCATATTATACAGTATATTCAAATATATTTAAGTTATCATACATGTAATGTGAGCAACAAATTGTATGAAAATATGCTTCATTTTAAATTTGTAAGTGGCGAAACGGGCAGTCATGAATGTTGTGATTGAGAAAAATGAAATCTCATTTTAATTACGCTGTAAAAAGCAATTAGTTGACTATAAAAAGGTAAGTTAAGTCAACTTAATAGGTTCTCATAATTTTAAGGGAAGTCAATTGGTCACTTTTAAGGCAGCGGTTTTGATCCCTTCATTAAAGTAACTAATCGCTTTTTATAGAAAACAAAATGATGTTTTACATTTGAAGGTGACATTTATTCTTAATTTATTCTTAGTAACACAGTTTGTTTCATTCAGCGCATGATATTCTTTGGTCTGAAAATAGTTATTGATTACAAACCAGATGATAGTCAGTGTTTAATGATTTATTTCAGCCTTCAGAAGGGCCTGATTGTTTAATCTTTGACATTTTTACTTGGCTCAACTTCATTAATGTTGACTGCGCTTCAAGTAATTGTAATAGTTCATAAAGCAATGTACTTTGTTTACATCTTTGTTTATTACCGTGATGTGCTGCATTGACTTGGAGAACTGAAAGTGTGACGGTGTCACATTCGTCCAGACATACTTAAGAAAGATTCATTTAATCATGTAAGAACTGACCCTTTTGGGCAACGCAACTGTGATTAAAGTAAAGCAGCAAGTAACAGAAGCTGATTTGAATGTAATGTTGTGACTTTTTAACAGGTCATTTGCTGTTAAATTTGTATAATAAATAATAAATATATTCAAGTTCTTTTTTTTCCAATCTTGGTTTTAATAGATAGTGACTACATTGTGAGTTCTATTGTATCTCTGCTGTATTTGCTCAATGTTACAGTTCTCTGTTCAGAATGTTTATTATTTATATCACAGAAATGGGATTCATTCAAACGTAATGTATTATGTATGGATTTCAGTGTTGACTGCTGTAAGATTTTATGTGATTAATAATATGACATAAAATCTCATTTTTCATTGCGATCTCATTTTCACGTCATTGCAAGGATACTTTTGAAGGTAAAAATAAATATGTATTTGCTTCTGTCATTTCTACTTCTAAAGACAGTTAATTGTGCTCCAGTGACTTATAATTGTATAATCATGGCCATATTCTGAGTCTGAAATAGTGTTATTCTGAATGTCTTAACACCCTTGGCAGTCTTTATCCAGTATAACATCATATAACAGGTTATGTCACCATATACAAAATAGATCATGCGTTTTGCAAAGATAATCATTTATTTTAGGTCTGTAAGAATTGAAATATTACAAATATTTTTGATGTCTTTGACAATTCAAAACATGAGCTGAAAACAGGGCCAATGGACTCCACAACCCACCAGGGGGGAATGCGGGAAAAACCAGTTCCTGCTGCAATTGCATCTGAGTATGCTGAAACTCAGCTTCATCCCCCCAACTCACGCATATGGTCATTTCAATGTTTGAATGTTCTAGATTAACCAAACTGACTTTAACTATCATGTTTGATATCATTTGAAATGTCTCAGTGCGATTGGTACAATGGTCTCGTTCTCTCAGAAATAGACATAATCAAAACAATAAATATATAACTTCAGGCATCTTTTGAACCACTATGAAGGGTGTGACTTTTCCCTAAGTGTGAATGCCTTTTGTTATTCACACCCCCTTTCTTGAGGGAATTCTTGGATTATTTAAGGTAAGGTCTGAGAAAGATTCAGCGCGATTCTGCCTAACCAGATCAGCCCATAACATGGTTTGATCCATGTTATGTATATTTTTGAAGTCAGGAATGCATCTTTTTCATCTTGGATTTGTCTTTGATAATTTGATGTTTTGTATTGATCGTTTATGAATTGACTGATTGAATTTGGCATAATACATTTACCTGACTAATAAATTATGTTTTGAATTATTCAAACCTCGTGTTATTATCACTGATAAATGTTGTTGTCCATAGCACTACAAGCCACTGTACAGGTTAGTAACGGAATAAAACAAGTTAGACGGAGCAGCGTGGCACGCTATACAATGTTGTTAGAGATCCGACTAATAAATTGGCATTTATTCAAGTATACTTGGACTGTAAAAGGCCAACTATTTAGAACAACAAAATATTGTTGAAACTACTTTAAATGTGGATATTTAGGCCTTCATCTACAAACGTATAATCCTGCGCGATTATTATTAAAATACTTTGTCTTGATTAAGTAGATAACAGATCTATGGGGACCACATAAAAATCTCCTAAATTGAGTAAGTAGGGTTCTGCCTTTTTAGGAGAGTGGTTAATCGCCTCTGTTTAATGACCAAGACTGACAAGCTTGTATTAAGAGATTGTATACCTGGCCGGTGCAAGACTCGAGATGCTATAGGAATCTGAATAAATGAGAATAAGGTATAATAACAAATCAAAAGAATATTCAATCATAATCTAAATTAATGTGAACGGAAACAAAATAACCTTCTCAATGTTTTATAATTGGAGTCAGATAAAACGAGGATAAATATATTAATATTCTAAACTACCTCATACTAAAATTGGAGTCAGATATGAGTTAAGTTTAATATAGATCAACATTGTGCACTGGAAAGGCCGAACATGCAGTGAACCTTCATCCACCATTGGATACCGTCATTGGACCAACTGGCTGGACCCTACAGGTCTAAGAAAACAAGAACTGACTACAATCTTTAAGTTATAATTGCTGCTGAATGACGCATTGTATGACTTAATTTCATGATTTTTCTTTTAATAAAGTCTCTTGGTCTCACGTAGGTTTTGTTTGTTTTCTGCGCCAGTGATTTATACTTGAATATGTATGGAATTGTATTTTTACTTATTAGATGATTTAGCTGATCTCTTATTTACTCAGCATCACTGCAGCATCACAGAATGACTCTTTGACTCACACTGTAAACACTAATAAGTTGAGAATACTCAAATCTACAACTCTACAATTCAATTAATTGAGTTGACCAAATGTGGTCTCTTCATTAAATTAAATTTTTAAGCACAGATAACTTAAAATACAAGGGCTAACTGGCCCGGCCGTGAATCGAACCAGCGACCTTCTTACTGTAAGTCGACAATGCTAACCACTAAGTCACTGTGTTGCCCCAGCGTGTATATCAATTAAGAAAAATGTATATCAGCATTTAAATATCTACTGACTAATTTAACTTTTTTCTTTCGTCAGATGGGTTCAGGTAGTGCCTCTGTCCTGCTGCGCTTCAGAATTCAGCATCACAAGCAAAATGACCACCTTGAGTCAAATAACATATATTGAACAATCAGTGCGGTTGTCAAGGCAGAATCTCAAGCACAACCAATCATTTTAAACAGAGACATGGTGAATCATTTAAAGAAATTTAAATGTTAAGTTAAGAGAACTTACAATATGAATTAAAGTTTTTTGCTGCCTAATGAGTAAGTTAAACACACCTTTGATGCCAAAACTTGGTATTTTTATTAATATGAAGTTATATTGACTTAATATCTTTAGTAATGACAACAGCAGGGTTTAAAGTGGATTAAACCAATAGGCGAAGTAAGCAGCTGAAGTTAGGGCCCCAAGGAAGTCTGGAGGCAACAATAAATACTAATAACAGTTTCTATAAATTATATATAATCTCATTTCCTGTCGTATTTTGTAGGATAAGGCTCTAACAAATACAAATTTACTTTAATCAGTACATGTGTGCAATTGAGTCCCCCCACCCCCAATCATGGATCAGTCCAGCAGTCAAATCAGATGAAAATTTAGTTTTAGAAAACAAATAGTTTGTTCATTAATTTTAGTTGTGAACTCATTTTAAGCAAACAAATACTTTAAAATGTAGAGATTGTGTTCAGATAAAAATAACGAAAGGAAGACAGAGTGCTATAAGATAAAGACAGCTAAATAAATAAGCAAATATGAAAAGTGCTTATTACTGAAGGACTTCTGGGTCTCATGACTCGAATTGCTTAGGGCCCCCAAATCATCAAATCCGGCCCTGCTCATAACAAACAATCATCATGATCACGGTACAAAGTGTAGAGTAAACAATGTTATTAACACTATGAGCAGTATTTGTTAAAATAAATGTTAAATTATTGTGTGTTTCATTAGACAAACTGTTGAGATGATGAAAAACACGCTGTCTTATACGTTTTAGTTAAATTGTGATTCTCTGTGCTGAACATTGCCCCCTTGTGTTGTCTATGATCACTTACTGAGGAGAGACGTGACCCTGCACCACAAAAGCACTTTTTTACTTCTTTTAGTTTGAGCACATGCTTTTTAAAATAATTGAGTTGTTGAAACTTTGACCTACACATGAAAAAACAATATGTACATTTTAAATTACTTTCAAAATTATAATTGTATTCTAACCTAAAAACTGAAGATCGTCCTAAAAAGAGATTTATTGCGCTATATTGGGATAATTTGCAATTTGATGTGCACAAAAGAAGAAAAACACAGTAGTGTTTACTTTAAATTCTCGTAAGAAGTTTAGTATTTGTATTTTTTCTAACTTTGAATTGAAGATTATCAAAAAACTATTCAGCACTCTTCAATGTTGAAATTTTGTAGTTCAATGTCCACAAAAACACAATATTGTTCATTTCAAATTCTCATAGAAACTTTTCTTTTTTACCTAAAATTGAAGATCACTCAAAATAAAAAAACATTTGTTAAATATCAGCATGCGTGTATGGACATTTACTGAGTTTATTATCGACAGATCTGTGTTTAAGTAAAACAATTCGGCTAGTTTAGATTTTTATGTTTTAAATTCAGACATCAAATATTGCAAATAAAGGTTTGGTCTAGTTAGTTCAGCACACTACAGACAGCATGATCATATCTGACTGAACAGTCTCCTGATTCCTCCAGTGTCTGTGTTCATTCATTCATTTTCCTTCAGCTTAGTCCCTTTATTCATCAGGGGTCACCACAGGGGAATGAACCGCCAAAATATCCAGCATATGTTTTACACAGCGGATGCCCTTCCAGCTTCAACCCAGTACTGAGAAACATCCACACACTCTCACATGCACAAACACACTATGGCCAATTTAGTTTATTCAATTCACATAAACCACATGTCACTGAACTGTGGGGGAAACCCATGCCAACACATGGAGAACATTCAAACTCCACACAGAAATGCCAACTGGCCCTGCTGGTACTCGAACCAGCGACCTTCTTGCTGTGAGGTTACAGTGCTAACCACTGAGTCACAGTGCTGCCCTTGGTTTGAACATTTACATTTTAGTGAAACCAGTAAAGACAAAAAAAACTGCTGTAATTGCGTATAAAATAACTTTATTGTTTATGATTTATTTAACATCTGTCCCCGTTTTTCTCTAAGTGGAAGTGTAGACTAGCTTGTGTGTGTGTGTGTGTGTGTGTGTGTGTGTGTGTGTGTGTGTGTCTTCAGCTCGTACAGCTTCACACAGAGCCTCACAGATGCAGCAGAGGAAGCTCAGGATCAGGATCTGTTCTCCTCAGTTCCTCTGCCCCTCCTGCTCTCCTTCTACAAATCATTGACAGCGTTTATCTACACTGAACCTGACAATGCAACCCAAGCCATGACTGCTGGATTTAGATAAGTGTAATGTCACTGGCCACCTGTGCAGTGCAACCAGGGATGGCTCTCAATGTCATCTAAACTGGGCCGATCAGCCGGTGCTGCACTGAGACACCAGCGAATCAGCTGACGGCACTCTGTTACACACAACACCGTCTTCAGAAACACACAACAACACACTTCTGCTCGCTCGCCAGGCTATCTCTGAATGTGTCTGAATCTCTTACCTGTTGACAAGCTCCTAGGGAAGGTCAGTCTGCTTCTGGACGTGACCCTCTGTGCGCCTCTGAATGGGAAACGGTCACACAGGATGTTGTAGAGCGTCACTCCTACTGACCAGACTGTGGCTGGAGTCGCATGGTAGCGATGTCTACGAAACCACTCAGGAGGAGCGTATGCAGGAGTGCCTGAGAGACATAAGAAGACCACAAACATCTGCTCAACATGCTCCAGTACAGACAAATTCCCTTTAGTGGATCAGCAGAAGTTCACAAACATCAACAGAACGTTTCCTTCTGTAACTCAAACTCACCTGCAAAGTATTTGTAGGCCGAGCGCTTCAGCAGATCTCCACAGCCGAAGTCCAGCAGCTTGATGTCCTGGGACTCTGTGGAGATCAGCAGGTTTTCTGGTTTGACGTCCCGGTGCAGGACGCCGCGGCTCTCGCAGTGTTTTAGGGCCGCAATCAGCTGCACCAGCACTTTCTTGGCCAGACGCTCATCCAGACAGCCGTTCTCCTCACAGAAGCTTTGGAGATCTTGGCAAGGATCCGGTCGCTCCAGGATCAGGATGTAGCGTCTGGGACGGTCAAACCAGTCCAGCAGCTGCAGGACACTGGGGCAGGCAGGAGCTGATGTGACACGGGTCATCAATGCCACCTCCAGCGGCAGCCGACCCTGACCATCCTGCAGGACAAACCCTCCATTATATCCAGAACTCAATCAAACACAGCAAACACAACAGATTCACATCAAAACATACAACTTTCAGTCGCTCGGGGGTCCGGTCCTTTGAAACGTACTTGATGGCCACCTGCAGACAGGAAAAGCAGAGTAAATCACACCTGCCTGATTGTGACACATGACATTTACTGACAGCAACATTTCTAAAGCATGTCTGAACAAAGGAGGGAAGAAAATCTCTTACTGGCAGTCCATCAGACCTGCGCATCCCAGCAAACACAGAGCCGAATCCACCTCGTCCCAGCAACGGGCCCTTCAGGTACAAGTCTGCAACACAGAAGAGCACAAGAAATGAAGAAAAGAGAGAAAGAGAAAACATGCTGCGGTCTCTTCAATGACAAATCATTTCATTTCTGAGCCATAAGATCTAGAAGATGAGCTGTGCTGACCTCTGCGAGAGCGTTTGGCTGGTCTGCTGGACGAGGTGGACAGTGTTTGCTGGCTGCTGCTCTGCCTTTTCCTCTTGCTGTTCCTCTGGTCTGTGGATGCAGAATCAGCCAAATGTGAAGGCAGAGGAGCCAAAAAACCAGGAAGCTCAGTGGTGCCGTCCCGTGTATCTTCTGTGCATCAAAACATTTTTAATGAATCTTTTTTGTTGACTTCTGTAATCCTTTTCATATTAGTCAAACATCATACAGCATCATACAGTGATATACAATGACAAACAAATGAAAGATTAAAAACACTCACCTCCTCTTTCTTCACCCATGTGGGACATGGACAATCTCCTCCAACCTGCAATAAAACAGACAAAAACAGACAAATATGAAAATAAATGTAAAACAAAGTAAAGAAGAAGAAGAAGAAGAAGGAATGAAAAAACAGCAACAAAATTGTATTTAAAAAAATAATCAGAAAAATAACTAAAATAAAGATGATTAGAGAAATTGTGCTCTTTAAAATAAGTCTTTTTCTCTGAGAAATCCTCCAACAGCTTCAGAAATCTCAGGATTCGCACAGAAATGCTCTGCAAAGTCGCCTCGTCTCTCAACCAACAGATTGCGATAGGTTTGATTGTTTTTATATGCAGTCAGAATTCATATCGTAACACGCGCTGCTATAGCAACTAAAATTGTAAAATACAAATAGGCAAAAAGGGGTATAAATCCAATTAGTTCTAATTAAAAGCTCTTGTTATTAAATTAAAAATGTATAAAAATTTAATTTCCGGGGTAATTATCAATTGGCCAATCAGCTTTCATCAATACTGCGTCATCACCATACACTGATTGAGCTATCGAAATTAAATGAAATCAAATACTAAAAGCCTTATTTAATTTAATATTATTGTTGTTTATTATACAATTTATTTTATTTAAAAATATAATTCATTAATATACCTAAATTGTGCGTTGGCCATACATTTACTACGCAAGGAGTGACGTCAGGGACGTCAGTCACATGACCTTTCGTAATGCCCTGCTTCAGCGTGATTCGGCAATAATATGAAATTTAGCGTAAATAAACTCCTAGAAATGTGTTTCTCTGAAAATAATACAATAATTTTTCATGTTTATGATTCCTGTAGATCTCCCGAATGGAGAACAATTTCATCTTTGTCCACTTCTTCATTATGGTAAGTTACATTTATAGAAGAGCTCGTTTGTTTGGTAATGTTTATTAAAAACTTTATTCTTGAATTTCTGTGTGATTTTCGTTAAAGATTTCTCTGCTGCTAATGTCGGTGGTGACGCTGTCAAGATTTACTGAAAGCTGATAGGCCTATTACAATGATAGTTATTTAATTTTATAACAAGAGCTTTTAATTAATTATTATTAATAATTAAGATTTAGGAAATCGAATAACTGCATGAATTGTATTCATGAAAATAAAAAAATATCTCAGGCACGCAAGGTCACGCCATTATTAGTTGCTATAGCAACGCGTGTTATTGTATGATTTCTGACCGCATATAAAAACAATCAAACCCATCGCAATCTGTTGGTTGAGAGACGAGGCGACTTTGCAGAGCATTTCTGTGCGATTCCTGAGATTTCTGAAGCTGTTGGAGGATTTCTGAGAAAGATTTATTTTAAAGAGCACAATTTCTCTAATCATCTTTATTTTAGTTATTTTTCTGATTATTTTTTTAAACACATTTTTGTTGCTCTTATTTCATTCCTTCTTCTTTTTCTTTACTTTGTTTTACATTTATTTTTTATATTTGTCTGTATTTGTCTGTTTTATTGCAGGTTGGAGGAGATTGTCCATGTCCCACATGGGTGAAGAAAGAGGAGGTGAGTGTTTTTAATCTTTCATTTGTTTGTCATTGTATATCACTGTATGATGCTGTATGGTGTTTGACTAATATGAAAAGGATTACAGAAGTTAACAAAAAAGATTCATTAAAAATGTTTTGATATACAGAAGATACACGGGACGGCACCACTGAGCTTCCTGGTTTTTTGGCTCCTCTGCCTTCACATTTGGCTGATTCTGCATCCACAGACCAGAGGAACAGCAAGAGGAAAAGGCAGAGCAGCAACCAGCAAACACTGTCCACCTCGTCCAGCAGACCAGCCAAACGCTCTCGCAGAGGTCAGCACAGCTCATCTTTTAGATCTTATGGCTCAGTTAGGAAATGATTTGTCATTGTAGAGACCCCAGCATGTTTTCTCTTTCTCTCTTTTCTTCATTTCTTGTGCTCTTCTGTGTTGCAGACTTGTACCAGAAGGGCCCGTTGCTGGGACGAGGTGGATTCGGCTCTGTGTTTGCTGGGATGCGCAGGTCTGATGGACTGCCAGTAAGAGATTTTCTTCCCTCCTTTGTTCAGACATGCTTTAGAAATGTTGCTGTCAGTAAATGTCATGTGTCACAATCAGGCAGGTGTGATTTACTCTGCTTTTCCTGTCTGCAGGTGGCCATCAAGTACGTGTCGAAGGACCGGACCCCCGAGCGACTGAAAGTTGTATGTTTTGATGTGAATCTGTTGTGTTTGCTGTGTTTGATTGAGTTCTGGATATAATGGAGGGTTTGTCCTGCAGGATGGTCAGGGTCGGCTGCCGCTGGAGGTGGCATTGATGACCCGTGTCACATCAGCTCCTGCCTGCCCCAGTGTCCTGCAGCTGCTGGACTGGTTTGACCGTCCCAGGCGCTACATCCTGATCCTGGAGCGACCGGATCCTTGCCAAGATCTCCAGAGCTTCTGTGAGGAGAACGGCTGTCTGGATGAGCGTCTTGCAAAGAAAGTGCTGGTGCAGCTGATTGCCGCCCTAAAACACTGCGAGAGCCGCGGCGTCCTGCACCGGGACGTCAAACCAGAAAACCTCCTGATCTCCACAGAGTCCCAGGACATCAAGCTGCTGGACTTCGGCTGTGGAGATCTGCTGAAGCGCTCGGCCTACAAATACTTTGCAGGTGAGTTTGAGTTACAGAAGGAAACGTTCTGTTGATGTTTGTGAACTTCTGCTGATCCACTAAAGGGAATTTGTCTGTACTGGAGCATGTTGAGCAGATGTTTGTGGTCTTCTTATGTCTCTCAGGCACTCCTGCATACGCTCCTCCTGAGTGGTTTCGTAGACATCGCTACCATGCGACTCCAGCTACAGTCTGGTCAGTAGGAGTGACGCTCTACAACATCATGTGTGACCGTTTCCCATTCAGAGGCGCACAGAGGGTCACGTCCAGAAGCAGACTGACCTTCCCCAGGAGCTTGTCAACAGGTAAGAGATTCAGACACATTCAGAGATAGCCTGGCGAGCGAGCAGAAGTGTGTTGTTGTGTGTTTCTGAAGACGGTGTTGTGTGTAACAGAGTGCCGTCAGCTGATTCGCTGGTGTCTCAGTGCAGCACCGGCTGATCGACCCAGTTTAGATGACATTGAGAGCCATCCCTGGTTGCACTGCACAGGTGGCCAGTGACATTACACTTATCTAAATCCAGCAGTCATGGCTTGGGTTGCATTGTCAGGTTCAGTGTAGATAAACGCTGTCAATGATTTGTAGAAGGAGAGCAGGAGGGGCAGAGGAACTGAGGAGAACAGATCCTGATCCTGAGCTTCCTCTGCTGCATCTGTGAGCCTCTGTGTGAAGCTGTACGAGCTGAAGACACACACACACACACACACACACACACACACACACACACACACACATCACACACACACACAAGCTAGTCTACAGTTGACAAATGTACAGTTTCTAGACCACTTAGAGAAAAACGGGGGAAGGTGTTAAATAAATCATAAACAATAAAGTTATTTTATACGCAATTACAGCAGTTTTTTTTTGTCTTTACTGGTTTCACTAAAATGTAAATGTTCAAACCAAGGGCAGCACAGTGACTCAGTGGTTAGCACTGTAACCTCACAGCAAGAAGGTCGCTGGTTCGAGTACCAGCAGGGCCAGTTGGCATTTCTGTGTGGAGTTTGAATGTTCTCCATGTGTTGGCATGGGTTTCCCCCACAGTTCAGTGACATGTGGTTTATGTGAATTGAATAAACTAAATTGGCCATAGTGTGTTTGTGCATGTGAGAGTGTGTGGATGTTTCTCAGTACTGGGTTGAAGCTGGAAGGGCATCTGCTGTGTAAAATATATGCTGGATATTTTGGCGGTTCATTCCCCTGTGGCGACCCCTGATGAATAAAGGGACTAAGCTGAAGGAAAATGAATGAATGAACACAGACACTGGAGGAATTAGGAGACTCTGTTCAGTCAGATATGATCATGCTGTCTGTAGTGTGCTGAACTAACTAGACCAAACCTTTATTTGCAATATTTGATGTCTAAATTTAAAACATAAAAATCTAAACTAGCCGAATTGTTTTACTTAAACACAGATCTGTCGATAATAAACTCAGTAAATGTCCATACACGCATGCTGATATTTAACAAATGTTTTTTTTATTTTGAGTGATCTTCAATTTTAGGTAAAAAAGAAAAGTTTCTATGAGAATTTGAAATGAACAATATTGTGTTTTTGTGGACATTGAACTACAAAATTTTCAACATTGAAGAGTGCTGAATAGTTTTTTGATATAATCTTCAATTCCAAGTTAGAAAAAATACAAATACTAAACTTCTTACGAGAATTTAAAGTAAACACTACTGTGTTTTTCTTCTTTTGTGCACATCAAATTGCAAATTATCCCAATATAGCGCAATAAATCTCTTTTTAGGACGATCTTCAGTTTCAGGTTAGAATACAATTATAATTTAAAAAATAACTTTATTTAAACAATATGTTTTTTTCATGTGTAGGTCAACGTTTCAACAGCTCAATCATTTTAAAAAGCATGTGCTCAAACTAAAAGAAGTAAAAAAGTGCTTTTGTGGTGCAGGGTCACGTCTCTCCTCAGTAAGTGATCATAGACAACACAAGGGGGCAATGTTCAGCACAGAGAATCACAGTTTAACTAAAACGTATAAGACAGCGTGTTTTTCATCATCTCAACAGTTTGTCTAATGAAACACACAATAATTTAACATTTATTTTAACAAATACAGCTCATAGTGTTAATAACATTGTTTACTCTACACTTTGTACCGTGATCATGATGATTGTTTCCTTCAGTAATAAGCACTTTTCATATTTGCTTATTTATTTAGCTGTCTTTATCTTATAGCACTCTGTCTTGCTTTCTATATTTTTATCTTAACACAATCTCTACATTTTAAAAGATTTGTTTGCTTAAAATGAGTTCACAACTAAAATTAATGAACAAACTATTTGTTTTCTGAAACTAAATTTTCTTCTGATTTGACTGCTGGACTGATCCATGATTGGGGGTGGGGGGGACACAATTGCACACATGCTATTTAAGGTAAAATGTATTTGTTAGAGCCTTATCCTACAAAATATGACAGGAAATTACATTATTAGTATTTATTGTGGGCCTCCAGACTTTCTTGGGGCCCTAAGCGGATAATATAACTTTTCATTAATAAAAATACCAAGTTTTGGCATTAAAGGTGTGTTTAACTTACTCATTAGGCAGCAACAAACATTTAATTCATATTGTAAGTTCTCTGAACTTAACATTTAAATTTCTTTAAATGATTCACCATGTCATTTAAAATGATTGGTTGTGCTTGAGATTCTGCCTTGACAACCGTGCTGATTGATCAATATATGTTATATGACACAAGGTGGTCATTTTGCTTGTGATGCTGAATTCTCCTGAAGCGCAGCAGGACAGAGGCACTACCTGAACCCATCTGACGAAAGAGAAAAGTTAAATTAGTCAGTAGATATTTAAATGCTTGTATACATCTTTCTTAATTAATATACACGCTGGGGCAACACAGTGACTGAACATTGTTTAAAACAGAGTGCCGTCAGCTGATTCACTGGTGTCTCAGTGCAGCACTGGCTGATCGGTCCAGTTTAGATGACCTTGAGAGCCATCCCTGGTTGCACTGCACAGGTGGCCAGTGACATTACACTTATCTGAATCCAGCAGTCATGGCTTGGGTTGCATTGTCAGGTTCAGTGTAGATAAACGCTGTCAATGATTTGTAGAAGGAGAGCAGGAGGGGCAGAGGAACTGAGGAGAACAGATCCTGATCCTGAGCTTCCTCTGCTGCATCTGTAAGGCTCTGTGTGAAGCTGTACGAGCTGAAGACACACACACACACACACACACATGCACACACACCAGCTCAGAGTGTAAACTAGTATGTGTTTTTAAAATGAGAATATGCAATGAAACAAATATATAATATAAATGAGTAAAACAAGCCAAGAGTAATCTAAATGTTTTTCATAATTAAAAATGGTTGTTTATATTCTGTACAAGAATTCTGTCCTTTTCAAAGAAAATGAACAATAAAATTGAATAAAAAGTAAAAAAAAATAAAAGTCTTTACTGTTTTCAATAAAATATAAATCTTAAACTTTTTTTCTTCTCCAGTAAACAAAATGTTTAAAGTCTGCATGAACTTGAAGTTGCGACTTTTTTTTGTATAGTGACGCAGTTCTTAGAGAAACTGAATATTAAATGACAGCGAGCTGATTGGATGTATTAAAGTAGGCATTTCATTTAGTAAGATTGGGAAAAGTGTTTGGCCAAAGATATTACAACCTAACAGACACATCCTGCTCACCATTTCTGCTTAGTGTCAAAACTGACAGTTGGAGCAGCGTGGTTAAATATGTTAGTCATGCCCAATTCCTAAGATATACGTACTCTATCAATTTATCAGAAAAACAAACAGGAAATGCATTTTTGTATTTCAATTAAGATTTTAAGGGCAAACAAGTTTTGTTTTTTAATGACATGCACAGATAAATAGTTCACCACAACACTAGCAATGTGAGCTAACAAAATCATACGGTCAATTTTGTCATAAGTTAACAGGGACTTTAAAATTAACAGAGACTCACTCACTATCAGTATGATCCTTTAAGAGAAATGGAAACACAGATCAAATTATTTATTGATATAATACATGCTTTATACAGCAAATAAGTGTTGCTAGAATACAAGCACAAGATGCTAAACTACATGCTTAGCACTTTCCCATAGAAAACCATTCTAAAGTAAACACTAAACATTCAGTTACAATATCTTACTCCAAATGTTTACAATTTGTTACTTTGATCAGTTCATGACAAGGGTTACAAAGCATGTTTACAAACATCTGCTTTATAATAAACTACAGTAAGGGCTAACAGAGTACAGTTAATAAATAATCATGTTGCATTTCAGTAACACACTGATAATAAATATACATATGTGTTTCCATGACATAAATGACCAGGTATTATTTCTGCTATAAATATGGCAATAAATAAATGCAGTGGGGCTGGATGGTATCATGTATATATCATTACCGTGGAATCAAATGTGTACTGAAAAAGAGTTTTCTATTCTGTTTATATTTCGAAATGTAGGTGTAGTTAGCTCACGTCTAGCATGCGTAAGGCTGAGAAAGACTCTCTGGCAGTGTTGTCAATTGCTTTATATTAGGGCTGCTCGATATTGGAAAAACCTGACATTGCATTTTTTTTTTTTTTTTTTGCTACGATATACATTGCGATAGGAATATAATTTCACCAGATGATTTGAATAGCTATATTTGGAAAGCTTTTATTAATTTAGATCGACTTGGATGAAAAAGACTTTTTCTATGCAGTTCATCTGCATAAAATATAACAAATTACAAGCAATAATAAATAAATAAACAGTGCTTTATGCTTTTCTGGGGAGTGGAACAGTATTCAAGTACAGAAACAAAACAATCAAATGTAAAATAACATGGTCATCATTGGATAAATAATGTCAAATTTTGATAATATCTTTATCTTTTAATCATTATTAAAATTAATCCTGCATTGTGACTATTGCAAATACGCACATTGCGATATCGATGCTCAAACAATATATTGTTCACCACTACTTTATATTTTCAACAAAAAGGATCACAAAGTTTATTCATACAAATTTTTATACAAGAAATGTAATATTTGTATTTTAAAGGGGAAAACAACTGTTTATTTCCTTAAAGTGTTTACATGTTTGTAATTTCATTTTTGAGTTATTTACTTGGGATATATTTTATATTTGTGATTAGATGTTACTTGAGAAATGTTTATAATGATATTAATAAGGTTTGACCATAAAACTGTGAAATGTGAGATACAGTGGAATTTGTTGTTCATCTGAAGTCATGTGTTATTTACAAAATACACCAGAGATGTTAATGTCTGTTAACTTTACCAGGTAATGATCATCATTTTTGTCATGAAGACTCCTGCTCCGCACCAGAGCCAATGCCTTCCACTGATTGACCAATGGTTCCTGTTCCTGGTTTACCTGTCGCTGGTCAGAAAGAGCAGGATCTGAGGGATTGTCTCAACATCCATCAGTCCACTCTCAGCGGGACTTTGGCTGAATGATTTTAGAATGGCCAAAACAACATGTCAGATGCTCTACATTGTGGTCGGTCCACTTGTTTGTCTAATGCTGTACCATCACTCCTAGTTATCTCATAATCTGTTAAAACAAAATCACATGACTTTCTTTGATGCGCATGTTGGAATTTATTTCAGTAAATGTCTTTCCATCATAGTTGGATGATTCAATTTAGCATTTTAATTCTATGTTTGACGTAATCTCAACTGAAACATGGAGAGAGGGTGGGAAAGATTAGACAAAAAAAACAATCAGCCAATATTGTATTTATATCAATATCACATATCACAGCTCTGCCAGTGAGGGTGGTTAAGCTCAAGCGCATCAAATGAAAAGCAAATGGGAAGCGTCTTGAAAATGGCGGGTTATGTCAGATACTAGAGAGCATTTGAATGATCAAGATTTGATGAGAAACTGAAGTATGAGGTGATGGGGAAAAAATCATTGATCCAATTAGACGAAAGTGAGAAACTGCAAGCTTTGGATGCTTATATCAGTTTTATATCTTCTAAAGACAAATTCTGTCACTCGCTGACATGTAAAAAATATATTTTAATTTCACATTATCTTCAAAGCAACAGTCACCAAAATGACACAATTAGGATCAAAGCCTAAGGGCCCTATCACACACTCAGCGCAATAAGGTGCAAGGTGTGTATGGCGTGATTAGTTGCTATTTTCAGATCAGCACAACTGTAATTTTCATGCTTTGCACCACGTTGTTTAAATAGCAAATCCATTTGTGCCACTTTGTGGACTCATGGGTGTTCTGGTCTAAAAATGTGGTGTGTTAAGGCGTATTGTTGGCGCATTGCTATTTTGAGGAACTGAAATAGGCCACGCTATTGACCAGATGAATGCTGGTTTAAAGTCCTGTACAGAGCGTTAGCTAAAGTTAAAGAGTAAAAGTAAAGCAAAGAGAAATTAAAGAGGCCGACTGGAGGAGGCTCAGTCTTCATCCTCGAACAGATGATTTGTCTAACTGTTTTCTCACTAGTGAAGCATTTAGTTTTTCCACTTACAAAGTCCACCATGTATATAGAAAATGAGCCATGGTGCAACACAGCTGACTCTTACTATACGTTCACACCGAAAGCGTCAAGAGCGTCAAAGGTCGCTTTGGGCGCCCTGGTGACAACGCTGTCTGCCTTCACCTTTGGCGGCAAGAGCGTCAAAATTCGCTACATTGATCTTGTATTTAAAGGGGCCGTTGCAGCATATCAGTCACATTCCCACATAAAACATGCTTTCAAGCGTGAAAATGTTGCACACTTTTTATCAAATTTATTTAACAATGGAAGATCAAGTTGCATGTGGTGTGGCTTTGCTGCACTTAATTATCTAATGTGTCCATATGTCTGAAATATTCTGAAGCAGCAATACTGTTTTGTGCTGAGATTCCCGCTTTTTTAAGGAAAAATATATATAACATTAATTCACATGAGTAACTCACCAGTAACTTTTAATGTATGTTCCTGTGAGAAAACATTGCAAATAATTGGAAATCCAGTGACCGCAATAATCAAACCCGTGGAAACAACTGTGGTCAGAACCAAAGTTCACTGTGACTGTGTTCTCTGGACTGCTCTCGTGCGGCAGACTTCTACATTCTGATTGCTTGCTGCCGAACCACATCATAGCTCATTACCAAAAAGTTAACTTGATTTCAACTCTCTTCGACGCCCACACCGGTGAAGGCGCGCTGCACTACTCCTCACTGCCGACTTTCATTGAAAATGAATGAATTCCGGCTACTTTGGCGCTGTCGCCGCTTTCGGTGTGAACATACGGTTAAAGATGAGACTCTGATTGGTTTAATGCACATTTTGCTGAAAACACACCCATAACTCATGAAAAGAATAAGCACAACCCTGTCGGACCATGCGCCAGAGCACAGAACATATTTTCCTGTCCTTAAAATGGCAAAATTGGATTCGGACATGGTCTTAATGCTTTTGTTCCATGCACTTTAGACTTTATGCTTAGATTGATAAAATAGAGACCTTTAAGGGGCAGTTTCAAAGAGTTATAAAATAATTTTGTATGGTATTTTGAGCTGAAACGTCACATACACACCCCAGGGTCATCAGAGACTTATTTTAGATCTTGTAAAAAGGGGCATAATACTGTAGGTCCCGTAACATTGTTATTTCAGACTGGGTCTCTGCTTCATCAGTGTCTGGGTGATTGCCTGTCACTGTGGACCAGTAGTTGACATGTCCAAACACTACTTTATTTCCAATACGAGGCACAGAGAGACAACTCATTTGCATTTAAGGCACATACACAGAAACAACACTTTTTAATCTGACAAAACAACTGACATTTTCAACAGTTTAAAACAAAAACAATGTATATAAATAAAGATATGTAGAGTATTTAAAGCTGAAACTTCACAGACACATTCTGGGGACACCAAAAATAAAATAAGTGAATAATAGGTGCCCTTTAAATGATTAGTTCTCTTCCAGAATAAAACGTTACAGATAATGTACTCACCTCCTGACAGTGTGCCACTGCAATAGACACATTTCATGGTTATTAAGGTTGATGAGTCGTCAATAAATGATGATCAATTAAGGGAATTTATAATATCAGGCATCACATACAGCATTACTCATATTGAGCAGTTCTATCACTTTAAACACTGGGTCGGTAATGTGCAATGCTTTAAACTGTGCAGTTTTATTCTGAAACAGGAAGACAATGGTCAGTTTCAGCATCTTGAATGGGGTGGGACATATCAAATACCAGAAGAGCATTTGATTGGTCAGCAGATGTGATGAGCATCTGAAGTTTGAGGTGTCATCAAATAATTTCTTGTTTCATTTTGCTGGAAATGGCAAATCCTAAAAAAGTATTTACATTTTTTTAAGAAAATGACCAATCATCATGCTAGGCAGGCGAGGCAGTGGTGCAGTAGGTAGTGCTGTCGCCTCACTGCAAGAAGGTCGCTGGTTCGAACCTCGGCTCAGTTGGGGTTTCTGTGTGGAGTTTGCATGTTCTCCCTGCCTTTGTGTGGCTTTCCTCCGGGTGCTCCAGTTTCCCCTACAGTCCAAAGACATGCGGTACAGGTAAATTGGGTAGGCTAAATTGTCCGTAGTGTATGAGTGTGTGTGTGAATGTGTGTGTGGATGTTTCCCAGAGATGGGTTGCGGCTGGAAGGGCATCCGCTGCGTAAAAACTTGGCACTGTACTAAAATGTTGTGTGTTGTAAATGTATCTGATCAGGGGACATAACAGATACAACTATAGTGACTGTGATGATGAAAATTTATTTGGAAAAAAGAGACTGGAAAAGAAAGGCAGAATGGAGGATCTTTCAGAAATTGATGCAGCACCGCAAGTACCATCACCACCAATGACTATGGCAGAATCCTTAAGAACACCATCAAGATGCACAGTTACTTTATGTTCCAGTACCCCTAGGAACATTTACAGTCCTTGTTCCAGTGCAGTTGGAGATCAAGACAGAACTTATTGCAACTCGTCATGTCTTTGTAAGAATTCAAAACATCAGTAAATTTGTAAAGGCTTAATGCAGCTAGAAAGTAAAGATTAACTAGAGAACAACAGCAGTATCTATCCCACTGTTGAGATATATGAGATGTTATACTAATTCATTATTTGTGTTTTTTAGCATTACTGACTGAACTTATAAAATCACAAGAGGTCATAAAGCAGCAACTGGACCTGATTCTCAAAAATCAGCAAAAACAAAGCAGTACTCTGCAGCGGGATGAAACTCCAGATGCAAGCACATTTGACCTTCCTTTGTCCAATTTATTTGATTTAGAAAAGCTTGAACATCAACTAAAGGAGCAGCCCGAACAAAGGAAGAAAGTGGTAAGTTCAAGCTCTTTTGTATTTTTTTTTTATTTTAATTTATTTTTTGTTTGTTAGTTTATTTTACTTATTGGTAGGTTTTCCACTAAAGAAGCAGTGTGGCGTATCCTAGGAAAGCTTTTGGTCAACTCCTTGGCTAAACAAATGAACTGGAGTGGGGCAAACCAAAAAGTGGCTTTTCGTGCACTCACCCTAAGGACTGTCGTAGTCAGTAAGTTGATTTTAAATATACATTTCAATACATTTAGAGGCTGTTATTCATCTGTGCCAAAATACCTTTTATGCAGATTTAAATCATTAACCAGAGGAACAAAGAATCTTTATATAATGTGATTTTAAGTCCCATTTAGGTTGTACTTATGTGAGAGCAAACATGAATCTGTTTTTTTTTTTTCGATTAACATTTGTACTTGTTCACAACAAATCATCTGTTTATCTTTTAATCACAGATGCAGTGAGGACAAATGTCCATACCAATAGCGCCACTGATGAAGAGGTGGAGAAATACATCACAAGGTGGCTACAACTTGCTCCTGATAGGGTTGATGGAAGGAAGGAAAGAGAGCAGCTAATGTGTCAAATGTCTAAATCACTTTATTTTTTTAATATATTTTATTTTATAACAACATTTTAAGTGTATTAAGATGTTCCCTGATACTTGGGCAATTTGTTTCTTTCACTTTCTCTCTATATATAGAGAAAGTATATTCATGCTATATTCATATATATTAGCTATATATATTCATGCTATTTCTTTATATATACAAACATATATATATATATATATATATATATATATATATATATATATATATTTATATATATATATATATATATATATATATATATATATATATATATATATATATATATATATATATATTATACTATATTTGCTATTTCTTAAACTGGTTTCTGTTCAGGTTTTTTATAAAAAAAATAGCTGTTTTAAGATGTCTTGTGCAATTTTATAGATTTTTACATGGGTATTTTAAGTTGTTTCCTTTTTTTAATTTTGTGCAGTTTCTAAGCTTTTTTTTTTTACAGTCTATTTGGAAACTTTTGTGCATGTGCAATTTCAGAATTTTTAAAAAATCTTCCTGTTTACTTAAATTTGTTTATAATGTGTCATTATTCTGCAGCTTCATTGTTATTGCTTTATTGAAATTTTTAATTCTTGAGTAGTACAACGTATTCAATTTTATTATTATTTGTTTAATACTTGTTTAATCAATAAATGTTTTTTGTTATTTATTGTGTCCTTTGTTTGATTATTTGCAATGTAGAACATGTATGCTGTTTGCAATTTATTCAAAGGTTAAACGCTTATTTACTGTTATATCAACACAAATGGTCTATAAGTTGTGACTATATTGTTCTCTGGTGACTTAAACTGTATTTACACACACACACACATAAATAAATATAAATTAGAGACACAGCTTAGATACCGATTGAGGGACGTAAACAACAACAATGGTTCTCATTCTTTCCTGGATTACATTTTTAATTAGCTCCCAGGAATCCAAAAAGGTCCACATATTGATTTTATAATGGAAGTCGTTTTAACATTAAGATATGATTAAATTGCCATTGCTTATATACTTAAAAGATGGCGTTACAGGGACCCAAATCCTAACAGAATTATTATTATTATTATTATATTCTACAGTGCTTCACGGAAATCATGCACTGCACGTTTAATCAGGGTAATTGCATTTGGTGGCGCGGTGGCGTTGCTGTGGTTACTATAATCAGTGACGTTCTAAAAAAGAATGTGTTCGAAAAGCCGTCGATGACGTTGAGAAAGTGTGAGTTGCATTAATTAGCTCCAGTCGTGTTTCTTAAAGCAAGTTACATTTCGTATCAAACTGTTTTAAAGTACTAAACGCTGTTACAACCAAACACCGTGGAAATGTTTTAAGCTCTAAATTCGCTAATTATACAGAACACAAGCAGTAAAAAGCTTACCTTTTTGACCGGAATCCACGTGATATCTTTGAAAAACCAAACTTTTTCTTCTTGTGATCTTCGTGCCATGGTGGTTGACAACCAGCTTTTTGGAGCATTACCGCCACCGTCTGGATTGGAGTTTGGATTTTGGAGTTTGGAATTTAGTAACGCATGTGTTTATTATGAAACCAACTTCTGCTTTAAAAAAAAAAACAGTCAGCACAGGAGCGTGCTATCTCAAAAATAAGCTAATTTTACATAGTTTTTCTCTAGATGACATGTATAATCTATTTATAAATAATATTGTTTTGTTTGCGTCTAAACATTGCGACCATCCACACTAAATATTCTTTTTTTTTTTTTTTTTTTGCTATCGTACCATGAATATTTTCTCAAATTATCATTAAACATGGAGCTAACAGATTACTAGATAAAATAAGAACTTAATCAGTTGCCATCAGCCGAGTCCTTGCCAGAAGCGGCCAGGACTCTACAGACAGACTCGGGCCGGATATGGTTGACCGGAATCGGGCCAGTGCTTTACAGCCGCATCACAGCCGCATGTGCGCGAGCGAGCTGCGGCCCGCACTCGGCCCGGATAACACTCGCCGATGCCGAGTCGGAGCCGGAGGCGCCGGAGGGCAGCCGAGCTCGGGCCGATTACTGCCTGCTATCTGGGAAGTGTCTGACCATCGCTGACATTAGCGGTATGTAAAGATCTTTCTAAAAGTATCATTTTAAGTTGTTATATTTGGTTGTTTCTACGTGCTTTTGGTGACGGACAAAGATTTTACTATTTCTCTGTCTAGTTAGACTGTGGATTGTACTGAATGTTGGTTGGAATGTGAGATTGCCTTCTTAACTTATTTTGGCGACTTGTCAATTTTAGCCATTTGAATATATCTATTTTTCTAGTTTGTGTATTCTGTTGTCTTATTTAGCAGCTTATTCATTATCTTAGAATGATTTTTGTTATGTTGTCAAGTTGGTAAACCGATAGATAAAACATTTTTGTTTGTTTGTATGCTTCATTTGTATATTGCTATTTAACATTTGCAGATTGTTATTCGTTATATCATCAGATTAATTGATCTGTTATAATGTATTTGTATGCTGTCAGCTTTAACACATATTCCATATTACTGCTGTATTTATTTACTGTTTTATTTAATTGTAATTTATGTCGTCGGCCTGTTCAACATTTGTAGCTTTTGATTGTTATTTCTTTTATTTACAGCTTTACTAATTATTGTAACACATTTATTTATTATAAGTTCATAGATTGTCATCTAGTAGAGGATTTACTTATAGCTGCAAAATATTAGAATAGAATCAGATTGGAGACAATGGTAGATGAAACCTTCAAAAAATGGTATTAAGTTTAATTAAGGACTTGACATCTTTTTTAATTGTATTTTGCAGATCAGAAGGGACCACATGAAAAAAAAGGGAAATTACACACCACAGCAACGACTGGAAATGGAAAAACAGATGGACGGCTGCATCGATGGAAGTCCTTCCAGGATGAAAGGGGTGTTGTTAAGTATAGATAAGTGGTTCTCAAACTTTTTCACTTTAGAAAGAATTTGTCTCTCGAAGTACGACCTATGCTTATATAAAATGTGTTTAAATTAAGTTAATTAAAATCATTACCATTCGTAAAAAATAAAAAAATAAATAAATGCTGTACTTAAAGGTAAAGTATTAGCATATAGGAGCCTATATTCATCAAAACCTGGAAATGTAGCTCGGGCCTCATAAATTTATGTCATCATATTCATATCATATACAAACCAAATTGCATGTACATATGATATATTTGAATGGGGGAGACCAGGGATAGTTGTGCTTCTATTATATTTCTCTACAGATCTTTAAGATCTTACTTTACAAGTGTCTGCTATTAAATTGCATATAAGTTATTTTTCAGCGCATACAGAAATCGTGAACCCTTTTTAGTTTCAAACAGGAGGAGTGAAATGTTACAATTCAGCCCACAGTTTGGGTTAGTTGTAACACACCCTGTGGTGAGATGTAAATGATGATTTCCACCGGGGTGAAATGAAACATTATAAAATAAGAATTAAAACCAAAAAATAGATTTGAAAGCTTTTTATTCAGCATTGAGCTTTCAATATAATTTGTGTCTCTGTGTTTCAAAGCTGAATAAAATGTGCATCAGATTCAACAATTGAACACTATTTGTGTTTGCAGGCTTCATGAGCCCACAGAGTTCAAACACTGAGCTCTAACTACTTTTGACTTTCTCTTTAAAGAGCTATAGGAATACTGAAATTAAATCATATAAAGACATTTTTGAATCTGCTTGAGGTTGGTGGAAACATTTCACCGACGTTACGAGCAAGTTATTAGCTTTTATTCTTACAACTGACCCAGTGTTATGTGGCCATGAATCTGTTCTCCCACAGCAAACAGCTAAAACATTATCACCAACAATGTGGATTAAATATATCCACACACAGATTACATGGGTTTAACTACAAATCAGGCATTGATATCTTAAAAATAGTTCAAGTAAAAAATTACTTAGCTGAAACGTAGTGTTTCCTCTCTAATATCTGCTGTGTCTGCCACAGGACCTGGTCAGTCATCCACGGCCAGAGGGGTTAGGAAGTGCGAGATCGATTTACAAAATATTTCCTGGTTTCTCCCCCTTGAAATCTAAACATTAACCTGTATTTTTAATATATGATTTACAATTACATATTTCAATTAGAGATTAGATCTGCTTACTGTGCGTCATTTACAGTATGTGTTTTAGAAAACTGAGTGATTATTAGGGATGCACCGATACCACTTTTTTTACAAACCAATACGAGTACGAGTATTTTAATTTATGTTCTAGCCGATACCGAGGACCGATATCAATAGATTTGGTTTCGATGAAGTTTATTTCTTTATTTCTTTATTTTAAATTTTTTTCTTGTTGCAAGGATAACCACAAAAATCTTTAAGAGAAGGCTTTTCCAAGCCAAAAATATACACACATTGTTGATAACCCTGCAAATCCAGACGTTATCTATTAAAGATTAACTGTGGACATTTAAATGATGAGTTATTCTTGCGCTGACATCCCTCCACGCCTTCACACATTACATAAAGTGTGTGCAGTGTACTATACCTTATGGAGTCACTCTCTTACACTGCATATTCGGGAAGCATAAAACCCTGTTATGTGCGATTCTTTCATATTCACGAGTCCTGCCGTTAATCCGCAGGTCAGGTATAAAGTAGGCTTCACTTGATGCTATACTTTAAGTTTAACTATAGGTGGGTCACGGCTTGATAAGATCAATAGCCATAAATACTCAACGCATACTCTCATTTTAAAAATCACGCCACCATCATCTCACAATGTTTAATAATAATTAATCTTATTTTCATTAAAACGAGTGATTTAGCAATGCCGCGCCACTGAGAAACCAACTGCAGATCAAACAAAGCAACTTTTTTCCGAAGTTCAGCTGTTTTTTTTTGCATTTGATTATTATGCGTTTAAAATTTAAAAAATCAATAATGAATAGAGTGTATCCTGCGTGTGTGCGTTTTTTTTTTTTTTTTCGCTGAAGCTGCCCTTTTTCAAAACTAAAAGTAACTTTGTCTCTCTGGCAATATTTCAGCTTTAATCTAATGAAAAGTTAATTTAGATGAGCCAATATTCAAAAATTGCAGTAAAGTAACTGTGACGTGCGGCCACACATTGAATCTGAGGTCTGATCTCATCTCTCTCTCTCGCTGTCATCCAGACACTGATGCGTAGACACCACACAAGTCATGTCACAAAACTGAGGCTGGTACCAGCTGACAGGTAGAACAGCTGAAGCCTTTGCGAAATCTGTCAAATACAGCACTAAAATGAACAGGCATAAATACCTTTGACCCAAAAAGTCTACCTATAGGATATCTGTAAAAACGCAATCAGAGCCAATGTTATGTAGAAGTTGTGTAGCCTAATAATTATATTAATTTTGATAAAAAGAAAACCAAAATAAACAATTCATTGCATTTTTCGTTTGCTAAAAAATATACAAAGGGTGGCTAGTTTGTATTAATGTGTTTTAATATTAATTAAAATGTGTTTAGTCTATTTAAGCTTAATGGTTATATACGCTGCCAATAGGCAAGCCATTTAAAAAATATTATTTTACTGTGTACTGGATTATAATGTATATTTTACATGAAAAACTATATGTAGCATGTCTCGCTGTCATTTAAAACATGCAATTCATAACACACCAGAGCTGTAGGCCTACACTTACAGGGCGTTGTTGGTCAATAGTCATACTGCGCACCACGTTATTGAGCTCATATATCTCTGAGGGAGATTATGTGACCCGATAGCCATTATTAACTTGAGAGATTTTAAAAATAAAAGGCCTTTTAAAAAAAGGAACAACACACAAATCGGCAACAAGTAAAACTGGTCCCTTGGAGTTCAGCACTTGTCATCTCGCCAGTGTATGCTGCGTGGTGTGTATAGCGCCCTTATGCAGCGCATGTCAACTGTCACTGGTGAGAGAGAGCGTGCCCGTGAGAGCTCACTGCAAGTATCGATATAATCACACGCAAAATCATATCGTTATAAATATTCTATTAACAATACTTATCAAAATATTTATACACTTACATGGTATTTATTGAGATTGTGTGATCTGTATAGGCTGTCTGATCTTTACAGAAGCTGTAAACTGAGACGGGTGCAGTGACCGCAGTAATGTTCAGCTCTGATGAGGTGCTTTTATTTACCCTGTAGTCTTTAGATTTTTTACATAATGTTCCATTACTTAAAATTTCTTTTATTTTTTTATTTATAGTTTATATTAAAATGAGTGCTAGCTTGTTTTGCTGTGATCATTATGCAAGGATCATATTTCATGTTCGGTTTATTCTTCAGTAGCCGATAGATTCAATAATAATGTATTTTTAAAAGGATTGTTTATAAGGACTAAGCTATAAATATATAATACATTAGGCTAATTATTAAGACATTGAAGTCAGGTAGGATAACAAATCACATCCATGTAGTAAATTACTGTTGAGTGGGATCTGTGCGTGGTATCTGCCTTTCATGTACGATATGAGTATGAGTATTTTAAGTGTCACCCCGATACTGGTATTGGAATCAGTGCATCCCTAGTGATTATAAATACACTGTTTGACCAATTCATTCGTGATTTGCAGCATTTCCATAATTTGGTGGAAGTGAGATCATATCTTAAGTAAAACATAGGGCCCTATCATACACCCTGCGCAATGCAGCACAAGGCGCGGCGCAAATGTTATTTTCTAGTTTCAAGTGTTGTTTTGCTGTTTTGCACCACGTTGTTTAAATAGCAAATGCATTTGCGCTTATATGTGCACCCATAGGCGTTCTGGTCTAAAAAGGAAGGTGTTCTGAGACGCACTGCTGGCACGTTGCTATTTTGAGAAACTATAATAAATTTTTCATTAGATCAAAACAAACCCGGTCTAAACTCCAGCGCAGAGTTGCGCCTCGCTTACACACTGCTTAATAGCCTACACACAAGATGTAGAGCAATACGCAAATATCTTTACATATGAAAAAATTTAAATATTAATGATATATATAGGATATAATAAGAATAGATATAGGAAATAAATTTAAAGGATTAAAATATTACAAATCATATTATTTTCTAGCCTAAATAAGTATGAAAAACCACTGCTTTTATGTCTTCTTCATCTCGGGAGGCTTTTTCAGTTCATTCATAACAATTTGCTTTTGTATAATGTTATTATTATTAGCAGTATTATTTATTATCTCCATATTTATATTTGTTTTATTAAAAACAAGCTTAGATTTGCCCACCTGCAGGTTTTAGACCATATGGGGCACAGCATGTGTATTAGGATATAACTCAGGTTTTTGACCACACTTCGTTATTATTGTTCATTTATTCATTTGCTGGAAATTAGAACTGAATTTAGAAATAGTTTTGAAACGAATATGTGCGCTTAACAAACAAAATTAATTATTTATAGACTAATTGATGTCTGTGCGAAAAGGTTTCCTTATCCACGAGAGCGAAAGTGAAAGTAGATCGATTATCTCTCATTCTCATGCAGTAGATGCTCTGTTTAACTGTTTTCTGTTTAAAAAAACTGTTAACGGTTAACTGTTTGCTTGTGAAATGCTCAGTTTTTCCACTTACACTTACTTTACGTCATGTAAATTGCAAATGAGTCTATGGCGTGACGCAGCTGGCTGTTGAAGGGAATGGGAGATGAGACTCTGATTGGTTTATTCTCAAAACTTACCTATAACTCAATAAGAAAATAAACTCAACCCTTTTAGACCATGCGCCACGGCGCAAAGCGGAATTGAAAGCATTTGCCCTGAAAGCGTTTGCGCCCTGCGTTTTGCGCTCTGCGCATGGACCGTCAAAATAGAGCCCATAGAGTTTGTGTAAACTGTGCAATTGACCACCGTTTTCAGGCCGACTCGGGTAAGGTTCGCGGGTGCTCCGTCTGTGTACACAAAGACTTTTTAGTTTTTCTATTTCTCCAAGCTTCAAACATGGCAAATTGGCTTGAGTCTGTTCTGCGGCCCGCACCATTTGAATCACATCCAGATTAATTTAAATCTGAGGCAACAAACTAAATCGAAAGCCACACCGCTAGACTATTTACATAACAAATGACTTTAGGCTATAAATCATAAATGCATTTTTTTACTACAAACACGTTAAAACATTAGTGATAATAGAGTGGAGGAACTATGACGTCACTTTGTAGGCTAATCGGCTGCTTGCATAAAACTGGTTCCCTCGTGAAAATCTCTATGGGATTCCCATAGGCTTTTCGAAGATAGCAAATAAAAAGCTCTGTGTTCAAACACTGTTCATTACACTTACATGTTTTGTCCAGCCGGATAATCCTCACATGAAAATACAACTTTGAGCACTTTTGGATCTTAAATACAAACGCAAGAATTGAAAAGCTAACATTAGGCTATAAACGGACTACACTGCCCTCTGGGCGCTCGCCTGTGACGTCAGCACCACCCTGCTACAGGCAACTTTTCAAGCTTATTTTTTAGAAATAATGTCCATGACAAAGAGTTAATCTCTCTGTTTATTATATTATAATCCACGGTATATATTATAAACAAATAAAAACCTATGTGCCTTTGGATCGTTTTTAAGTGGGAAATACATCTGTGTTGCTTTACGGTTGTTCTAAAAGTTTTAAAACTGATTGTATAAATCTGCCTACATAGTATTATCATAAGACATATTTAAATAAGTGTATCGCTCCCGTGCACACAGCCTGCTTACCTTAACAGACGACAGAAAGGAGGCGTGAGGAACAAGTCTATCAAATGCCTGCAAGTTCCATCATCATGGACACAGAGTAACATTCAATATTCCTTTTTTTGTCACGAAATGCACTAAAAAGCAGCCCATACAGTCACATGCTGTACATTTTATGGAGGAGTGTAAATATTGCTGTTATGACAGAGTTAAATGTGTTCAGATGAAGAAGAAAAACCTGACGAAAAATCACTTGATCACATTAAAATGACAGTTAACATGCATGTATTTTTACACATTTATTGATACATTTGCATTACTGAGAGCAGGAAAGAGACAGGCTACACTAGTAAGCAGTATCTTCATAATATTGTTTATTAAAATAAATGATCAACAAATTAATCTGTCTCGACAGCCTTTACAAGTGAAGGAATTATCTGCACACAATCTGAATTCCCAATTAGAATAATACTACAAACTATAAAATACTATTCATGAAAATACCTAAATAACAGACAAATCCAAATGCCCATCACGAGCGAGCTGCGCTCCAGACCAGATCAACTCGATGACATATAATGTCTCCGACACCGCCTGTCAGGGTAGAAAGGGAACAGATTCAATAGCAGGTGAAACAAATTTATTCTTCTCAAAAAAAACACAAAATATCCTCAAAAGGCAGTTCAAAACTCAAAAAGCTGGACTCAGAAATGGGCGCAGTTCCGGGCGCTACCACCAGATGGCAGGAGAGCGCTCCCAAGGCTTCACTGGGCAGCAGAAGGAGAGATGAAAAGAATCAGGTGAGTTCCGGATATTACCGCCAGGGGGCGATTGAGCAATACCAAACGCTCGGCCAGCACCGGAGAAGAAGAGCCTTACGGGGTACTGCTGGGCGTTCTCCCTTGGTGGAGATTCAGTAGCGAGAATGGGACAGCCAGACCAAACCACAGCGATCCGGATGACAGGACAAAATAGCAAAATAAAGGAGAGAGAGAAAAACCGAAACCAAAACAAGCAGGAGCTTGGAGTCTGGGGAAACAGGACACGACAAGACAAGACAGATTACTCACAATAGATATTAACGTACAAGCCTCACGAGCATGCAAAACAGACTGACGAAAGACAAGAGACGAGAGGAGACTAAATAGGGGAGAAATCAAGCAGCAACAGGTGAAGGAGAGGATCGCAAATTGATTACCAGGTCTCTAAGGCGGGGAAACAAAAAGCACGCGGACAAGAAGCACGTGGCCAGCTGTCAGAACAAACCCACATGCTCCAAACACACAAAGACAACGCAAACAAGTAATTCCATACTCTTAACAGTACCCCCCCCTCCCAGGGGCGCCACCTGGCGCCCCCAGAAGGGGCTCACCTCGCCGCTGATGGAAGTCCACGATTAACGACCAGTCCAAGATGTCCCGTGCCGGAATCCAAGACCTCTCCTCTGCACCATAGCCCTCCCAGTCCACGAGGTATTGGAAACCCCGACCACGACGTCTCCGGTCAAGGAGTCTCTTCACAGTATAGACCGGAGTGCCGTCCACTAGACGAGGGGGAGGTGGAGCCGGGGAAGTAACAAGGTTCAGTGGGGATTGGATAACAGGCTTTACCCTGGATACATGAAAAACAGGGTGAACCCGACCAAGAGTGCAAGGAAGCTTGAGCCGAACCGCCACTGGACTCAAGACTTTAGTGATTCGGTATGGCCCAATGAACCTGGGTGCCAGCTTGCGAGAAGGCACACGGAGAGGCAGGTCCCTTGTAGACAGCCAAACCTTTTGACCACAAACAAAAAGGGGAGCAGGAGTCCGGTGGCGGTCAGCCACCCTCTTAGTCCGTCTGTAAGCCTGGGCCAAGGCCTCCTTAGCCCTCCTCCATGTGTGGCGACACCTTCGGACAAAGGCCAAGGCAGACGGAACAGCGGCATCGGGTTCCTGAGCGGGGAACAAAGGGGGTTGATAACCAACAGAACATTGGAAAGGGGACATACCTGTAGAAGCTACCGGCAGGGAGTTGTGGGCATATTCAATCCAAGACAACTGCTGGCTCCAAGAGCCCGGATTTTGAGACACCAGACAGCGGAGACTTCTCTCAAGATCCTGATTGGCTCGTTCAGTTTGCCCATTGGTCTGGGGGTGAAAACCTGAGGACAGACTCGTAGAGGCCCCGATCTGTCTACAGAACTCTTTCCAAAACCGGGAGACAAATTGGGGTCCTCTGTCAGAGACCACATCCACCGGAAGGCCATGAATCCGGAAGACGTGGTCAACTACCACCTGAGCAGTCTCCTTGGCTGATGGGAGTTTGGGTAAAGGGATAAAATGGGCCGCTTTAGAGAAACGGTCCACCACTGTTAAGATTACAGTGTTACCTCTCGATGGGGGTAGGCCAGTGATAAAATCAAGAGCCACATGTGACCAGGGTCGAGAGGGAATGGGAAGGGGACGTAACAGACCAATGGGTGGCCGATTAGATGTCTTATTCTGGGCACATACAAAACAAGCCAATACAAACTGTCTGACATCTTGGGCCATTGAAGGCCACCAAAATCGCTGTTGGATATTGACCAGCGATCTCCGGACTCCTGGGTGACAGGCTACTCTGGACTCATGACCCCACTGGAGTACTTCGGATCTTAAACTGGCTGGCACAAATAGCCTTCCCTCTGGACACCCTTCTGGAGCTTCCCCTCCTCGCACGGCCTCCTCTACCCGCCGTTCGATGTCCCAGGAGAGAGTTCCCACCACCACCTCTCTAGGAAGTATCGCTTCGGGGGTAGCCTCTCCTCCTGGTACATCAAACAGGCGGGAGAGTGCATCAGGTTTTATATTCTTGGACCCAGGCCGGTACGAGAGGGAAAAATTAAAGCGTCTGAAGAAAAGTGCCCATCGGGCCTGACGGGAACTCAATCTCTTGGCTGAACGGATATATTCTAGATTTTTGTGGTCCGTCCAGACCAAGAACGGTTGTGCCGCCCCCTCCAACCAGTGGCGCCACTCACCCAGGGCCAGCCTGACCGCCAGCAGCTCTCTGTTACCAATGTCGTAGTTTCGTTCGGCTGGGCTCAGACGGTGAGAGAAGGCACACGGATGCACCTTCCCATCCCTAGAGGACCGCTGAGATAAGACCGCGCCTATCCCGACCTCCGAGGCATCCACCTCAACGATAAACTGCCGTTTAGGATCTGGAAGACAAAGGACAGGAGCAGTGATGAAACGGGACTTGAGAACATCAAAGGCCTCCTGTGCCTGACTGTGCCATATAAACGGTACCTTAGGTGAGGTGAGAGCCGTTAAGGGTGCAGCGACCGAGCTAAAGTTCCGGATGAACCGTCTATAGAAGTTGGCAAATCCAAGGAACCGCTGCAGAGCCTTACGAGAGTCAGGGACTGGCCACTTGGCAACGGCCCTTACCTTAGCGGGATCAGCCTTAATACCCTCCGTCGAGACAATATACCCTAGGAACGAAACAGACTTGCTGTGGAACACGCACTTCTCCACTTTGACATACAGCTGGTTTTCCAGCAGCCGCTGTAGCACCTGGCGGACATGCTGAGTGTGTACCTGTTCCGACTCAGAAAAGATAAGAATATCGTCAAGGTACACAAAGACAAATCTGTTTACCATGTCTCTCAGCACATCATTCACCAGGGCCTGGAAGACTGCAGGGGCATTGGTGAGCTCGAAGGGTAGAACTCGGTATTCAAAATGCCCCGTTGGTGTGTTGAACGCAGTCTTCCACTCATCCCCCTCACGTATCCGGATCAGGTGATAGGCATTACGGAGGTCTAGTTTATTAAAGACCTTGGCTCCCTGCAATAACTCAAAGGCAGAAGAAATTAAAGGCAGAGGATACCTGTTCTTAACAGTAATGTCATTAAGGCCTCTGTAGTCAATACAAGGGCGCAGAGAACCATCCTTCTTTTTAACAAAGAAGAACCCAGCCCCGGCTGGAGAGGAAGAGGGACGGATGAGGTCGGCTTCTAAAGACTCTCGAATATACCGGTCCATGGCCTCTCTCTCAGGAGCAGAAAGGGAATACAATTGACCCTTTGGCGGAGAAGTGCCTGGGAGGAGTTCGATGGCACAATCGTATGGCCGGTGCGGAGGCAAGGAAGTGGCTCGAGACTTGCTGAAGACCTGGCGAAGATCGTGGTACTCCACCGGGACTCCAGAGAGATCCACCCTCTCCATCTGAAACACATGAGACACAGAACCAGGACACGAAGCAGGACCAAGACAAACAGCAAGACAAGACTGACTCCAAGACAACACAGAATTCCCTGACCAATCAACGTGAGGGTTGTGTTTACTTAACCACGGGTGCCCCAATACCACTGGAGCACTCGGAGAGTCGAATAAATAAAAAGTAATAACCTCACGGTGATTTCCAGAGACTATCAAACTTACAGAGGGGGTAGAGTGGGTGATGGATGTAATGGCAAACCCATTAAGGGAGCGCACAGTGATGGGAGAGGAGAGAGGAATGGCTGGGATGCGCCAAGATCTGGCCGTGGTGCTGTCCAAAAAGTCTCCCTCAGCTCCAGAGTCAAGCAAGGCAGGACAAGAGTGAGTCAATCCATTGAACTGGACTGAGACTGGGAGACAGGTGCGTTGTGTGGGGGTGTCGAAACAAGGGAGAGTGCCCACCAGAATCCCCCGGTTTACTGATGGGCTGGAGCTTTTAAAGGACACTGCAATGCTCTGTGACCCGGCTTCCCACAGTACAGGCAAAGGCCTCGAGCCAGACAAAGCCGCTTCTCCTCAACAGTCAGTCGAAGACGACCTAATTGCATCGGCTCTGGTGAGGTGGTAGGTAATGGGGTGCGAGGATCACTTGAAGGGCGTCTATGCGACGATGCAGTCGGGCCTCCACCCGAAAAGCGAGATCCACCAGGGCATCAAAGTCTCGGGGAAGGTCATGAGTGGCAATCTCATCTTGTATGTAGTCATCCAGACCATCCCTAAATCTGGCACGAAGAGCCGCCTCATTCCATGTGCAGGCAGCTGCCAGGGTTCTGAACAGAACAAAATAATCAGTAACCTAGTGCCCTCCCTGACTCAGCTGGGCCAGTTGGGAGGCTGCTTCATCTCCCTGGGCGGATCGATCAAACAGCTTGGTCATTTCTGCACGGAAGTCCTCAAACATGGCACAGAAAGGGGCACGTGCATCCCACACTGCTGTTGCCCAATCATGGGCCCTGCCCTTAAGAAGGGTTATTACAAACGCCACCTTTGACTCTTCAGTTACATAGCGACGGGGCTGTAGAGCAAATACTAGGGAGCACTGTGAGAGGAATGCCCAGCAAGAACTAGGATCCCCATCATAGGGCGGTGGGTTGTTGGCGTGAGGTTCAGGTTCGAGATGAGGAATAGCCACCTGTCTGCCACCCCGGGCATTCTCATGTAGCTCCTGAATTTGAGCATTAAGCTCGATTACTTCGGCCCTTAACATCTCCACCTCCTGCGAGGCTGCATTTAACTGTGTAGCGTGCTGGCCAAGGAGAATGCCCTGCTGTGCCACTGCGTTTCTCACATGCTCAGCACCTGCTGAATCCATAATTTGGTCAGTCCGTTCTGTCAGGGTAGAAAGGGAACAGATTCAATAGCAGGTGAAACAAATTTATTCTTCTCAAAAAAAACACAAAATATCCTCAAAAGGCAGTTAAAAACTCAAAAAGCTGGATTTAGAAATCGGCACAGTTCCGGGCGCTACCACCAGATGGCAGGAGAGTGCTCCCAAGGCTTCACTGGGCAGCAGAAGGAGAGATGAAAAGAATCAGGTGAGTTCCGGATATTACCCCCAGGGGGCGATTGAGCAATACCAAATGCTCGGCCAGCACCGGAGAAGAAGAGCCTTACGGGGTACTGCTGGGCGTTCTCCCTTGGTGGAGATTCAGCAGCGAGAATGGGACAGCCAGACCAAACCACAGCGATCCGGATGACAGGACAAAATATCAAAATAAAGGAGGGAGAGAAAAAACGAAACCAAAACAAGCAGGAGCATGGAGTCTGGGGAAACAGGACACAACAAGACAGATTACTCACAATAGATATTAACGTACAAGCCTCACGAGCATGCAAAACGGACTGACGAAAGACAAGAGACGAGAGGAGACTAAATAGGGGAGAAATCAAGCAGCAACAGGTGAAGGAGAGGATCGCAAATTGATTACCAGGTCTCTAAGGCGGGGAAACAAAAAGCACGCGGACAAGAAGCACGTGGCCAGCTGTCAAAACATACCCACGTGCTCCAAACACACAAAGACAACGCAAACAGGTAAGTAATTCCATACTCTTAACACCGCCTGTAGTCCCAATTAGCAACTTGATAGCAACCGTCTTTTTAAAGAAGCATAACCGATTTAAAAATTCAAGAGTGTGCTGTAACTGATGTGTTCTGTGTCGTAGAACAAAATGTGAAAGTATTTTGAGTTTGTGTTGGCCACAAACCTTATTTAACCGATTTTACTGAAACCCCATTAAAAAAACCATTGACTTTGGGACGAGGGAACTGGAACTGCTAAAATGCTAATTCGCTTCCGGGTTTTTGCATACAAATTGACGTCATAGTTCCTCCACTCTATTATTTAACCAATAATTCTCCTGAGTTTGCACTGCAGTAACTGAAATGCCAACAGGACTGGTCTGTAAAAGCACCTCTCTAACATGTATCTGCTTAAGACATCCTCAGTTTTTTTAGATTCTTAGCATCTGATGACATGATGCACTAAACATACTAATCACAACAGTGTGATCGTACAGAACAGGGAACAGCCAATGCTGATCACATCTGTTATCGTTTGCATCAAAGGGTAAAAGGGCATTCATATATTTTTAATTATTATTCAGTGATTTCTCTGCATACCACTAGAAGGAAACCCGCGTACAACACTTTAAGAACCACTGGTATAGATGGGTGTTTAGGCCTTGTCTGTGTCAGGTTTTTCCTTTTTTCAGGTATTAAAGAGCAGGCAAAAGAGGGAGACTCACAAGAGCATCGGTGGAGATTTCTCTAAAAAATGCTGGAGAACAGCAGTTGGGGTTTTGTTGGGGCTGTCTTTGTTTATTTGCAGATTGGAGTGGAGCAGAAGAAGGAGAACAGTGGAGATATACTTGAAGACCTGGAGCTCATGAAGCAGGTAGTGCTGCTTGAACAGACTAAACAATGGAGTTAGTTTCAAAAGAAATGTATTAAGATTAGTTAAAGACCTGATATCTTTCTCTTTGACGGGTTGGCATGGAGCATGTGAAGGAACAGGGAAACACACTGTAATGACAAGTGTATCATAATAAATTAGGTACAGCCTTAAACTTTAAGTTGAGTCAACTGAACTTTATAAAACATTTTAAACTTATACAATTACATTTTTACAGAGTAAGTGTCACAGAAGGGACGACATTCATTTCAGTAATATAACAGGACGTCAGGTGAGTATAAGCAGGTGATAATATATTGATGCAGATAATAAGTCCATTAACCTGAATTGGATATTTGATTATGCAGGCTTGGAGACTGGAGACCAATAGGCAACTGGATACCACAGACAGGAAACAGGATGAAGACTAGACGAGGAACCAGGAGACACCTCACTAGGAGAGACACTGGAACTCACAGGAGATGTGCTTGTGGTGCTTCAGTGAGTGGAAAACCTGGTCTTAATGGGGCAGTAAGTGGTTGTCAGATATTTCCTTCAGATAGACAGAAATAGATACAATATTTTTGTTTGTTTGTATGATTCAATTGTATATTGCTATCTAACTTAACATTTGCAGATTGTTATTTGTTATATGATCGGATAAATTGATCTGTTCTAATTTATTTGTATGCTGTCAGCGTTAACACATTGAATATTACTGCACGTCTGTTGTCAGATAGATTGTCTGGCTGTTGTATTATTTATTAGTAATTTATGCTGTCGGCCTGTTCAACATTTGTAGCTTTTGATTGTTATTTGTTTTATTTACAGTTTTACTAATTATTGTAACACATTTATCTCTTCTAAGTTTATAGATTGTCATCTAGTAGAGTATTTACTTATAGGTGTGAAATATTATTTGTTAGTTTTAGAACAGAACCAGACTGGAGACAATGGTAGATGAAACTTCCAAAGAATGGTATTAGATTAATGAATGACTTGACATCTTTCTATTGTATTTTACAGATAAGATGGCACCACATGGAGAAAAGAAGGAATCACACACCTCAGCAATGACTGGATGGTCAGGAATTTAATTTTTTTTTAAATTAGGTGGACGTGTGAATCGATGGACGTCCTTCCAAGATGAAGGAATGCTGGTTGTTGTAGATAGTAATTAGGCCTTGTCTTTGTCAGGTTTTTCTTTTTCAGGTAATGGAGAGAGAGCAGGCAGAAGAGGGAGACTCACAAGAGCATCAGTGGAGCTATCAGGAGCTTAAGTTTGATTACTTTATTTTGGATTAAGAAAGCAAAATTCTCCAACAAGAGTGATTATGCTGCTTCCTGATGGTGAAAGTGATTATACTCATGGCAAGTATTATTGGATAGTTTGGTCATTTGTTTCACTAAGGGCCTACTCACACTATGCCATCCGTGCCGTGCCCAGGCTCGTTTCCCGAATCGTTTGAGAAGTGTGAGTGCGCTGAATCAGGCTCAAGCACGGTTCACTTGGCCGGCCCTGGTCCGGTTGGAAGAGGTGGGCCTGAGCGCGGTTCACTTGGGCTTTGGCGCGGTACACTTGTAGTGTGAGTGCAAAACGCGCCAAAGCCCGAAACTGAAAGCAACACGTGACTTTTAAGGGACTGTTTCATATGGATTTATTAATCATTCTTACTGTTCAGTGAACGCAAACTGCCGTAGTTTATTAAATACGCAAACTTCTCAATGCACGACAGCTGAATTTGCGGTTAGTAAATAACCGATTGTGTTCTATTTGGGACACTACATTCATATACTATGCTATTGAGTGTGTAACTGCATAAGTACATAGTGTATAAGTTCATAGTGTATAGCGTGCCATTTGGGACGCAGCTTTTGTCATTTGTAGGTTGAAGTGGAGCAGAAGTAGACTCACAAGGAGAACGGTGGAGATATACTTGAAAATCTGGAGCTCAGGAAGCAGGTAGAACTGCTTAAACAGACTAAACAATGGAGTTTGTTTCCAAAGAAATGTATTGCGATTAAAGACCTGATATCTTTCCCGTTGATAGGTTGGCATGGAGCATGTGGAGAAACAGCGAACCACACATCAGTATTGACAAGTACATCGTAATAAATTAGGTACAGACTTACATTTTTAGTTGAATCAAATTAACTTAATAAAACATTTGTAAAATTATATACTTTAATTTGTAAAGACTAAGTGATGATCAGTTATTTCCTTCAGATACAGTAAATAGTTAGATAGATGTCTTGTCTGCCACAGGTTTATCTTTTTCAGGTAATGGGCACACAATAGACAGAAGAAGGAGACTCACAAGAGCATCGGTGGAGATTTATCTGAAGAACGCTGGAGAGCAGCTTGTGCATTTCTGGAGTTCAGCAAGCATGTAGAGCTCTGTTAGTCGTGTCTTTATCTTTTACAGACTGGAGTGGAGCATGTGGAGACAAATAGGAATCACACACCTCAGTGGTGACTGGACACTGATGGTCAAGAATATCCTTTTAATGCAGAAGTATGGGTGCATGGATAGATGTCCTTCCAAGTGGAAGGGGGTGGTGGTGGGTATAGATTGTTAGATAGATGTTTTGTCTGTGGCTGTTATTTACATTGTAGGTAATGAATACTCAACAGGCGGAAGAGAGATACTCACAAGAGCATAAGTATTATAAATTATTATTGATACATTTTGAAATATAAGTTGCATGTACCTATGATATATTTGTATGGGGGAGACCGGTGGATAGTTTTACTTCTATTATATTTTTCTATATATCTTTGAGATCTTGAGTTACAAGTTTCTGCTTTTAAACTGCAAATAAGTTATTTTTTCAGCGTAAACAGTAAATATGAACACTTTTTAGTTTCAGGGCGTACTCACACTATGCTATCCGAACCGTGCCCAGGCCCATAACGTTTGAGAAGTGTGAGTGCTCCGAATCTGGCTCAAGTGCGGTTCACTTGGCCGGCCCTGGCCTGGTTGAAAAAGGTGTGCCAGCGCGCGATTCACTTGGGCTGGAAACTGAAGGCGAGACGTGACTTTTAAGGAACTGTTTTATATGGATTTATTAATCATTCATACTGTTCAATGAATGCAAACTGTCGTAGATTATTAAAGACGCAAACCCCTCACTGCATGACAGCTGCACCTGTAACAAACCTCTTAATTCCTGCAGCGCGATGACTTTATAATTGTTTATGAGCGTCAAAAGGGGCTGATCTGTTCGGCGAAATAATTAACTGCGTGTCACCGCATCCCAAATGATTTACGTGAAGTTTATTTATAAACTAATTTCGAGAGGATCACGTGATTTTGATTGAACACGGCTGGTTCTGCATTAGCATGTATGATCCACCAATCACAGCAATCCTAACCCACTGTAAAGAGCCAGGGTTTCTCACTACAGTCATCTTCAATTTGAAGAATCCCCCCTTCCACCCCTACCTCTCCAGCTTTCCCTTCATAGAGTGGCACGGTGGCCCAGTGGTTAGCACTGTAGCCTCACAGCAAGAGCGTCACCGGTTCTAGTCCTTTAACAGGCCGGCTGTTATTTCTGTGCATAGTTTGTAGGGATGCACAATATATCGGAAGCCATATCGTTATTGGCCGATAAATGCTATTTTTAAGATTATTGTTATCGATCCGATGTCTAAATTAAGCCGATAAATTACGTAATTGTTGCTGTGCACGCGTGGGCGAAACATGTTCAGATTTGTTCATGGATCTCTCCTCACACTGATTATTCCTTCAAAGTCCGTCCTTTCCTCACGTGGTATTGCTGTGCGTTAATAGCTCAGTAAGTAACCGTTATCCTTATCATTGTAGATATGTTTGATTGAGTGTCATTGTGTATTTTGCTTCAAATCGCCTCAGGAAAAAATATTACATATGAAAGTCTTTCCTGCTCAGTCTATTTGTTGTGTTAGAGATAGCAGGGAGAGTTACTTATTACTCCAAGGCCGAATAATATTAGTTTCAGGGTTAATTCTTTTAGTTGCAGCCGGTGAATGAACGAGGACCCGAAAAAAGCGCCCCTCTTTTCTGTCTCTCCCTCTTCGCTTCACACACACAAACACACATACACACACACACCAAACTGACCTGCACACGTGACGCGCTAAACAAAAACTTTACGGAAAGTTTTTAGTCTAATATAATTATTTGTTATCAACGCGTTTCCCATGTGTTGATCAGAATATTCATATTGATTATAACAAGCGCGCGAGAGCTTTCACCGCACGAGCGCACACACATAGATCTGACAGCCTTCACACACACACATAGATCTTGAGCCTTCACAGATCAACAGGGGAGAGCCTAGGTGCACCGGTCACTGAATCCAGCATACGGGCCACACGTTCTGTCTTTATATTCTGCTCTGTGTTTGCCATAAAGTCATCTGAGCTCAATGATCAGGTTTGTATCAAAATCCGAGGGCAAATCTGCACCTTCACAGCGGTTTGTCATAAACTTTCCATCGATCATTTTCCCCGCGATTGACAGCAAGAACGAACGCAAGCGTTGATACTACATGTGTTCAAAAGAATCTAAAACGCCAAATAGGATGAATTTATGTCGCATTTTTAAAAATAATACATTCTGTATCTAGCTTATCACTTGTACTGTGGCTCTGAACTGTCAAAACACCTCTAAAAAAAGGCGTTTTCGGACATGACATATTTGTACACATGTACATTACTGTAACCCGTTTTATTCAAGAACATTTGAGCTGGTTTTAGTCCTTAACTCTTTAAATTTCATCTTATTTAAAATATATTTAACTTGCTTGTTAATTAAATCCTATTTTGTTATTTAACCTTTTTAATTTTATGCAACAGTCAATTTGCATGTTAATTTGCTATGAAAAAATGAAATAATATATTTTTTGCATGCTGATTTGTGTGAAATCGTGAATATAGGTTATATATAATTGAATATATACTTTTGAAATCATAGCTTTTTTGCTTTGAGTATAGGCTATTCAGTTCAAAAGAGCGGAGTTTCAGCTTTTATGAAGTTTGCTGTGTAAAAATATAACATTTTGAAATTTATAATTATCGGCCTATATATATCGGCTATCGGCCTTCAAGTCTGAAGAATTATCGGTTATCGGTATCGGCCAAAAAATCCATATCGGTGCATCCCTAATAGTTTGAATGTTCTTCCCGTGCCCGCGTGGGTTTTCCCTGGGTTCTCCGGTGTCCAATTGTCAAGTGAATTGATCAATCTAAATTTAGCACTACAGTCAAACTCTCATCCAGCAGCATATCTCTTCATAGCATTTATTTTAGTCATCAGCTCATATCAAGGGGAGAGGCAAACGGGAGGGAGCCCAGGGCTCAAGGACCTTTTGAGCTCAGGTCTCTCTCCCGGGACAGCATGCTAAACTTGCTTATAATCAGTCATCAGCTAAGTGTGAACTCTTGAAAACGATATAACTAAAGAAATTTCCACTGTGCTGAGTGAGAGCGCTTCTTACTGAACTGTGCATCATTGATGACGTAAGCATGCTCAGTCCCAAATGCGATGTGAGTGCGGGCCGTCGGGTGAGACGGGAGGGGGGACAAGTTTGCTTCGGCCCGGTTCAAGGCAACTGTACATAGTGTGAGTAAGCCCTCAAACAGGAGGAGTGAAATGTTACAATTCAGCCCACAGTCTGGGTTAGTTGTAACATTATAAAATGAGAATTATGACATAAAAATGGATTCGAAAGCTTTTTATTCAGCATTGAGCTTTCAGTATAGTTTGTGTGTCTCTGTGTTACAAAGCTGAATGAAATGTGCAAATGTGCATCAGCTTCAACAATTGAACACTATTTGTGTTTGCAGGCTTCATGAGCCCACAGAGGTCAAACACTGAACTCAAACTACTTTTGACTTTCTCTTTTATAAGCTATAGCAATACTGAAATTAAATCATATAAATACAGTTTTAAATCTGCTTGAGGTTGGTGGTAACATTTCACTGATGTGACTAGCAAGTTACTAGCTTTTGTTGTTTCAACTGACCCAGCATTATGTGGCCATGAATCTGTTCTCCTACAGCTAACAGCTAAAACATTATCACCAACAATGTGGATTAAGTATATCCACAATCAGACACACAGATTACATGGGTTTAACTACAAATCAGGCAATGATATCTTAAAAATAATTAATTAGCTAATCTTAGCTGAAGTGTAGTTTTTCTGTCTAATATCTGCTGTGTCTGTCACAGGACTTTTTCATATGTGGTATGAGGACTAAAATGAGCATGTGTGAAGTGAATCAGCTGATTTGTAACTAGTTCCTTGTCGTAAAGATTGTAAGTGTTACAACTATCCCCGCTCTCTCTCTTTAAATCTAAGGGCTCTATTTTGACGGTCCATGCGCAGAGCGCAAAACGCAGGGCGCAAACGCTTTCAGGGCGTGTCAGAACGCATTTTTGCTAATTTAAAGATGGGAAAATCCACTTTCAAGGGTTGAGTTTATTTTCTTAAGAGTTATTGGTGTGTTTTGAGAATAAACCAATTAGAGTCTCATCTCCCATTCCCTTTAAGAGCCAGCTGCGTCGCGCCATAAGCGCATTCGCTATTTACAGGACGTAAAGTAAGTCTAAGTGGAAAGCATTTCACTAGCAAACAGTTAACAGTTTTTTTAAACAGAAAACTGTTAAACAGAGCATCTACTGCATGAGAATGAGAGATAATCGATCTACTTTCACTTTCGCTCTTAGATAGGGAAACCTTTACGCACAGACATCAATTAGCCTATAAATAATTAATTTTGTTTGTTAAGCGCAAAAATTTGTTTCAAAACTATTTCTAAATTCAGTTCTAATTTCCAGCAAACGAATAAATGAACAATAATAACGAAGTGTGTTCAAAAACCTGAGTTATATCCTAATACACATGCTGTGCCCCATATGGTCTAAAACCTGACAGGTGGGCAAATCTAAGCTTGTATTTCATAAAACAAATATAAATATGGAGATAATAAATAATACTGCTAATAATAATAACATTATACAAAAGCAAATTGTTATAAATGAACTGAAAAAGCCTCCCGAGATGAAGACATAAAAGCAGTGATTTTTCATATTCATGTAGGCTAGAAAATAATATGTTTTGTAATATTTTAATCCTTTATATTTATATCCTATATCTATTCTTATTATATCCTATGTCCCTAATATTTAATTTTTTTCATATGTAAAGATATTTGCTTATTGCTCTCTTGTGCGTATTAAGCAGTGTGTAAGCGAGGTGCAACTCTGCGCTGGAGTTTAGACCGGGTTTGTTTTGGTCTAATGAAAAATCTATTTTAGTTTCGCAAAATAGCAACGCGCCA
The DNA here is from genome assembly GCF_052040795.2 of Danio rerio. Classification (NCBI taxonomy): domain Eukaryota; kingdom Metazoa; phylum Chordata; class Actinopteri; order Cypriniformes; family Danionidae; genus Danio; species Danio rerio. The sequence goes on along the minus strand of NC_141026.1, from coordinate 18,675,665 downwards.
GCAATGCGCCTGAGAACGCCTTCCTTTTTAGACCAGAACGCCTATGGGCGCACAAATGAGCGCAAATGCATTTGCAATTCAAACAGCGTATCGCAACGCCTCAAAACCACTCTTGCGCCAAGCTGAAACTAGCAACAGACTATTGCGCCGCGCCTTGCATCACATTGCGCCGGGTGTATGATAGGGCCCAAAACATTAACTTGTATTTGAATTATATGATTCACATTTACAATTTAAATTAGAGATTAGATCTGCTTACAGCGCGTCATTTACAGTATGTGTTTCAGAAAAGTGAGTGATTATAAATACACTGACCAATTCATAGGTGATTTATCAATTCATACATGCAGCATTTCCATGATTTGGTGGAATTGAGATCATATCATAAGTAAACCGTGGAGTTTGTGTAAACTGTGCATCCAACCACCGTTTTTCAGGTCGACTTGGGTAAGGTTTGCAGGTGCTCCGTCTGTGCACAAACTTCCATTTTGTGTTTTTTCAAGGTTCAAACATGGTAAAATTGGCTTTAATCTGTTCTGCGACCTGCACCATTTAACAAACTAAATCAAAAGCCACACCGCTAGGCTATTTACAAAACAAATATATATCGAAATATGTATCGGCTATACATCGAAAACACACATTATTTTACACAACTATGAACACTTTAACACGTTTGTGATAATTATTTCACCAATGATGCAGCTTGTAGAAACTCCTGAGTTTGCAGTAACTGAAAAGCACTTCACTAGTGCGGATCTGCTCGAGAGCTCCACAGTTTTTTTCAATCTTAGCATCTGATGACATGATGCACTAAACATACTAATCATAACAGTGTGATCATACAGTACAGGGAACAACCAATGCTGATCATATCTGTGTTATCATACGCATCAAAGGGTAAAAGGGCGTTATATATTTTTTTTTATATATATATATATATATATATATATATATATATATATACATTTTTTTTTTAATATATATAATATATTTTTAATTATTATTCTGTGATTCCTCCGTGCACCTCTAGAAGAAAGTCTGCGTACCACACTTTGAGAACCACTGGTATAGATAGATAGTTAGGCCTTGTCTGTGTCAGGTTTTTCCTTTTTCAGCTAATGGAGAGCAGGCAGAAGAGGGAGACTCAAAAGAGCATCGGTGGACATTTATCTAGAAAATGCTGGAGAACAGCAGGTAGGACTCTGTCAGTACTGTCTATGGGTGCGTTCCAAATCACATACTTGTACACTATTCTATGCCATTTTGTAGTGTAAATGGTGTAAGTAGTGTGTTCACACTGAAATATTCTTTTTTTTTCGGCTTTTTTGCCTTTATTAGGTAGGACAGTAATGAGACAGGAAACGAAGTGGGAGAGAGAGAAGGGTGTAGGGTTGGGAATTGTCTTTGAGCTGGGTTTCGAACTCGGGACGCCCTATTGTGCTACTGCAGCATATGTCAGCGCATTGACCACAAGGCTATTGCGCTGACAATATTCTTTTATTTTAAAACGATTAAGTTCACTTTAAATTCACGGATGATGCTCTTATTTAACCGTTTAAAAGAAGTGTGGACTGTGCACTTGGGGCTGTCTTTCTTTGTTTGCAGATTGGAGTGGAGCAGAAGAAGGAGACTCACAAGTGGAATGGTGGAGATATACTGCAAGACCTGGAGCTCAGGAAGCAGGTAGAACTGCTTGAACAGACTGAAAATTGGAGTTTGCTTTCAAAGAAATCCATTGAGATAAAATAACGACCTGATATCTTTCTCTTTGACAGGTTGGCATGGAGCATGTGGAGGAACAGGGAAACGCACCTTAGTAATGACAAGTGCATAATAAATTAGATACAGACTTACACTTTTTTAGGTTGAATCAAATTAACTTTATAAAACATTTAAAATCATATACTTTCATTTGTACATACTAGATGATTGTCTGGAATCTCTTTAAGCCAGATAAATGTCTTGTTTGCGGCAGGTGTTTCTTTTTCCTGTAATGGACACACAACAGACAGAAGAAGGAGACTCACAAGAGCATCGGTGGAGATTTGTCTGAAAACCGCTGGTTAACAGTTTATGCATTTCTGGAGTTCAGCAAGCATGTAGAGCTCTGTTAGTTGTGTCTTTATCTTTTCCAGGCTGGAGTGCAGCATGTGGAGACAAATAGGAATCACACACCTCAGCAATGGACACTGATGGTCAGGAATATCCTTTAAAGGCAGATGAATAGGTGCATGGATGGATGTCCTTCCAAGTGGAAGGGGGTGGTGGTGGGCATAGATTGTTAGATATATGTATTGTCTGTGGCTATTATTTACAACTTCAACAGGCAGAAGAGTCAGACTCACAAGCAAAATGGTGAATATTTATCTGAGGAACACTGGAGAACGTTTGGTTTATTGATGCAGATCATCCAGCAAGTAGAGCTTTGTTAGTCTTGTTTTTGTCTTTTGCAGATTAGACTGGGGCCTGTGGAGAAATGGGACTCGCACCTCAGCATGACTGGAAACTGATGGTCTGGGCTGCGTTTCCCAAACAACGAAGTAACTCACGGCTAAACTATAAAAGTCTGATGCATTGTTTGAGAAAAGAATGATGTAGTGACGAGTGTTTTCCAAAACCTGTAGTTTCTCTGTCGCAGATTTATCGCTTAAACCAGATTAGTTATAATTATGATAAAATGCCCGTAATGATGCTCTAAACTACTTCTTTAGAGAAAAGAAACTTAATTTATTTGTGCAAATTATACACGCACACGCATTTACAATAGAATTCAATATTAGATTTGGTAAAAATATGCACTCGCTTTCTATAATAACTGAAATATATGTAAATGACACAAACAGGGCTAATGTTTGCTTTACTAATATTATTGAGAAGTTGAACATTACACATTCTATTCTAAAACATATCACTTACAAAAGCTAACACGTATTCTAATATCATATAAATCATAAAAATAAATAAATAATAAAGGCTATTTATTATAAAATGAAATGTAATATTAATTATTTATTAGAAATTTAAAAATGCTACTTTAATAATAATATTAATGATGATGATGGTGATGATGATTCTTATTATTATTAAGTAGGATATTTATTTATTTATTATTATTTTTTTTAAGTCTACTTTTACAATTTAACACATGTAAACCACTTTAGAAAGTTCTAACTGGCAGGCCCATGTCATATACAGTACAGATACTTAATAAATGACCCAATATAAATGAAAAGAATTACCGTATGCTTTTTGTTTTCACAAGCTTTGGAGACGTAACATAAATTCTGCTTTTAAATAATAGGTCACCTATAGTTTTTGCCATGAGGCTGTGTTCAAAATGACATCAATGTTTTCAAAGTGCACTGCGAAGGGAGCACAGTTGTAAACTGTAAGATCTGTAAGATCACGAAAACTGAACTGTAAAAATAGTTGGAACGCAAATTACACCTAAGAGAGATGACTTTAATATTTTTTTTATTTTTTAATAATTGCAACTTTGAATGTTAAAATGTTCTAAATGAATAGGGCATAGCGTGAATAACTGAGAATAGAACACAGTCAGGAACAATGTTTCTAACTACAGCTCCAGATAGTTGGAAAGATGTCTTCTTTGTGGCAGCAAAAGTATCTTAAATCAATCAAATGTAAAGACACAACTGGAATGATTTAATTATGTTAATTATTTAGAGAAAAAAGTATTATTATAATACAAATATTAAATAATAATAATAGTTTTATTTATAATATAATTCAAATTTTAATTAAAAATATTCAGTATAGCTATTTATATATGGGTAAATAAATGTTTTTTTTTTGGGTGGGGTGCAGTTGAGGGGGGCTCGTGGCCCAGTAGAGCTTTACCCCTGAGACTAACAAGGGGAACAGTGGAGATAAACTGGAAGACCTGGAGCTCGGCAAAGAGGTAGAACTGCTTGAACAGACTGAAAAATGGAGTTAGTTTCCAAAGAAATTTATTGAGATTAATTATAGACCTGATATCTTTCTCTTTGGCAGATTTGTACGGAGCATGTGGAAGAACAGGGAAACACACCTCAGTAATCACAAGTGCATCATAATAAATTAGGTACAGCCTTACATTTTTAAGTTGAATCAAATTAACTTCATCAAACATTTTAATTTACATATTTATATTTTCACAGAGTGATAGTCGGGTATTTTCTTTGGATGGACGGACGGACGAACGGATAGATAGTATTGAACAAGCAGGTAGAGCTCTGTTGATGTTTTCTTTGTCTTTTACAGAGTGGAGTAGAGAATTTAGGGAATCACATCTCAGCAATGATAAGAAACTGCTGGTCAGGTATCACCTATCACCGAAAGATGTTTAAGAGGAAGGGGGGCGGTGGTGGGCTTGAGCTGGGCTCAGACTATAGGAGTTTTAAAAACCTAACCGATAATGAAATCTGGTTGCTGTGAACACATGAGGAGAATCTTTGGCAAATTTATTAGCCCACCTCAAATCTTAAATGTGTGCAAAGTACAAAATATGAAAACTGCGCCACAGCACACAAGATGTTAAGGTTATCCTGACCGATGGAGCACATCATTCTCTTTGTCAAAAATTACACTTTTTTTTTTTTTTACTAATATTAGATTATTAAATTATGCGGTGGTTCGGTTCTGGCTTTTTCGGGGTCGACAGCTATTCTCGACTCTTAATTTTGGAGTCGGTGGAATCGGCTCAAGAATCAAAACCTTTTACATTCGCTTAAAATAGCGCAAGGATTAAACATGCTGTATCATATCGTTCTTTATACAAGCAGTTCTCCTGTGGTCAGACAAAATCAGCATTTTAAATCATCTGCAGTCAAAATAAAATAATAATCAGCCTATACTTTTTTTTTAATTTAGAAAATTACATTGCGACCTTCGAGACAGAAAGTTAAAACCTCAATTTATTATCAAAATATTTAATGAAAAGATGTGTAGCAGCAGTTCAATAACAAATTAAAAAACACCCCAATTGAGCCCAAACAACGCTTAAATAAAAATCATGAAATACCCTTAATATCTTCTTAATATAAATGTTTGATACATGAATACAGAGTATGAGTGAACAAAATAATCTGGAGTAGTGAACAGTCTGAGGTTGTTTAGTACTATATTTGTTTTAAAGGCAACAGATGCTCTAACTCAGGGGTGTCCAAACTCGGTCCTGGAGGGCCGGTGTCCTGCAGATTTTAGCTCCAACTTGCCTCAACACACCTGCAAAGATGTTTCTAGAAAGCCTGGTAAGAGCTTGATTAGCTAGCCCAGGTGTGTCTTGAAGGATTCGGATTTCTGCTTTCCAGTCCATCTCATCATGGACCAACGTTTATCGTTTTCATCATCCTGTTTCTCAATATTTAACTGTGAATTGATTTTAATTAATGAATAAGTTAACACATTGCTTAATATAAGAATGTTCAGTGCATTTGCCAGTCTCTTTATACCTATTTTCAGGAGCCAGCAAACTAGATCAGAGGTCATGGAGATCTTGAGTGGAACTGAGGACTGGAAGCAACTGTTTCTATTGTTATTTCTAGGAGTTAATACTGTCTAAAATGTCTAAAGTGATTTTGCTATAGTTTTACGGTTAAATCTTTTAAAGTGATTCTACTTTTTATTCAAGATAGACTTTGTGTAGTAAGAATATAACTGCCTGAATGTAGATTATACCAGTTTTTAACCAGTTTTGATAAAGACGGCGGACGGTACACTCAGCCTTGGATAAGAAACAGATTATACTTAAAGTGTGTGTGTTCTATTTGATTGTTGATCCGTTTCACAGGTCTGGAGTCAGCTCTAATCAGTCTAAAGGGTGTCTGACGTTTATGCTTAGATATTGTTCAGAATTGTACGCACGAACCTCACGTGGAAATGTTCCTAGTCTATCTGTGTTTTAACCAATCAGGTTAGAACACCTTTATGTATGACGCAGTTAATGACGTTATGTGAGAGTATAATTGTTATTGATTGGTGATTGTAAGCAGAGTGGCCTAGGAACTCATTGCGAGTGTTGAAGCTGGGTTCTGCGGATGAAACTGCAAACTATCTTCAGTAAACTTGATTTATTTATTTAAATCTCTGACTCCAGCTCTTCTTCATTTACCAGACTGGTCATTCTTTGGGTTAAACTGTAAACTATCCCTACAGTCTGATTGGGGTTGGAACTAAACTTTGGAGGACACTGCCCCTCCAGGACCGAGCTTGGACATGCCTGCTCTAACTGATCAATAAACAATATAGCTAGATTTCAATTTGATTTAATGATCGATTAAATATTAACCCCCTACACGAAATTCATAACAAACCTAAAATAATAAATAAAATCAGCTGTGCCTCAAAACATATCATATTGCTCTCTCTTGTAAATTTTTTTTTTTTAATGTGTTCTTTTAAACAGCCTATTACTTTACTTTTAAATATCACTGTTTGTTTTGTGCAATTTGTTCATTGTAGTTAAATAAGGGTTTGTTTATGGGACAGCATAAGCCGGAAGAAAAGGAGTGAGTCAGAGCTGTTTTTGAACTTAGCCTTGTCTCTATTTGTATTTAAAAATCCTCTTTTTGAAATGAATTTCGTTTGTTATTAATTGTATTTTCATTTTAATGTATTTAATTTGTAGTTATTTACAAAATAAACAAGAAGAATAGCCCAAATATTACAGCTAAATTGTATTGATAACACAGCAAACTTGACATCGCAGGCAGATCATCTTTAAAACCAAATTGCACAAAGTTGTGTTTCATAGGTATTTAAAAGTGAAAGCAAACTTTCTCTGCAGCACTAAATTTATAATTGCCTTCAGAGTTCATCGTGCTCGAGAATGAGCATTATAATTGCAGCTTAAAACAGCTTCATTCAGGAGGATTTGAAAAAAACAGACTCAACTCTCATATTCCTGTCCTGAAGTCGATTTCAGTACTAGGTTCATTGAGAGTCAAGGAGTCGACTCCCCGTCCCTAATGCTCAGACAAATGTCTAATAATAATAATAGACTTATAATCTCTCCATCATGCCACGATGTGCTGTGCTTTCTTGCTCAAAAGCTAAATTGTTACCTGTTGCACTGCCTATATTGTGTGGAAAAATAATCTGTCATAGCATATAGAGCTACTCTATGTCGGTTTACGGCACTAGACACAGGCCTAAGGATTTTTTTATACTGTACATAGCACTAATCTGTCCCCTATCCTAAACACAGCACTCACAGAAAAGATATATCTGTGATTTCTAAAAGCACATTTTAATGTTGAAGCTTTTTGTTTTTTGGAGATAACTGGCAATTTAGTAGGCATAGCTACCCAGCTACATCTGGCTCATAAATATTCACACACAGAATAACGTTAGTGGCTAATGTAAACTGATCATTTAAGCTTATTATAAGGAGGTCGTTGTCCTATCCACAAACGGAATAACTCACTTTTTTAATTACTTATTATTAATTTAGTAATATTTGACCAACTGCCACTACAGGAAAACACTAATATCCTGCACTCGAAATAGGCTACACTACGTCTCAGTTTGCGTAGCTGTTCATGCAGTTAGCCTGTAAAATTTAATTAACACACGCAAGTTGAGCCGCAAGTGTCTTTTCAATTTGCTCTCACACACAAACATTTATTTCATAAATGTGTATTATATATGGCTAATAATATTTGGCAATTGGGATGTTTATAAGGGTCTGACATGCAGGCAGTGGACAGCAGAATGAAGAAATGTTGATTTGATATGTCTAAACGAATGTTCAATTATAATTATATCAATTATTCACACACCCATACACTCTCACATTCACACACATACACTATGGCCAATTTAGTTTATTCAGTTCACCTATATCGAATGTCTTTGGACTGTGGGGGAAACCAGAGCACCCAGGGGAAAACCACACGAACACAGGGAGAACTTGCAAACTCCACACAGTAATGCCAACTGACCCAGCTGGGACTCAATCCAACGACCTTCTTGCTGTAAGGCGACAGTGCTAACCACTGAGCCACCCTGTCACAATGATATTACTATTTATGACAATAATTGAAATCTCTCCGTCTTGCTGCGATGGCTGTGCTGTGTTTGACTGGCAATAGCTCGGCTTTTAGATTGCTATAGCCTCTTTAAAAGTGAGTCACTTCCTAAAAAATGGATAGCTCATTCCTCAAAAGCAAGTATTGATGTCAATGAGAGTGTCAGTGTCATCAAGAGGAAAAGTCCTGACACCATTGTTTATTCACAAGATAGTCAAATGGCTTTGTCATGTTTTCATTATGACAGTTTGCTCTATTTTTTTTTCAATGCAATAAAGTCTGATTTTGGTGACACTTTCTGAAAATGCTCAAGACAGCACTATATACTATTTGCTCAGCCATTTGAAAACTACAGTAAAGTTAGACATCACTGCATTTAGTGAGGAATCTGATTACAAGACACTGAATATGTATGTTTCACATTTTTACTGCAGATGCTCTTTGCAATTCTAATTTATTCACAGCATTGGGCAAAAGAATAAATACACTCTTATTTACAACAAACATAAACTCCCTTTGGGCAGAGCTGTGCACAACTGTAAACAATATGTGCTGTGCACAACTTTCAAACATTAAGTACAAATTGCAACTGAACCTACAACATACACACGTCTGTAAATCATTCATGAAATTGTTCAATTTAGAAGACATTTTCTGGAAAATAAAGATGTAAAAATTTTAATAAAATTTGCTTGTCAGATTTCGGCAACTAGTTCAACATTTTTGTATGTAATGACTCAAGTAATGAAATGAGGACTATTAGTTTTTAAATGGAATGACTTTTCAGCATTCACAAGTTTAGTTAATTTTGACTGACATGACATAAGCGAATAATAATTTTATAAACAGCAGAGAGTTGTATGAAAGCAATTGATACATGTCCAAAAGCATTCGCAATTTGTTGAAAGGAATGAGAAACTGCTACTATGATGTGCACAAATGACTAATTGTTTTGAGAAATGCATTAACTGTTGTGCAAATGTAAATAGTGTTGTGAGAAATCCACCAAAGCCACTGAGAAAAACTGTAATATGTTGAATCATTTTGGGTTTTGGAGATAACTGGCAACGTTCTAGTGCCCGGCTACACATGTGTCATCAATATCTGCACACCGCTATAAGAATAACGTTAAATCTGGCTAATAATAAAGGATAATTCAAGCTTATTATTCAAAAAAATGATATATTTATTTATTTATTAAAAGCAACATGATTCTCTCCAGCTCATGGCTTTGTTAATACTGAATAGGTTTGAACTGCTGTGATCAGCCCGATTTGAATTTCTGGATTTCAATCATGTCTGTTATGATCAGGGAGGCTGCGATTTGTGTTCAAGATGGCGAGGTGCAAGATTCTATCTTTAAACGGCTCACATTACCAGATAATCTGCGATGAGAACCGATCAAAGTCCTCGACAAGATTTCATCTCCGATTCTCGGGAGGTCAAAATAAATTGGATTACAACTTCTGTAGTCTGAGCTCAGCTTTAGATAGATAGATGTATTCTCTGCGGCAGGCGTTTCTTTTTCAGGTAATGGACACACAACAGACAGAAGAAGGAAACTCACAAGAGCATCAGTGGAGATTTGTCTAAGGAGCGCTGGAGAACATTTAGTGCACTGCAGGAGTTCAGCAAGCATGTAGAGCTCTGTCAGTCGTGTCTTTGTCTTTTACAGTCTGGAGTGCAGCTTGAGGAGAAATATAGGAATCACATACCTCAGCAATGACTGGACACTGATGGTCAGGAGTATCCTTCAAAAACAGGTGGATAGGTGCATGGCATGAATGTCCTTCCAAGAAGAAGAGGGTAGTGGTAGACATGGATTGTTAGCTAGATGTCTTCTCTGTGGCTGTTATTTATTGTAGGTAATGGACATACAGCAGGGAGAAGAGAGAGACTCACAAGAGCATCAGTGGAGATTTTTTTTAAATTGCCGGAGAACAGCATGTGCATTGCAGGAGCTCAGCCATCAGTTAGGGCTCTGTTGGTGCTGTCTTAGTCTTTTGCAGACTGGATTGAAGCAGAAAGAAGAGAGTCACAAGGAAACCGTGGAGATATATCTGAAGAGCACTGGAGAAATCTTTGTTTATTGCTGGAGATCAGCAGCATGTAGAGTTTTGTTAGTTTTGTTTTTGTCTTGTATGTCAGATTACACTGGGGCATGTGGAGAAACGGGACTCACACCTCAGCAATGACTAGAAACTGATGGTCTGGTTAGTCATTTTACTGAATAGATAGGTGGATAAATGAATGAAAAATAGATGTCCTTCCAAGAGGAAGGGGTGGTGGTGGGCTTAGATAGTTAGCTAGATGTCTCGTCTTTGGCAGGTGTTCAAGTAATGGACACACAACAGGCAGAAGAAGGAAACTCACAAGAACATCAGTGGAGATTTATCTGAAGAACACTGGAGATTATCTTGTGCATTGCTGGAGTACAGCAACAAGTAGAGCTCTGTTAGTCGTGTCTTTGTCTTTACAGACTGGAGTGCAGCATGTGCAGTAAAATAGAAATCACACACCTCAGCAATGACTGGACACTGATGGCTAGAGGTTAGGTGTTTCCTGAATGGATGAATAGGTGGATGGATGGATGGATGGATGGATGGATGGATGGATGGATGGATGGATGGATGGATTAAAAATAGATGTCCTTCCAAAAGGAAGGGGGTGGAGGTGGGCATAGATTGTTAGATGTCTTCTCTGTGGCAGTTATTTAAATTGTTTACTGTTAACCCTTGCTGTAGATTATGCGGTAAATAACTCTAAAATAGCCAGTGTTCTGCTGTAATGAAAGGAAACAGTATTTTACTGTAAAACCAGCAGGATTTGTATGAAATTGTGTCATGCAAAGAATAAATGACAGTAAAGTTTTTTTTAATCATTATTATTATATGTGTGATTGAGATAAATGTTGCCAGTTGCTTTGACAATGTGCCGTATACCATCAGTGTTGGGGAAAGATATTTTAAAAGTAATGCAATACAATATTGAGTTACTCCCCCAAAAAAGTAACGTTATAATGTAAAGCTGTGTTACTTATACTTATTATGGAAAATAATGTGTTATGTTACCTTTGAGAAAAAATCCTTTTTTTATACCAGGCTGAGGCTTGATCTCTTTCAGAACTTGCAGGTTTTTTCCTTCTTTTTTTTAAATAGAGGAGCTCTGCAATTAACAACACACTCTATAACCTTTATTTACCTCTAAAAACACATCAGATAATAATGATTAAGGAGAATGTTATCTTCTGAGAACTTCCTGAGGCCAGAGCTCTACATGCCGTATACTGTTTAGAGATTAATGACAGTTTTAAGCAATGTGTTTGATGCTTTTGTACTTTTAGTCTTATTAGTGAAGTAAAATGAGCATTTGACACAAACAATCCCCGTTTACTTGTCCTCCATGTGTTCAGAAAAATGACAATACTTTCAGTGCAGAAATGTAAGGCTCTGCCATCTTGGGTTCTGTTTGTTTCTGCTGGGAGAAAATTATTATTATTATTATTATTATTATTAATTCAACAATTTATTTTTTAAAAGAGAATTAATTAAACTAAGAAGTAACTTGAATACTCCTTAATTTGTTAATGTGTTACTTGTTACTTAAAAATGTCATATTATTTCATAACTTGTGTTACTTGTAATGCGTTACCCCCAACACTGTAACCATCGATGTCAAACTCAGTTCCTGGAGTCCCCCCCCTACTTCAACACACAAGTCCTACTGTATATACACTGCATGTGTTGTTCATTATTGAACCTTTTTGTTTCATTGTAAATAGAAAATGTCTTCATACCTGCTGATTTGTTTAATTTTGTCAGACATTTTCTGTTGTATGTTTGTTTGCTGCCAAAACAATAAAATACATTTGTCTGAAGAATTGATTTGCTTTTTATTTTTCATAACAGTTCAGAAAACTGATTAATTTAAGTCAAACTACAATAACTACTGTATATATGATTTACCATTAATGTGTGTGCAGTAGCGATTATGCTGTGAGTACAGAACTACAGTACAGTAATTAACTGTAAGCAGTTTCCAGTTAGTTTCCGCTACTGCTCTGTTACAGTGACTAACACTGTTGCCAGTATTCCACTGTAAAAAAAAATAAAAACCTGGTGAGATCTAATACATTTATTACAGTATTTATTATTTGTTAACATTGGTAATGTAAATAAAGTTTCATTGGTAATTCACGAGAACTCACAGGACATTAACTAATATTAACAATTTAATTTAATATTACATTAATAATAAAACAGCCCAGACCTGGCAATGGTCATGCAAGCAGACTAGCTTTTCTAACACTGAAGCATATATATGCATAAACACTCCTCAAAGATCTCTCTTAAATTAATATTGTCTGCAGAATGTTTTATTTTAATAATCGTACATAAACATTAGATCAGTCAGTATCAAAGTCAAAACTGTGAACAAAAAAAACTTTAAAAAAATCTCAAGATCACATTTAAAAAATGAGTTCACCCAAATGGTACACGCCACTGGTACTTCACAGCTACTGTGGGGTCACCCATTGTGGAGAGGTCTCAGCTGAGATGCCCAACCAAGACAAACCACCTGATTCTGGACAGCAGAAGATTCTGGACCACACCATAGTCTTCAAAATAAAAATCTAAAACTTCCAGTAGGTGGTGGTAAATATATACACTTACATACCTTTAAATACACATGACATTTTACTCTACCTTACATATTACTCACCCGGATATATATAATTGTATAAGGGTCATTCTCACAATAAAGTGCCTTCGAGACATCAAAATTATAAAACAAAATTGTTTGAGAGTTTTGATTTAACCACAGTTGTTTTAATTAGACCTTATTCCAGGGATGGGCAAACTTGATCCCCGAGGGCCGGTGTCCCTGCAGAGTTTTGTTCCAACCCTAATCAAACAGACCTGAACAAACTAATCAGTGTCTTTAAGATCACTTGAACTCTATAGGGAAGTCTGTTTGAATAGGTTTGGAGCTAAACTATGCAGGACACTGGCCCTCCAGGATCAAGTTTGCCCACACCTGCCTTGGACTGTAAGAAATGAATGTTGGTCAAGCTCCTGCACTTTTTACAAATAATCTGCAAGTAGAAAAACAGTAAACAAACCTCACATTGTGTCAACCCTGTCATGGACAAATGTAAAGTATCAGTACAGTCAGAGCATCTGGAAAGTTTTCATAGCGCTTCACTTTAACCACATTTTTATGTTACAACCTTAATTCAAAATGAGTCAAATTCATTTATTACCTCTAAATTCTACACACAATACCCCATAATGACAATGTGAAAAAAAAAAATAATTTTAAATAGTTTCAAATCATCTCACAAATGTTTTAAGTGTTGCCCAGCCCGCAGATCTACAGTTGTCTGTTAGAGAGGCTCTGCTTGCTAATGCCCAGGAGGATGCGGGACTTCTAGCTGAGTGTGCACTTATCCCTGAGGACACACCTTGATTTGGGTATGATACACAAGGGTGATGGCATCCACAACCCAGTGTGCCAGCCTCTGCTTGGATATGGCACTTTCCTTCTGCCGACTGCCAAAACAGACACAAAGCAAAATAAAACAAAAAGAAAAAGAAAAAAAACAGACTAGAGAATGCTCTGTTTGGGCCACGTAAACACCCAGTGTGCGACCTCATCACAGCAATGGAGGGGTTAAGTAAGCCTCCTCCATGGTCAATGGTTGAAGTCTCACTACCTTATCTGGAAATGAAGTGGTAGGAACCTTGGGCACATAGCCAGGCCAGAGTCTCAGGACAATGTGAGAGTTAGCTGGCCCAAATTCCAAGCATGATTTGCTGACAGAAAATGCCTCCAGGTCCCGGACTCTGTTAATAGAAGCCAGTGTGATCAGCAGAGCTGTCTTCAAGAATAGAAAACTTAAAGATACTGAATCAAGCGGCTCTCTTTGCAGTGCGCAGAGGACCACAGAGTGATCCCAAAAGGTCATGAGAGGTCAGCTACCGATGCTGGCAGGTCACTTAAGTTTTCTATGTCATGTCTATAGATCACACATGAAGGTTTCAGAGATTTGATTTGATTTATTAATTTTCAAACAGAAATATCACACATAAAACATCATTAACAAAAAATACATTTCAACATGGTGGAAAATGGAGTGGGATGAAGCACAAGCTTATTATTTTCCCACTTCATTACCACACACATCATTCGTCTATTACTTAAACTGATTTCTTCTTTCACTGATCTCTTCTTTTTCATAAAATATATTTTATCCTTTTGGCATCTTTGACAAATTATATGTTTGATTCCATTTGTAAAAAATACACTGCAAATAATTAAAATGTCATCATACCTTTCTCGTTTTATTTATAAAGGATTTGTATGCTCCAAATAGCCCACATTTTCCATCAGTCTAATGACTTTTTTGTATTTTAAGGGATTGATTGTATTTGAAAACAACATCAATTAGGACTAACAAAAACCAGAAACAACTATCTAATAATGCTGAGATGACTTATTGATATTTGTGTGCAATAATTCCAAAATGTATGTCTAATCATTATTAAATATTAATGATGACAATAATACTAACAATGAATTACATCTCTCATGATCGTGCTGCCCTGAATGTGCTTGAATGTAAGTTATCTATTTATTTACCAATATATTATCATTTATTGTATCAAATGCCTTCTTTAAATCTATAAAAATTCCAACTACCTTCTCCTTTTTCTGATCTGGACGTAAGTGCCAGATAGAAAACCTCCTTGAGAAAGAAGGTCCTTCCTCAGGAGAATCTGTCAGGGAGGGTCTGTCCCGAGGAGTGTGAGTTCTGGAAACCAGGTCTGGGTGGGCCAGTGTGGTGCAACCAGCAAGATCTGCTCCTCGTCCTCCCTGACCTTGCCCAGGGTCTGTACAAGAAGACTCACTAGGGAAACGCAAACTTGCCTGATACACATGTCCGAATCCAGCAGTGAGCCAGTGCATCTGTGCTGAGCGGAGCAGTGGCCGGTCTTGGCTAAAGCAAACAGGTAAACCCGAGTTTCTCCAAAACACCCCCATATCAGCTGGAGTACTTTAGGGTGAAGTTGGCACTTTCCTGGGATTGTGAGCTGCATGACATTCCTTGGTGCTTCCCATTGACATCCCTGAGACATGCAACAAAAACCTAAAATTAATAACAGAATTTAACATGAACCTGTTTATAATAAGAACAATAAGAACAATCAGTAAATAAAAGTGAATAAAGAGTTAAATGTGAAGTGCCATTAGAAACTGCTGGAATGTCAGTCGCTTTGTAAAAATGAACAGTATTTTACTGTAAATCAGGAAATTCTCCATTAGATTTATTTGTGTTTTATAACAGATTTGGACAGTTGCACAGTTTAACCAAGCTTAATGTTGTGTTCAATGTTCTCTGTATTTCTCAGTTCTCCTGCATTTGTTCTGTTAATAGGTGTGGATGCCAGTTCACAGGCCAGTACTCATGAACTTTGAGAGACAGTTTTTGGGGAAACTGTATCAAAGATAGGGGTGTAATGATACACTCAAGTCCTGACGATGCACTGAGGTCTTATGAAGCAAAGGAATCTCTCTCTGTGCAACAAAGTGAACATTATTTACAAATGTATCATCTGTAATATCTCTGTGACTGACTTTTTCTTCATGAATATGTTGTGAATTTAAAGACGAGACAAACCAGGAGGATTTTTCGGGTATCTTCAGAGCAGAATCCTTTAATAAGAACTCGCCGTTGCTGTGATTCATCAAGAAAATCTCTCAACTACTGCAGCTGACACTCAGTTAAATACACAAGTTAGTGGGCAGTGCTTATTAGTAGAAACAGAAACTGCCATTACAGGTTTAGTACAAAAGTCTTTTTTCGGCTTTTGTCAGACAAAAGACACAGCCGTGTCTGAATAGAGGATGACATGGGAGGGAATTTTCACTTCTGTCCCGTTCCCACTCTCACAGAAAGAAATCTTTTCCCGTCCCACTCCCAGACCAAAGTTTAAAAAATGATCCTGTCCCATCCCGCTCCTATTTAAAATGACTCCCGCTCCTGTACCGCTCCATATATATTTTTTCTTCATTTAGTCTTTAGGTAATACATATAATTTGATTTGATCTGCTCCCCATCCCGTTTTAGACCTGCTGAGTCCCTGTTTCTAGATTTTCTGGAGATCAGTTACAGTGAATGAAAGACTAGTTCACACCATGTCTACAATAGTTTAATGAGCCCAAACAGCACATAAAGCTGCATTTTACTCATTTATTGAAAACTGTTTAATTAAGAAGAGCTTCTACTATTACAGGCAGCAGCTCTTTCACTAATTTTGTTGGAATTGAGTCTAACATGCATTTAGCTGGTTTAGAACCATTTATCATTTTATCTAGCTCGTCCTTCCTGTTCTGTGATTTTGAAGCACTGTAAATTATCTAGATGCAGTGGAATGTTGAGAAGTATAAGGCGGTGCAGAAAGTTTAGCGTCTTCTATTTTCTGTCTGAAGGCTTTTATTTCATCACTAAAAAAATCATCACTACTAATTTGCGGTGGGACATTTTGTTCCAAAGATGACTGATTATTTGTTAATTTAGCAATGGTGTTAAATAAAAATCTAAGACTGCTAAGACCGATTTTCTATCGGTTTGTGGAGGTGCTCAGTCCTGGCAGATTTTAGAGCTCTCCTATAGCTGTGGGAAGCACTGAATGTTATAGTTACGACATTTTCATTTTGTTAAAAATAATGTTTCTCATAAAAAGGTGGGGGATGGGATTAAAACTGACAATACATTCTTAAAATCAGAGGAGTGTAATAATTGAGTGTTTAAAATGGCTTTTCTTGACTGTGAACACTCTTATTTGTCAGTCACTGATCATTATGCTGTACATGCTTAACTGTGTTTTTTCTACTGTGCAGGTTCAGAGATGTGCCAGCCATGTGGACGGACCCTTCAACCATGACCACCTCCTGAAGTCACATTATGCTCTATTTATCGAAGATGTTCTGCTCTCTCTTTGAACTATTTGGGCCTCATCAATTCTCTTGATCTGGGATATAGTCTGAAGATTGTTTCTCAGGATTACTGAAATCGCATTTACTGTAATCCACCCGATTAAAATCAATCATTCCATCACAAAACAAACAAATCTCTGTGCATATACTGTATTTACTATTGTCTGCATTGAAATTATTCTAATAAGCATTATTTAGGCAGTTTTGGAATCGTGTCTGTGTTCAAGAATATGATGCATCGTCTTCTTAATTAAATCTAGTTTAGAGTTATAGCACAGAAACTTAGCATGCTGAATGTCTAGCGGTTATTACTCATATTTATTTCAAACTAATTGTTTTATTCATATTATACAGTATATTCAAATGTATTTAAGTTATCATACATGTAATGTGAGCAATAAATTGTATGAAAATATGCTTCATTTTAAATTTGTAAGTGGCGAAACGGGCAGTCATGAATGTTGTGATTTTGAGAAAATAAAATCTCATTTTAATTACGCTGTAAAAAGCAATTAGTTGACTATAAAAAGGTAAGGTAAGTCAACTTAATAGGTCCTCATATTTTTAAGGGAAGTCAATTGGTCACTTTTAAGGCAGCGGTTTTAATGATCCCTCATTAAAGTAACTAATCGCTTTTTATAGGAAACAAAATGATGTTTTACATTTGAAGGTGACATTTATTCTTGATTTATTCTTCGTAACACAGTTTGTTTCATTCAGCGCATGATATTCTTTGGTCTGAAAATAGTTATTGATTACAAACCAGATGATAGTCAGTGTTTAATGATTTATTTCAGCCTTCAGAAGGGCCTGATTGTTTAATCTTTGACATTTTTACTTGGCTCGACTTCATTGATGTTGACTGTGCTTCAAGTAATTGTAATAGTTTATAAAGCAATGTACTTTGTTTACATCTTTGTTTATAACCGTGATGTGCTGCATTGACTTGGAGAACTGAAAGTGTGACGGTGTCACATTCGTCCAGACATACTTAAGAAAGATTCATTTAATCATTTAAGAACTGAACCTTTAGAGCAACGCAACTGTGATTAAAGTAAAGCAGCAAGTAACAGAAACTGATTTGAATGTAATGTTGTGACTTTATAACAGGTCATTTGCTGTTAAGCTTGTCAAATGTTCACCCAGTTGAAACAAACAGCTTACAGCATCAATAAATATATTTAAGTTCTTTTTTTTTTCCAAACTTGGTTTCAATAGATAGTGACTACATTGTGAGTTCTATTATATCTCTGCTGTATTTGCTCAATGTTACAGTTCTCTGTTCAGAATGTTGATTATTTATATCACAGAAATGGGATTCATTCAAACGTAATGTATTATGTATGGATTTCAGTGTTGACTGCTGTAAGATTTTATGTGATTAATAATTTGACATAAAATCTCTTTTTTCATTTCGATCTCATTTTCACATCATTGTAAGGATACTTATGAAGGTAAAAAATGAATATGTATTTGCTTCTGTCATTTCTATTTCTAAAGACAGTTAATTGTGCCCAGTGACTTATAATTGTATAATCATGTCCAGATTCTGAGTCTGAAATAGTGTTATTCTGAATGTCTTAACACCCTTGGCAGTCTTTATCCAGTATAACATCATATAACAGGTTATGTCACCATATACAAAATAGATCATGCGTTTTGCAAAGATAATCATTTATTTAAGGTCTTAGAAAACAAGAACTGACTACAATCTTTAAGTTATGATTGCTGCTGAATGACGCATTGTATGACTTCATTTCATTATTTTTCTTTCAATAAAGTCTCTTGGTCTCACGTAGGTTTTTGTTTGTTTTCTGTGCCAGTGATTTATACTTGAATATGTTTACGAGGTGGGTTGTTAGCCCAACAATCAACCTTCAACCTGGAGGACCAGGACATACAGACAATTTAGCTTACCCAATTCACCTATAGCACATCTCCTTGGACTTGTGGGGGAAACTGGAGCACCTGGAGGAAACCAACGTGAACAAGGGGAGAACATGCAAACTCCACACAGAAATGCCAACTGGCCCAGCCAGGACTCAAACCAGCGACCTTCTTACTGTGAGGCGACAATGCTAACCACGGAGTCACTGTGTTGCCCCAGCGTGTATATCAATTAAGAAAAATGTATATCAGCATTTAAATATCTACTGACTAATTTAACTTTTCTCTTTCGTCAGATGGGTTCAGGTAGTGCCTCTGTCCTGCTGCGCTTCAGGAGAATTCAGCATCACAAGCAAAATGACCACCTTGAGTCAAATAACATATATTGATCAATCAGCGCGGTTGTCAAGGCAGACTCTCAAGCACAACCAATCATTTTTAATGACATAGTGAATCATTTAAAGAAATTTAAATGTTAAGTTCAGATAACTTACAATATAAACTAAAAGTTTTTTGCTGCCTAATGAGTAAGTTAAACACACCTTTGATGCCAAAACTTGGTATTTTAAATAATATCAAGTTATATTAACTTAATAACTTTGATAATGACTACAGCAGGGTTTACAGTGCATAATCAGGGCGGATTAAATCAATAAGCTAACTAAGCAGTCGCTTAGAGCCCCAAGGAAGTCTGGAGGCAGACAATAAATACTAATAATGTCATTTCCTGTCATATTTTGTAGGATAAGGCTTTAACAAATACATTTTACCTTAATTAGTATGTGTGCAATTGTGTCCCCCCACCCCCAATCATGGATCAGTCCAGCAGTCAAATCAGATGCAGATTTAGTTTTAGAAAACAAATAGTTTATTCATTATTTTTAGTTGTGAACTCATTTTAAGCAAACAAATCTTTTAAAATGTAGAGATTGTGTTCAGATAAAAATAACGAAAGGAAGACAGAGTGATATAAGATAAAGACAGCTAAATAAATAAGCAAATATGAAAAGTGCTTATTACTGTAGGACTTCTGGGTCTCATGACTCGAATTGCTTAGGGCCCCCAAATCACTGAATCCGGCCCTGCTCATAACAAACAATCATCATGATCACGGTACAAAGTGTAGAGTAAACAATTTTATTAACACTATGAGCTGTATTCGTTAAAATAAATGTTCAATTATTGTGTGTTTCATTAGACAAACTGTTGAGATGAGGAAAAACACACAGTCTTATACGTTTTAGTTAAATTGTGATTCTCTGTGCTGAACATTGCCCCCTTGTGTTGTCTATGATCACTTACTGAGGAGAGACGTGACCCTGCACCACAAAAGCACTTTTTCACTTCTTTTAGTTTGAGCACATGCTTTTTAAAATGATTGAGCTGTTGAAACTTTGACCTACACATGAAAAAAACATATTGCTTATTTATAATTATTTTTTAAATTATAAATGTGTTCTAACCTGAATCTGAAGATCGTCCTCAAAAGGGTTTTATTGCACTATATTGGGATAATTTGCAATTTGATGTGCACAAAGAAGAAAAACACAGTAGTGTTTACTTTAAATTCTCTTAAGAAGTTTAGTATTTGTATTTTTTCTAACTTTGAATAGAAGACTATATCAAAAAACTATTCAGCACGCTTCAATGTTGAAATTTTGTAGTTCAATGTCCACAAAAACACAATATTGTTCATTTCAAATTCTCATAGAAGCTTTTCTTTTTTACTTAAATTGAAGATCACTCAAAATAAAAAACATTTGTTAAATATCAGCATGCGTGTATGGACATTAACTGAGTTTACTATCGACAGATCTGTGTTTAAGTAAAACAATTCGGCTAGTTTAGATTTTTATGTTTTAAATTCAGACATCAAATATTGCAAATAAAGTTTTGGTCTAGTTAGTTCAGCACACTACAGACAGCATGATCATATCTGACTGAACAGAGTCTCCTAATTCCTCCAGTGTCTGTGTTCATTCATTCATTTTCCTTCAGCTTAGTCCCTTTATTCATCAGGGGTCGCCACAGGGGAATGAACCGCCAAAATATCCAGTATATGTTTTACACAGTGAACCTTGCTGTGAGGTTACAGTGCTAACCACTGAGTCACCGTGCTGCCCTAGGTTTGAACATTTACATTTTAGTGAAACCAGTAAAGAAAAAAAAAACTGCTGTAATTGCGTATAAAATAACTTTATTGTTCATGATTTATTTAACATCTGTCCCCGTTTTTCTCTAAGTGGTCTAGAAACAGTACATTTGTCTACTGTAGACTAGCTTGTGTGCGTGTGTGTGTGTGTGTGTGTGTGTGTGTGTGTGTGTGTGTGTGTGTGTCTTCAGCTCGTACAGCTTCACACAGAGCCTCACAGATGCAGCAGAGAAAGCTCAGGATCAGGATCTGTTCTCCTCAGTTCCTCTGCCCCTCCTGCTCTCCTTCTACAAATCATTGACAGCGTTTATCTACACTGAACCTGACAATGCAACCCAAGCCATGACTGCTGGATTCAGATAAGTGTAATGTTACTGGCCACCTGTGCAGTGCAACCAGGGATGGCTCTCAATGTCATCTAAACTGGGCCGATCAGCCGGTGCTGCACTGAGGCACCAGCGAATCAGCTGACGGCACTCTGTTACACACAACACCGTCTTCAGAAACACACAACAACACACTTCTGCTCGCTCACCAGGCTATCTCTGAATGTGTCTGAATCTCTTACCTGTTGACAAGCTCCTAGGGAAGGTCAGTCTGCTTCTGGACGTGACCCTCTGTGCGCCTCTGAATGGGAAACGGTCACACAGGATGTTGTAGAGCGTCACTCCTACTGACCAGACTGTAGCTGGAGTCGCATGGTAGCGATGTCTACGAAACCACTCAGGAGGAGCGTATGCAGGAGTGCCTGAGAGACATAAGAAGACCACAAACATCTGCTCAACATGCTCCAGTACAGACAAATTCCCTTTAGTGGATCAGCAGAAGTTCACAAACATCAACAGAACGTTTCCTTCTGTAACTCAAACTCACCTGCAAAGTATTTGTAGGCCGAGCGCTTCAGCAGATCTCCACAGCCGAAGTCCAGCAGCTTGATGTCCTGGGACTCTGTGGAGATCAGTAGGTTTTCTGGTTTGACGTCCCGGTGCAGGACGCCGCGGCTCTCGCAGTGTTTTAGGGCCGCGATCAGCTGCACCAGCACTTTCTTGGCCAGACGCTCATCCAGACAGCCGTTCTCCTCACAGAAGCTCTGGAGATCTTGGCAAGGATCCGGTCGCTCCAGGATCAGGATGTAGCGTCTGGGACGGTCAAACCAGTCCAGCAGCTGCAGGACACTGGGGCAGGCAGGAGCTGACGCGACACGGGTCATCAATGCCACCTCCAGCGGCAGCCGACCCTGACCATCCTGCAGAACAAACCCTCCATTATATCCAGAACTGAATCACACATGGCAAACACAACAGATTCACATCAAAACATACAACTTTCAGTCGCTCAGGGGTCCGGTCCTTCGACACGTACTTGATGGCCACCTGCAGACAGGAAAAGCAGAGTAAATCACACCTGCCTGATTGTGACACATGACATTTACTGACAGCAACATTTCTAAAGCATGTCTGAACAAAGGAGGGAAGAAAATCTCTTACTGGCAGTCCATCAGACCTGCGCATCCCAGCAAACACAGAGCCGAATCCACCTCGTCCCAGCAACGGGCCCTTCAGGTACAAGTCTGCAACACAGAAGAGCACAAGAAATGAAGAAAAGAGAGAAAGAGAAAACATGCTGCGGTCTCTTCAATGACAAATCATTTCCTAACTGAGCCATAAGATCTAGAAGATGAGCTGTGCTGACCTCTGCGAGAGCGTTTGGCTGGTCTGCTGGACGAGGTGGACGCCGTTTGCTGGCTGCTGCTCTGCCTTTTCCTCTTGCTGTTCCTCTGGTCTGTGGATGCAGAATCAGCCAAATGTGAAGGCAGAGGAGCCAAAAAACCAGGAAGCTCAGTGGTGCCGTCCCGTGTATCTTCTGTATATCAAAACATTTTTAATAAATCTTTTTTGTTAACTTCTGTAATCCTTTTCATATTAGTCAAACATACAGCATCATACAGTGATATACAATGACAAACAAATGAAAGATTAAAAACACTCACCTCCTCTTTCTTCACCCATGTGGGACATGGACAATCTCCTCCAACCTGCAATAAAACAGACAAAAACAGACAAATATAAAAAATAAATGTAAAACAAAGTAAAGGAAAAAAGAAGAAGAAGAAGAAGAAGAAGAAGAAGAAGAAGAAGAAGAAATAAAAAAGAGCAAGAAAAATGTGTTTAAAAAATAATCAAAAAAAGAACTAAAATAAAGATGATTAGAGAAATTGTGCTCTTTAAAATAAGTCTTTTTCTCTCAGAAATCCTCCAACAGCTACAGAAATCTCAGGATTCGCACAGAAATGCTCTGCAAAGTCGCCTCGTCTCTCAACCAACAGATTGCGATGGGTTTGATTGTTTTTATATGCAGTCAGAATTCATACCATAACACGCGTTGCTATAGCAACTAACATTGGCGTGACCTTGAGTGCCTGAGATATTTTTTTATTTTCATAAATATAACTTATGCAGTTATTTGATTTCCTAAATCTTAATTATTAATAATAATAATTAATTAAAAGTTCTTGTTATAAAATTAAATAACTATCATTTTAATAGACCAATCAGCTTTCCGTAAAACTTGATTCCGTCACCACCGACATTAGCAGAAGAGAAACCTTTACATTTAACGAAAATCACACAGAAATTCAAGAATAAAGTTTTTAATAAACGTTACTAAACAAACGAGCTCTTCTATAAATGTAACTTACCATAATGAAGAAGTGGACAAAGATGAAATTGTTCTCCATCCGGGAGAGCTACAGGAATCATAAACTGTTTTCAGAAAAATTATTGTATTATTTTCAGAGGAACACATTTCTAGGAGATTATTTACGCTAAATTTCATATTATTGCCGAATCACGCTAAAGCAGGGCATTACAAAAGGTCATGTGACTGACGTCCCTGACGTCACTCCTTGCATAATAAATGCATGGCCAACACACATTTTAGGTATATTAATGAATTATATTTTTAAATAAAATAAATTGTATAATAAACAACAATAATATTAAATTAAATAAGGCTTTTAGTATTTAATTTCATTTAATTTCGATAGCTCAATCAGTGTATGGTGATGACGCAGTGTTGATGAGAAAGCTGATTGGCCTATTGAAAATTATCCCGGAAATTTAATATTTATACATTTTTAATTTAATAACAAGAGCTTTTAATTATAACTAATCGGATTTATACCGCTTTTTGGCTATTTGTATTTTACCATGTTAGTTGCTATAGCAACGCGTGTTATGATATGAATTCTGACTGCATATAAAAACAATCAAACCCATCGCAATCTGTTGGTTGAGAGACGAGGCGACTTTGCAGAGCATTTCTGTGCGAATCCTGAGATTTCTGAAGCTGTTGGAGGATTTCTGAGAGAAAAAGACTTATTTTAAAGAGCACAATTTCTTTTATCATCTTTATTTTAGTTTATTTTTTGATTATTTTTATAAACACAATTTTGTTTCTCTTTTTTCATTTCTTCTTCTTCTTCTTCTTCTTCTTCTTCTTCTTTTTTCTTTACTTTGTTTTACATTTATTTTTTATATTTGTCTGTATTTGTCTGTTTTATTGCAGGTTGGAGGAGATTGTCCATGTCCCACATGGGTGAAGAAAGAGGAGGTGAGTGTTTTTAATCTTTCATTTGTTTGTCATTGTATATCACTGTATGATGCTGTATGGTGTTTGACTAATATGAAAAGGATTACAGAAGTTAACAAAAAAGATTTATTAAAAATGTTTTTGATATACAGAAGATACACGGGACGGCACCACTGAGCTGCCTGTTTTTTTGGCTCCTCTGCCTTCACATTTGGCTGATTCTGCATCCACAGACCAGAGGAACAGCAAGAGGAAAAGGCAGAGCAGCAGCCAGCAAACGGCGTCCACCTCGCCCAGCAGACCAGCCAAACGCTCTCGCAGAGGTCAGCACAGCTCATCTTCTAGATCTTATGGCTCAGTTAGGAAATTATTTGTCATTGAAGAGACCGCAGCATGTTTTCTCTTTCTCTCTTTTCTTCATTTCTTGTGCTCCTCTGTGTTGCAGACTTGTACCTGAAGGGCCCGTTGCTGGGACGAGGTGGATTCGGCTCTGTGTTTGCTGGGATGCGCAGGTCTGATGGACTGCCAGTAAGAGATTTTCTTCCCTCATTTGTTCAGACATGCTTTAGAAATGTTGCTGTCAGAAAATGTCATGTGTCACAATCAGGCAGGTGTGATTTACTCTGCTTTTCCTGTCTGCAGGTGGCCATCAAGTACGTGTCGAAGGACCGGACCCCAGAGCGACTGAAAGTTGTATGTTTTAATGTGAATCTGTTGTGTTTGCCATGTGTGATTCAGTTCTGGATATAATGGAGGGTTTGTCCTGCAGGATGGTCAGGGTCGGCTGCCGCTGGAGGTGGCATTGATGACCCGTGTCGCGTCAGCTCCTGCCTGCCCCAGTGTCCTGCAGCTGCTGGACTGGTTTGACCGTCCCAGACGCTACATCCTGATCCTGGAGCGACCGGATCCTTGCCAAGATCTCCAGAGCTTCTGTGAGGAGAACGGCTGTCTGGATGAGCGTCTGGCCAAGAAAGTGCTGGTGCAGCTGATTGCGGCCCTAAAACACTGCGAGAGCCGCGGCGTCCTGCACCGGGACGTCAAACCAGAAAACCTGCTGATCTCCACAGAGTCCCAGGACATCAAGCTGCTGGACTTCGGCTGTGGAGATCTGCTGAAGCGATCGGCCTACAAATACTTTGCAGGTGAGTTTGAGTTACAGAAGGAAACGTTCTGTTGATGTTTGTGAACTTCTGCTGATCCACTAAAGGGAATTTGTCTGTACTGGAGCATGTTGAGCAGATGTTTGTGTTCTTCTTATGTCTCTCAGGCACTCCTGCATACGCTCCTCCCGAGTGGTTTCGTAGACATCGCTACCATGCGACTCCAGCTACAGTCTGGTCAGTAGGAGTGACGCTCTACAACATCCTGTGTGACCGTTTCCCATTCAGAGGCGCACAGAGGGTCACGTCCAGAAGCAGACTGACCTTCCCTAGGAGCTTGTCAACAGGTAAGAGATTCAGACACATTCAGAGATAGCCTGGTGAGCGAGCAGAAGTGTGTTGTTGTGTGGTTCTGAAGACGGTGTTGTGTGTAACAGAGTGCCGTCAGCTGATTCGCTGGTGTCTCAGTGCAGCACCGGCTGATCGGCCCAGTTTAGATGACATTGAGAGCCATCCCTGGTTGCACTGCACAGGTGGCCAGTGACATTACACTTATCTGAATCCAGCAGTCATGGCTTGGGTTGCATTTTCAGGTTCAGTGTAGATAAACGCTGTCAATGATTTGTAGAAGGAGAGCAGGAGGGGCAGAGGAACTGAGGAGAACAGATCCTGATCCTGAACTTCCTCTGCTGCATCTGTGAGGCTCTGTGTGAAGCTGTACGAGCTGAAGACACACACACACACGCACTGAGTCTTCACTGAGTCTTTACTGTTTTCAAATAAAATGTAAATCTTGAACTTTTTTCACCTCCAGTAAACGAAATGTTTAAAGTCTGCATGAACCGGAAGTTGCGACATTTTTTTTTTGTATTGTTACACAGTTCCTAGAGAAACTGAATATTAAATCACACAACAGTGGGCGTGGCTTGTTTTTTGTACTGCGAGCTGATTGGATGTAGTAAAGTAGGCATTTCATTCAGAAAGATTGGGAAAAGTGTTTGGGCAAAGTTATTACAACCTAACAGACACCTCCTGCTCACCATTTCTGCTTAGTGTCAAAACTGACAGTTGGAGCAGCGTGGTTAAATATGTTAGTCATGCCCAATTCCTAAGATATACGTAATCTGGCAATTTATCAGAATAACAAACAGGAAGTGCATTTTTGTATTTCAATTAAGATTATAAGGGTAAGGATTATAAGAATTATTTCTGCTATAAATATGGCAATAACAGATCAGTTGGACATTAACAAGCAGTTTAAAAAATTCTTTGAAAAGTTATATACATCTGAGACAAATAATAAAGCGAATATATCCCATTTTTTTGATACAATAGAAATGCCCAATATCAGTGATCAAGACAAGGATAATCTTGAACTACCCATATCTATAAAAGAAATTGAACAAGCTATCAAACAAATAAAAAGCGGAAAGGCACCTGGCCCTGATGGATTTATAATTGAATTTTATAAAACATTTTCACACAAATTACTCCCAATATTCAAAAAGGTGTTTATAGAAATAACTGAGCAGAAATCTTCACCACCAACTATGTCACAAGCTATTATCACTGTTATACACAAAAAAGGTAAGGATCCCTTGAAGTGTGACTCATATCGACCTATAAGTTTACTTTCGAATGATTACAAGATATTAGCAAAGATTTTGGCAGCAAGGCTTAATCCTGTCATACAAACACTTATTCATCAAGATCAAACGGGATTCATAGCAGGGCGGCAGCTTTCAAGCAACTTACGGAGACTATTTAATATACTTTACTCACAAAGCAGTTCACATTTGCCAGAGGTGCTATTGTCATTAGATGCTCATAAAGCCTTTGACCGTATAGAGTATGAATATCTATTCACAGCTCTGAAAAATTTTGGCTTTGGTTCTGGTTTTTGCACTTGGATTAGTATACTATATTCGCATCCAACTGCTTGTATAAGAACTAACAAGGTAATATTAAACTTTTTTCGTTTATATAGAGGCACCAGACAGGGCTGTCCCCTGTCTCCCCTCCTATTTAATATAGCAATAGAGCCACTAGCTATAGCTTTAAGGAAAGAGTCAGACTTGCTAGGCATTAATAGGAGTGGGAAGACTCACAAGGTTTCACTGTACGCAGATGATCTCATTATATACATATCCAATCCTGATAGTTCCATACCCAAAACAATAGATCTTATCAATAGCTTTGGGGCAGTTTCAGGATAAGAAATTAATTTCAGTAAAAGTATATTATTTCCAATTAATAAGATACCAAAACAGTCAGACCTCAGTAAATTTTCATTTAAAATTAGTAATATATCTTTTAAGTACCTGGGAGTTTCTGTGACCAGTACATATAAACAGCTATTTAGATGTAATTTTGATGCAGTGATGGAAAAACGAAACAAGATTTAAACCAATGGTCTTTATTGCCTATCTCTATTGCAGGCAGAATTAATGCGGTTAAGATGTCTACTTTGCCAAGGTTCTTGTTTTTGTTTCAAAATGTCCCAGTATTCATTCCTAAATCCTTCTTTAAGGAGCTGGATAAACAGGTGTCTTCTTTCATGGAATAAAAGCATTCCACGAATTAGGAAAGCATTTTTAGAAAGGCAGAAAGAAGTTGGGGGACTGGCGTTGCCCAACTTTATGTATTACTATTGGTCATGTAACATTGAAAAATTGTTTATCTGACAGATCATGAAAATCAGGAGAATGAACCTGAGTGGGTAGAGATGGAGCAGGCATCCTGTGGGACAGTTTCTCTGTTTTCAATGCTTTGTGCCTCACTACCACTTAATAGAAAATATCTGCCAAACAATCCTATAGTCAATGGTTTATTAAAGATATGGGCTCAGTTTAGGACGCATTTTAAGCAAAAACAAGCACTTTCTTTATTACCCATTACTTCCAATGCATTATTTCCACCATCCTTAATTGATCATGTTTTTCAGATCTGGTTTAGAAAGGGACTCAGATATGCAAGGGACTTTTTTCAAGGAAGTCGTTTTATGTCATTTGAACATATGACTAAAGAATTGGATATTCCTAAATCACATTTCTTCAGATATCTACAGGTAAAAAGTCTAGTAAAAAGGTATTTTAATACACTTTCAGCTCCTCCCATAAGTAGCTGGATTGAGGAGATCTTTGATCTAAATGCATCTGAGGGTGGTCTGATATCAAAAGTATACAGTCTGATTCACAGAGCAGCTGCACCATCTCTAGATTTTCTAAAGAAAGAGTGGGAAGATGACTTAGGAAATATAGTTCCAGAGTCAGTCTGGCAATCAACAATTAAGCAAATTCACTCAACATCTATTTGTGTCAAACACGGTTTATCACAATTTAAGATAATTCATAGGCGGCACTTTTCTAAAAGCAAATTGTCCAGAATATTTCCAGAAATTGACCCAACATGCTCTAGGTGCCACAGAGACGAGGCCACCTTAGGTCATATGTTCTGGACATATCCATCCCTAAGACCATTTTGGATTGCGGTGTTTGAGCCTTTTTCTTATATATGTGAAAAGGAGATACTACCAGATCCAGTAATGGCAATATTTGGTGCGACACCTGAAAATCTTACACTACCAGCAGGTCAATTAAATGCACTAGCGTTCTCTACTTTGCTGGCCCGAAGACTTATTCTTTTGCAGTGGAAGTCAACTAAACCACCAACACATACTAAATGGGTAGAAAATGTCATGGCGTATCTAAAGCTTGAAAAACTCAAATATAACATCCAGGGCTCAAATAATTGATTCTTCAAAGTTTGGAGACCCTTCCTGTCACATTTTGAGAACAGATTTAACCCAAATACTGAAATGTATTTGGGTTAAATAAATAAATAAATGCAGTAGGGCTGGATGGTATGATGTATATATCATTATCGTGTACTGAAAAAGAGTTTTCTATTCTGAGTTTTCTACACCTCGAAATGTAGGTGTAGTTAGCTCACGTCTAGCATGCGTGAGGCTGAGAAAGACTCTCTGGCAGTGTTGCCAATTGCTTTATATTAGGGCTGCTCGATATTGGAAAAATCTGACATTGCAATTTTTTTGTTTTGCTCTAATATACATTGCGATAGGAATATAATTTCACCAGATGGTTTGAATAGCTATATTTGGAAAGATTTTATTAATTTAGATCGACTTGGATGATCAAGACTTTTTCTATGCAGTTCATCTCCATAAATTATAACAAATCACAAGCAATGATAAATAAATAAACAGTGCTTTATGCTTTTCTGGGGAGTGGAACAGTATTCAAGTACAGAAACGAAACAATCAAATGTAAAATAACATGGTCATCATTGGATAAATAATGTCAAATTTTAATAATATCTTTATCTTTTAATCATTATTAAAATTAATCCTGCAATGTGACTATTGCAAATACACACATTGCGATATCGATGCTCAAACAATATATTGTTCACCACTACTTTATATTTTCAACAAAAAGGATCACAAAGTTTTATTTATACAAATTTTTATACAAGAAATGTAATATTTGTATTTAAAGGGGGAAAAAACTGTTTATTTCCTTAAAGTGTTTACATGTTTATAATTTCATTTTTGAGTAATTTACTTGGGATATATTTTATATTTGTGATTAGATGTTACTTGAGAAATGTTTATAATAATATAATTAAAGTTTGTCCATAAAACTGTGAAATGTGAGATACAGTGGAATTTGTTGTTCATCTGAAGTCATGTTTTATTTACAAAATACACCAGAGATGTTAATGTCTGTTAACTTTACCAGGTAATGATCATCATTTTTGTCATGAAGACTCCTGCTCCGCACCAGAGCCAATGCCTTCCACTGATTGACCAATGGTTCCTGGTTTACCTGTCGCTGGTCAGAAAGAGCAGGATCAGAGGGATTGTCTCAACATCCATCAGTCCACTCTCAGCGGGATTAGAAACACTTGGGTCAGTTTATTTATTTAATTTACTTGGCGCCGTTGGAATTTGGATGTCTCCTAAGGACATAAAGACTTACACCTAGTTATCATTAGCTGTGTTTCCATCCAAAGAGATTTATCCACAAAACTGGAATATTGCATAAGACATTTATGAATAAAGCACTGTTTCCATCTAAGAGAACAAAACTGGTCACTTCCTGATAAACCGGCACCAAATATAAAAAAGAAAAAGGGAATTTGCTGTGGTAGGAGAAGACACTGTGGTCCTTTCTCTTATATAATAAATGACTTGCGCCTGGAGATAATGATACTGAACCAGTCTGAGGATGAACTTTGGCTGAATGATTTTAGAATGACCAAAACAACATGTCAGATGCTCTACATTGTGGCCGGTCCACTTGTTTGCCTAATGCTGTACCATCACTCCTAGTTATCACATAATCTGTTAAAACAAAATCACATGACTTTCTTTGATGCGCATGACCTTAGTTGGCTAACAATGGTTTTGGGAAACGCACCCCTGGTTAGGTTTTTTTTTGGATTAATGGATGGATGACAGATTAATGAATGAATGGCTGGTCAGATGGTGAATACAGTAGATGTCCTTCCAAGAGGAAGGGGGTGGAGGTGGGCATAGATAGTTGGAAAGATGTCTTCTTTGTGGCAGCTATTTAAATTGTAGTTAATGAACACACAACAGACAGAAAAGGAGACTGGCCAGGGGTGTCGCTAGACCCCATATACGGAGGCACGTGCTCCAGTAAAGGGGGCAGTGCAGTAAATAAAGCAACAATTAAATCGAGAACAAACTGACGCATATGTGCAGAAAACCATTCTTGTGTGCCTCACACACCGCTGCTTCTACTTCTGCTGTGAATCCCGGTTGTTTAACATGCACACTGAAAAAAATACATGCCACTCATAAAACCAGAATAACGGAATAGACGTGTTTTCAGTAGCTCTCCGCTAATCTCAATAATTTCATATAGGTAAAAACGTTGCAGTCTTTAAAAATACTAAAAACCTCGCTCGTGAGTAATAAACATGCCAGCAAAGCAAAAAAAAACTGAGAAGTCGTGTACTGAAGAAGAAAACACAGCTAATGCTTCCGAATTGCCGACGGATGCTAGTCACGCTAGCAACAAGGCTAATTTTACAGACGCCACAAATACAGACATTATGGAAGCAATAGCTAATTTGAGCAGCTCCTTTGACCGAAAATTTGATGTTCTTTCATCCGCATTATCTGAGGTGAATGTGTAGCTTGCCAATATCTCTGCCAGGGTGGCTGAAACCGAGGAGGCGGCTAAAACTCACGAAACCCGCATTGAATTGCTGGAGAAACGATGTGCGCACCTGGAAACCGAGTGTGGAAAACTTCGAGAAAAGACATGCGATTTAGAATCACGATCTCGACGGCAAAACATCCGAATTTTCGGAATAAAGGAAGGTGTTGATAAGGGGAAACCTACAGAGTTCGTGACCAAACTTTTGGAGCAGATATTGAGTGAAGAGAACCTTGAAAAGCCACTGCAAATTGACCGGGCACACCGATCGCCACAACCATTGTGAGGTGAGAGACCTCGGGCATTTATTGTTCGAGTTCATCATTACCAAATGAAAGAAACCATTCTACGTTTGGCAAGATCGAAACCCCTGCAATAGGATGGCACAACGATTCATATCTTTCCTGATCTTGCAGCCGAAGTAATGAAACAAAGACAAAAGTTTGACAGCATACGGAAAAAATGCAGGGAGCATGAGGTGAGATGTGGATTTCGTTTTCCCTCAAAGTTCATCGTGACGGTCAAAGGTAATGAAACGAAGGCTTTTGATCTACCCGAGATGGCCGAATCATATCTACGTCAAACAGTGGACAACTGGTAAAGGAACTGAACTGTTGAAAATGGTTAATAAATTCATTATGAACGAGCTCAACTACGAACATATTTGACCGAAAAGAAAAGAAAAAAAGACTGCAAATTATCATTTTTGTAATAATTTGAGATATGCGGTGACTATCTCAATGGAAGAATGCCAAAGGGCATCGAGGGTGAATTGACAGATGCTGTTAACTTTAAAGGGGAGGGTATCCATAGTGGTTGCATGGGATACAATAACTGGGGGATGGGGGAGGGTGGGCGATGGCAGGATTTTGTTCTTGTTCTAATTCTTATCTATGTTTGTGTTCACGGGAAGGCCATATTTGTCATTTGGAAGGTTCAATTAACAAAAAGTGTTTTTGTAAAGGTCAATTATAATACAATTTATTTTAAACAGTGAACAATATGAATACTAACTGTGGCGGGACATTGACTATGTTAAGTTGGAATGTACGTGGAATTAACAGTCCAATTAAAATAGGTAAAGTTTATGCACATCTCAAAAAGATAGGTGCAGAGATAATATTCCTTCAAGAAACGCACATTAAAGCTACTGCAAGGTTTAGTATTAAAGCTCCATGGATGTCTCAAGTTTACCAATCAAATTTTTCTACCAAAGCCAGAGGAGTAGCGATTATTATCAAAAATCTGTTCCCTTTATTCATAAACAAGCAATTAAAGATATAAATGGCAGATATTTGATAATTATAGGGGAAATAAATTCGTTATCCATTACTTTAGTCAATATCTATGGGCCAAACTTTGATCCTTCATTTTTTGAGAAAATCTTTAAAAGAATACCAGATTTTTTAAATACACAAGTTATTATGGCAGGTGACTATAATTGTGCGTTAAATGCAAGGTTAGATACGCAACCCCGACGAAATACAACAAGTAAATCATCGCTTTTATTAAATAATTATATGCAAAAGTTAAATTTGGTAGACAGCTGGAGAGCTATTCATCCCACAGATCAAGATTTTTCATTCCACTCTTCAGTTCACAAAACTTATTCAAGAATAGATTTTTTCATAATAGATTCAAGACTGTTACAATATGTTACTTCAACAAAATATCACACTAGACTCATATCTGATCATGCCCCAGTCTCTCTCAATTTAAAAATAAATCAATCTAAAGGAAGTAGTATTTGGAAATTTGATAATATGTTATTAAAAGATGTCAAATTCTGTGAATATCTATCCAACAAATTCATATCATTCCTGGAAAATAATGACAAAGGAGATGTATCAGATTCGATCCTCTGGGAAACAATGAAAGCAGTAATAAGAGGAGACGTCATGTCATATCAAGCAACTAAAAATAAACAATATAAGGCAAAATTGATTGAAATTGAAACACAAATAACAAAATTAGAGATGGAATATAGATCAACCAATTGTGAATCCACTGTCAAAAAAATAGTCTCCCTGCGAAGTGAGTATAATTCCATACTTTCAAAAAAAGTTTCAAAACAACTCATACATATAAAACAAAAACAGTTTGAAATTGGTGATAAACCTCAAAAGTTACTCGCACGACAGGTGAAACATTCTCAAGCAGTACGGGCAATATATAAAATAAAATCAGAAAATGGAGAGGCTCTAGTTGATCCTAAAGGAATTAATAATTGCTTTTTTGACTTTTATAAAAAAGTATATAAATCAAAAAAGGACATAAATCAAGAGGCAATAGATGAATTTTTGTCAAAAATAGACCTACCAACTCTTAATTCTGAAGCAAAACAGAGTTTGGGCGAAGAGATTACACTAGAGGAAGTGAACGAAGTAATATCTCAGCTACCTAATAATAAATCTGCTGGTCCAGATGGCTTAAGTGCCGAATTTTATAAAAAATTTAAAAATCATCTTGCACCATTGATGCATCGCCTGATTAAAAATTCAAAAGTACAGGGCAAATTCCCACCTACAATGTATCAAGCAAATATTGTCTTAATCCAAAACCTGGACGGGATAAGCTAAAAATGTCTTCATATCGACCGATTTCTCTCATTCCAATTGAATCAAAAATCATAAGCAAAATTCTAGCGAACAGATTGAAAAAATATATAGGTTCAATTAAGACCAGACTGGTTTTATACCAGGTAGACATATATATTTTAATTTGAGACGGCTATTCAATATAATTTATAGTAAAAACAATACTAAAGCATGCGTAATTTCACTTGACGCTCTATGAGCTTTTGATCAGTTGGAATGGAAATATATGTTTACGACTCTAGCAAAGTTTGGTTTTGGTCCAGAATTTATTAAATGGATTAAAACAATATATGCAAATCCAGTAGCCTCTGTTATTACTAATCAAAACATCTCAAATACGTTTCAACTAAGCTGTGGTACACGGCAGGGATGTCCCCTGTCTCCTTTCTTATTTGCAATATCAATGGAACCGCTGGCAGCTAGTATTAGGCAAAATCTCAGTATAACACCAATAATGACTGAAGGCAGACATCAACATCTGTCATTGTATGCTGATGATATACTTTTATACATCTCCGACCCTGAAAAATCTATACCACCATTATTTGATCTTATCGATAAATTTGGTAGTTTTTCTGGTTTTACAATAAACTGGGAAAAAAGTGAATTAATGCCCATTTCTGATGACATAGATAAAGAATTTTTAGAAAAAGTTAAATTTAAAATAGCCAATAACTCCTTTAAATACTTGGGAATAATGATCACTAGAAAACCTAAAACACTTTTACAACTAAATTGGAAAAAAAAAGATAGACCAGCTTAATAGCGATATTAATTTTTGGAAGACACTCCCTATGTCTATGGTAGGTAGGATTAATGCTATAAAGATGGTTGTATTACCAAGATTTCTGTATGTTTTTCAAGCTATCCCATTCTTTATTCCCATACATTATTTTAAACAGCTAGAATCAATAATAACCCGATTTATTTGGGCTAATAAGACTGCTAGAATTAATAAAAAACATTTAAATAAACCCAAGGTCCTGGGAGGATTTGGTCTTTCCAATGTTAAATATTATTATTGGGCAGCTAATCTAAATACATTGTCCTGGTGGAGAAGGATTAGTTTGGTGGAACAAAGAGACAAGCCAGAATGGTTAGCTATTGAGGACGCTTCTTGTAATATGACCTTATTACCAGCCCTGCTTAACAGCCCAATTAAAATAGACACAAAAAATATTAAAAATAATGTAATTATTTCCAATGCAATTAAAATATGGAAACAAATTAAGGCATACTTAAAAATTCCAGATATGTATTTGGACTCACCAATTTGTAATAATCATGCATTCCCTCCTGGACTAAATGACAAATTTTTCTCCAAATGGAAAGATAAGGGCATCTTAACAATTCAAGATCTTTACAAAGAGGGAACATTTAGCTCATTTGAACAACTAAAACAAAATTACAACCTTACTTCCTCAAACTTTTTTCGTTATCTGCAAGTTAGGGATTTTGTAAGAAAACATATTAAAGATTTTGAAATCGAGAGGCTAGATCCTACATTGGATACAATTGTTAACATAAACCCCTGGAAATATTGGTAATGTGTCTAACTTTTACAAGTTGCTGTTAAGGAAGGTGGACAGCAGTACAGCTAAAATAAGACATGACTGGGAAGATGAAATGGGTATTAACATCTGTGATGACAAATGGGATGAATGCTTAAAAAATATACATTCATGTTCTGTGAACGCAAGACATCATCTGATCCAATATAAGATCATTCATAGGCTCCATTATTCTAAATCAAAACTTAACAAAATATTTCCAACAATCTCTTCAAGTTGTAATAAGTGCAGTGTGTCAACAGGAACTTTGTTTCATTCTTTGTGGTCATGCAATAAACTACAACCATTCTGGAAAAATATATTTACATTTCTTTCTGAAGTGTACTCAACAAATCTGGAAATGGATCCTAGTATTGGACTTTTAGGAGCAGAGTACAGTCCTTGCAGTAGAAACCAAACACAAGCAATTCTATTTTGTATGTGTCTTGCAAAAAAACTCATTTTACAAATGTGGGAAATCTGACGCTGTCCCCTTTGAAATGTGGGCTAGAGAACTTGGAAATATGTTACACTTAGAAGAACTGAGATTCATACTAAATGACAAATTGTCCTTTTTTAACAAGATTTGGGAACCATTCATATTATTTTTGCAGATAGACTGAACTGATAGACTTACAAGACTGTTGTATGTTAATTTATCTATTTATCTTATTTCATTATTTATTTTATAATTTTTTTATAATGTCTCTTTTGGTTTCATTGTCCATGTACGCCTTGCCTCAATTTTAAATTTTTGTCCCAGCCAGATCTATATATGATTGTAAATGTTATGCATATATGCCTTTTATTTTTATGAACCTTCCACAAATATTTTGATCAATGTTAAATGGGTGGGGTGGGTTGTAGGGTTTTGCGTTCCTTTTTGTTGTAAGTTGAAATCACTGTAAGTACTACCAAAAGAATTTTGATGGTATATTTCTTTGTAAGAACTCAGGCAGTACTGTATGTAATGTATGAAGGTTTTTTCAATGAAAATGAAAATAAAGAGTTAAAAAAAAAAACAGAATAACAGCCTTTAATGTAGTGGTGTCTGCGCTCAGTAAGTTTTGCAAGTCTGCAAAACTACTGTTTAAGTAATATGAGGATGATCATATTTTGACTATACGAGGCTTTTTTGTATGAAGCACAAAGGAGAGATGATGAATGAGTCAGGAAAGTTAGACTTAATAACATTATTTCTCCGCCATCAGAGTCAGGTCTCAGACAACAGATAATTCTATACATTTTTGTTTTGTGTTTCTCAGAATTCTCATAATTTAAAATTCATGCAAAAGTTTTTTAAGAAGATTTAAAATCAATTGAATGTAAAGACACAACTGAGTGATAGATTATGAGAGTGATTCGATTATGTTAATTATTTAGGGTAAAAAGTATTATTATAATACAAATATTAAATAATAATAATAATACTTTTATTTATAATATAATTCAAATTTTAATGTAAAATATTCAGTATAGCTATTTATATATGGGTAAATAAATGTTTTTTTGGGTGGGGTGCGGTTGAGGGGGGCTCATGGCCCAGTAGAGCTTTACCCCTGAGACTCACAAGGGGAACAGTGGAGATATAATGAAAGACCTGGAGCTCGGCAAAGAGGTAGAACTGCTTGAACAGACTGAAAAATGGAGTTAGTTACCAAAGAAATGTAGTAAGATTAATTATAGACCTGATATCTTTCTCTTTGGCAGATTTGTACGGAGCATGTGGATGAACAGGGAAACACACCTCAGTAATCACAAGTCTATCGTGATAAATTAGGTACAGCCTTACATTTTTAAGTTGAATCAAATTAACTTCATCAAACATTTTTTAATTTATATTTTTACATTTTTACAGAGTGATAGTCGGGTATTTTCTTTAGATAGGATGGATGGACGGACGAATAGATAGTATTGAATAAGCAGGTAGAGCTCTGTTGATGTTTTCTTTGTCTTTTACAGAGTGGAGTGGAGAATTTAGGGAATCACATCTCTGCAATGATTAGAAACTGATGGTCAGGTATCACCTATCACCGAAAGATGTTCAAGAGGAAGGGGGTGGTGGTGGGCTTGAGCTGGGCTCAGATTATAGGAGTTTTAAAAACCTAACCGATAATGAAATCTGGTTGCTGTGAACACATGAGGAGAATCTTTGGCTAATTTTTTAGCCCACCTTAAATCCTAAATGTGTGCAAAGTACAAAATATGAAAACTGCGCCACAGCACACAAGATATTATTAAGGTTATCGTGACCGATGGAGCACATCACTTTCTATCAATAATTACCATTTATTACTATACTAATATTAGACCAACTGCCACTACTGGCAAAACACTCTCATGCGCTCAAAATACGTTTGGATCCTGTTTGAGTAGCTGTTAGTGGCGGTGATAAAGTTAAATAAATGGTGACCAATATGAATTATGTCCAGTAAGGGTGTTCGGCTCTGGGTTTTTCGGGGTCGACTGCTATTCTCTTCTCCTAATTTTGAAGTTGGTGGAATCGACTCCAAAATCGACACCTTTTACATTCACTTAAAATAGGGCAAGGATTAAACATGCTGTATCATATCATGCTTTATACAAGCAGTTCTCCCCTGGTCAGACAAAATCAGCATTTTAAATCATCTGCTGTCAAAATAAAATAATAATCCGCCTATACTTTTTTTAATTTAGAAAAGTAAATTGCAATCTTTGAGACAGAAAATTAAAACATCAATTTATTATCAAAATATTTAATGAAAAGATGTGTAGCAGCAGTTCAATAACAAATTAAAAAACACCCCAATTTAGCCCAAACAACGCTTAAATAAAAATCATGAAATACCCTTAATATCTTCTTAATATAAAAGTTTGATACATAAACACAGAGCATGAGTGAACAAAATAATCTGGAATAGTAATTTTATCTGCAGTTCTTATGTAAGTTGATCCGCTTCAAATTTAGAAACTTATGCTAAATTTTATTTATAACGCAGCAAACTTGACATGGCAGGCAGATCATCTTTAAAACCAAATTGCAAAAAGTTGTGTTTCATTGGTATTTGAAAGTGAAAGCAAACTTTGTCTGCAGCACTAAATTTATAATTGCCTTGAGTGCTCGTGGTCGCAAAATTCAAAAGCAAAAGTGTAAATTGGGTAAATATGCATTTAAAGCGGGCACCTTCAGAGTTCATCGTGCTCGAGAATGAGCATTAAAATTGCAGCTTGAAACGGCTTCAGTCATTCAGGAGGATTTGAAAAAAACAGACTCAACTCCCATATTCCTGTCCTGAAGTCGATTCCAGTACTAGGTTCATTGAGAGTCGAGGAGTCGACTCCCCGTCCCTAATGCCCAGACAAATGTCTAATAATAATAATGGACTTATAATCTCTCCATCATGCCACGATGTGCTGTGCCTTCTTGCTCAAAAGCTAAATTGTTACCTGTTGCACTGCCTATATTGTGTGTAAAAATAATCTGTTATAGCATATAGAGCTACTCTATGTCGGTTTACGGCACTAGACACAGGCCTAAGGATTTTTTTATACTGTACATAACACTAATCTGTCCCCTATCCTAAACACAGCCCTCACAGAAAAGATATATCTGTGGTTTCTAAAAGCACATTTTAATGTTGAAGCTTTTTGTTTTTTGGAGATAACTAGCAATTTAGTAGGCATAGCTACCCAGCTACATCTGGCTCATAAATATTCACACACAGAATAACGTTAGTGGCTAATGAAAACTGATCATTTAAGCTTATTATAAATGAATTATATTTATTTATTTTATTAAAGTGACGTGATTCTCTTCAGCTCTTTAGTGATGCTTGGAGGTCGTTGTCACATCCACAAACTGAATAACTCACTTTTTTAATTACTTATTATTAATTTAGTAATATTTGACCAACTGCCACTACAGGAAAACACTAATATCCTGCACTCGAAATAGGCTACACTACGTCTCAGTTTGCGTAGCTGTTCATGCAGTTAGCCTGTAAAATTAAATTAACACACGCAAGTTGAGCCACAAGTGTCTTTTCAATTTGCTCTCACACACAAACATTTATTTCATAAATGCGTATTATATATAGCTAATAATAATTGGCAATTGGGATGTTTATAAGGGTCTGACATGCAGGCAGTGGACAGCAGAATGAAGAAATGTTGATTTGATATGTCTAAACGAATGTTCAATTATAATTATATCAATTATTCACACACATACACTATGGCCAATTTAGTTAATTCAGTTCACCTATATCGCATGTCTTTGGACTGTCGGGGAAACCAGAGCACCCAGGGGAAAACCACGCGAACATGGGGAGATCATGCAAACTCTACATAGAAATGCCAACTGACCCAGTTGGGACTCAATCCAGCGACCTTCTTGCTGTAAGGCGACAGTGCTAACCACTGAGCCACCCTGTCACAATGATATTACTATTTATGACAATAATTGAAATCTCTCCATCTCTTGCTGCGATGGCTGTGCTGTGTTTGACTGGCAATAGCTCGGCTTTTGGTTGCTAGAGCCTCTTTAAAAGTGAAATTGTACCTGTCACACATTTAATAAGCCCAGTAGTGTAGAAAAATAAAATAATTCACTCAGTGCAACACCCCTGATCTTCAGTTATCACTTACTGTCAAATTATTCTCATAGATTAAAATATTGTTTACTGGACTAGGCTATATAGACGTTGACCTAATGATTTTATAGGCTATTGAACTCATTATATCCTCATCACAGAAAAATAAATAAATAAATGTATAAAAACACAGTTTAGTTTTTCTCTGTCGCTTTGGTGCATTTCTCACAACACTTTTTACATTTGCACAACAGTTAATGCATTTCTCAAAACAATTAGCACAAACTGCAAAACCTAGTTGATAACCTGAAAAAGTGAGTCACTTCCTCAAAATGGATAGCTCATTCCTCAAAAGCAAGTATTGATGTCAATGAGAGTGTCAGTGTCATCAAGAGGAAAAGTCCTGACACCATTGTTTATTCACAAGATAGTCAAATGGCTTTGTCATGTTTTCATTATGACAGTTTGCTCTATTTTTTTTTCAATGTAATAAAGTCAGATTTTGGTGACACTTTCTGAAAGTGCTCAAGACAGCACTATATACTATTTGCACAGCCATTTGAAAACTACAGTAAAGTTAGACATCACTGCATTTAGTGAGGAATCTGATTACAAGACACTGAATATGTATGTTTCACATTTTTACTGCAGATGCTCTTTGCGATTCTGATTTATTCACAACATTGTGCTAAAGAATAAATACACTCTTATTTACATCAAACATAAACTCCCTTTGGGCAGAGCTGTGCACAACTGTAAACAATATGTGCTGTGCACAACTTTCAAACATTAAGTACATATTGCAACTGAACCTACAACATACACACGTCTGTAAATCATTCATGAAATTGTTCAATTTAGAAGACATTTTCTGGAAAATAAAGATGTAAAAGTTTTAATAAAATTTGCTTGTCAGATTTCGACAACTAGTTCAACATTTTTGTATGTAATGACTCAAGTAATGAAATGAGGACTATTAGTTTTTAAATGGAATGACTTTTCTGCATTCACAAGTTTAGTTTATTTTGACTGACATGACATAAGCGAATAATAATTTTATAAACAGCAGAGAGTTGTATGAAAGCAATTGATACATGTCCAAAAGTATTCGCAATTTGTTGGAAGGAATGAGAAACTGCTACTATGATGTGCACAAATGACTAATTGTTTTGAGAAATGCATTAACTGTTGTGCAAATGTAAATAGTGTTGTGAGAAATGCACCAAAGCCACTGAGAAAAACTGTAATATGTTGAATCATTTTGGGTTTTGGAGATAACTGGCAACGTTCTAGTGCCCGGCTACACATGTCATCAATATCTGCACACCGCTATAAGAATAACGTTAAATCTGGCTAATAATAAAGGATAATTCAAGCTTATTATTCAAAAAAATGATATATTTATTTATTTATTGAAAGCAACATGATTCTCTCCAGCTCATGGCTTTGTTAATACTGAATAAGTTTGAACTGCTGTGATCAGCCCGATTTGAAATCCTGGATTTCAATCATGTCTTATGATCAGGGAGGCTGCGATTTGTGTTCAAGATGGCGAGGTGCAAGATTCCATCTTTAAACGGCTCACATTATCAGATAATCTGCGCTGAGAATTGGAACCGATCAAAATCCTCGACATGATTTCATCTCCGATTCTCAGGAGGTCAAAATAAATTGGATTACAACTTCTGTAGTCTGAGCTCAGCTTTAGATAGATAGATGTATTCTCTGCGGCAGGCGTTTCTTTTTCAGGTAATGGACACACAACAGACAGAAGAAGGAAACTCACAAGAGCATCAGTGGAGATTTGTCTAAGGAGCGCTGGAGAACATTTAGTGCACTGCAGGAGTTCAGCAAGCATGTAGAGCTCTGTTAGTCCTGTCTTTGTCTTTTACAGTCTGGAGTGCAGCTTGTGGAGAAATATAGGAATCACACACCTCAGCAATGACTGGACACTGATGGTCAGGAGTATCCTTTAAAAACAGGTGGATAGGTGCATGGCATGGATGTCCTTCCAAGAAGAAGAGAGTAGTGGTAGACATGGATTGTTAGCTAGATGTCTTCTCTGTGGCTGTTATTTATTGTAGGTAATGGACATACAGAAGGGAGAAGACAGAGACTCACAAGAGCATCAGTGGAGATTTTTTTTTTAAATTGCCGGAGAACAGCATGTGCATTGCAGGAGCTCAGCCATCAGTTAGGGCTCTGTTGGTGCTGTCTTAGTCTTTTGCAGATTGGAGTGAAGCAGAAGGAAGAGAGTCACAAGGGAACAGTGGAGATATATCTGAAGAGCACTGGAGAAATCTTTGTTTATTGCTGGAGATCAGCAGCATGTAGAGTTTTGTTAGTCTTGTTTTTGTCTTGTATGTCAGATTACACTGGGGCATGTGGAGAAACGGGACTCACACCTCAGCAATGACTAGAAACTGATGGTCTGGTTAGTCATTTTACTGAATAGATAGGTGGATAAATGAATGAAAAATAGATGTCCTTCCAAGAGGAAGGGGGTGGTGGTGGGCTTAGATAGTTAGCTAGATGTCTCGTCTTTGGCAGGTGTTCAAGTAATGGACACACAACAGGCAGAAGAAGGAAATTCACAAGAGCATCAGTGGAGATTTATCTGAAGAACACTGGAGATTATCTTGAGCATTGCTGGAGTTCAGTAACATGTAGAGCTCTGTTAGTCGTGTCTTTGTCTTTACAGACTGGAGTGCAGCATGTGGAGTAAAATAGAAATTACACACCTTAGCAATGACTGGACACTGATGGCTAGAGGTTAGGTGTTTCCTGAATGGATGGATGAATTGAAAAATAGATGTCCTTCCAAAAGGAAGGGGGTGGAGGTGGGCATAGATTGTTAGATGTCTTCTCTGTGGCAGTTATTTAAATTGTTTACTGTTAACCCTTGCTGTAGATTATGCGGTAAATAACTCTAAAATAGCCAGTGTTCTGCTGTAATGAAAGGAAACAGTATTTTACTGTAAAACCAGCAGGATTTGTATGAAATTGTGTCATGCAAAGAATAAATGACAGTAATTTACTTTATGTAGCCATTACAGGTAGTAACTGTGGTAATAAATGGTAAATTACTGTTCATCTACTCTGATGCTTTATGTGGCTATTTATAGAGAGTTGCATTTATTTTAAGACAGAAAACAATGGTTTAGGCATTAACACACTCATACACTGGCTGTCCGTCTTATTATGAACACAAATGTGTTGCCCTTTAAGGGAGCCACAGGTGTTTGATTTGTTTACTTCTGAGTGTGCTCTATTCTCTGTCTGTCAGTTCAGATGCAGAGTCTGATGTGTTTTAAGCTCTAAATAAGAATCTACAATGAGTGTAAAGGAGTAAATGTGTTCAAATATTTTGAGGGTTTCTAAAATAATGTCTGTGTGTTAAATCCAATTGTTGTTATCCTGAACTGTGCACTTGAAAGCTACATCGTTAGCTAGTTAGCATCTCCTCACACTTCTTACATGACTTTCATTGAAGTATATGTATTAATTGGACAACTCATCTTTATTGGTTTTGCCATAATGTACAGATGCAAACAGTGTAATGTGCCTTTCTGGAACTAAGCAGATTTTATACACATTAAAATCCTTCAATTTGAATCTCCTCAGTTAGATAACGTGCACAGAAATCCTCACAGGGAATCATAACAGATGATCTATACTGTACAGCCATCCACACACAGACCTCCACTGTCAGGTTGTGAATTTGTTAATGTGTTACTTGTTACTTGGAAAAGTCATATTATTTCATAACTTGTGTTACTTGTAATGCGTTACCCCCAACACTGTAACCATCGATGTCAAACTCAGTTCCTGGAGTTCCCCCCCTACTTCAACACACAAGTCCTACTGTATATACACTGCATGTGTTGTTCATTATTGAACCTTTTTGTTTTATTGTAAATAGAAAATGTCTTCATACCTGCTGATTTGTTTAATTTTGTCAGACATTTTCTGTTGTATGTTTGTTTGCTGCTAAAACAATAAAATATATTTGTCTGAAGAATTGATTATGCTTTTTATTTTTCAT
Organism: Danio rerio; assembly: GCF_052040795.2. Classification (NCBI taxonomy): domain Eukaryota; kingdom Metazoa; phylum Chordata; class Actinopteri; order Cypriniformes; family Danionidae; genus Danio; species Danio rerio. The sequence continues at coordinate 18,630,930 of NC_141026.1, read as the reverse complement.
AACAGTTCAGAAAACTGATTAATTTGAGTTAAACTACAATAACTACTGTATATATGATTTACCATTAATGTGTGTGCAGTAGCGATTATGCTGTGAGTACAGAACTACAGTACAGTAATTAACTATAAGCAGTTTCCAGTTAGTTTCCGCTACTGCTCTGTTACACTGACTAACACTGTTGCCAGTATTCCACTGTAAAAAAAAAGTCAAACCTGGTAAGATCTAATACATTTATTACAGTATTTATTATTTGTTAACATTAGTTAATGTAAATAAAGTTTTATTGTTAATTCATGTGAACTCACAGGACATTAACTAATATTAACAATTTAATTTAATATTACATTAATAATAAAACAGCCCAGACCTGGCAATGGTCATGCAAGCAGACTAGCTTTTCTCACACTGAAGCATATATATGCATAAACACACTCCTCAAAGATCTCTTTTTTTAAATGAATATTTGAATAAATGAATGCTTTATTTTAATATATTTGTGCATAAAAATTAAATCAGTCAGTATCAAAGTCAAAACTGTAAACAAAAAACTTCAAAAAAATCTTAAGGTCACATTTAAAAAATTAGTTCACCCAAATGGTACACGCCACTGGTACTTCACAGCTACTGTGGGGTCACACATTGTGGAGAGATCTCAGCTGAGATGCCCAACCAAGACAAACCACCTGATTCTGGACAGCAGAAGATTGGCCCGACGCCCAGAAAGAAGATGTTGCCTGAATGACTGGAAGAAACTTTAAAATGACCGGAGTTACAGATGGACCAAGCTAAGCTCTTCTCTGGAATCAATATAACACACACACTCACACACACACACACACTCATACATAGAATAACACAAAATAAATCTTGCAGACATTAAGAATTAAATATTGATAGGTCAAATATTTATTAATAACCTTCATTTAAAGAATATTTTAATAATAATAAAAGTAAAAAAAACGTTTTCAGTGTCTTGAAATGACCGAGTACTTTTACTAAAACACATTGAAATGAAAGGATCATTTCATCAAACATGTAAAACTTACGATCCTGAGGAAAAATAAAAGAAGTGACCACTATAAAGTTATTGGTTATCCTGAATTAAATTAATGCAAATTATTGAGAAAATTCCATGTTTAATGTTATAAAATTGACTCGAAAAAGCGAAAATTTTCAATTCATCATTGTGTTAAATGTAAAAAGAAGCAAGTAAACACAAAATAATGGCACATTAATGCAATTTTGTGCATTAATGGCACAAAATGTGTAAATGATGACAAGTTTATTTTATATGTGTGAAAACAATTCAGCTTATTGTACTTTACTGCATTTATGACAAAAAGATGTTTTAAAATGAAAATAATCTTCAAAATAAGAATCTAAAACTTCCAGTAGGTGGTGGTAAATACATACACTTACATACCTTTAACTACACATGACATTTTACTCCACCTTACATATTACTCACCCGGATATATATAATTGTATAAGGGTCATTCTCACTATAAAGTGCCTTCGAGACATCAAAATGATAAAACTAAATTGTTTGAGAGTTTTGATTTAACCACAGTTGTTGTATTAATTAGACCTTAGACTGTAAGAAATGAATGTTGGTCAAGCTCCTGCACTTTTTACAAATAATCTGCAAGTAGAAAAACAGTAAACAAACCTCACATTGTGTCAACCCTGTCATGGACAAATGTAAAGTATCAGTACAGTCAGAGCATCTGGAAAGTTTTCACAGCGCTTCACTTTAACCACATTTTTATGTTACAACCTTAATTCAAAATGAGTCAAATTCATTTATTACCTCTAAATTCTACACACAATACCCCATAATGACAATGTGATTTTTTTTTAATTGTTGCAAATTTATTAAATTTGAGAAATCACATGTACATGTACTCAGAGATGGTAGAATCTCACAAATGTTTTAAGTGTTGCCCAGCCGCAGCTCTACAGTTGTCTGTTAGAGAGGCCCTGCTGCTCATGCCCAGGAGGATGCGGGACTTCCAGTTGAGTGTGCACTTATCCCTGAGGACACACCTTGATTTGGGTATGATACACAAGGGCGATGGCATCCACAACCCAGTGTGCCAGCCTCTGCTTGATATGGCACTTTCCTTCTGCCGACTGCCAAAACAGACACAAAGCAAAATAAAACAAAAAGAAAAAAAAAACAACAGACTAGAGAATGCTCTGTTTGGGCCACGTAAACACGCAGTGTGCGACCTCATCACAGCAATGGAGGGGTTAAGTAAGCCTCCTCCAGGGTCAATGCTTAAAGTCTCACTATCTGATCTGGAGTGGTAGGAACCTTGGGCACATAGCCAGGCCAGAGTCTCAGGACAATGTGAGAGTTAGCTGGCCCAAATTCCAAGCATGATTTGCTGACAGAAAATGCCTCCAGGTCCCGGACTCTATTGATAGAAGCCAGTGTGATCAGCAGAGCTGTCTTCAAGAAAAGAAAACTTAAAGATACTGAATCAAGCGGCTCTCTTTGCAGTGCGCAGAGGACCACAGAAAAAATCCAGAAACAACTATCTAACTAATGCTGAGATGACTTATTGATATTTGTGTGCAATAATTCCAAAATGTATGTCTAATCATATTAAATAATAATGATGACAATAATACTAACAATGAATTACATCTCTCATGATCGTGCTGCCCTGAATGTGCTTGAATGTAAGTTTATAAAAAAATTCATGGTTTGCATCAAACTAAAATGAAGAATTGCAGTAAGAAATATTTATTTTGCACTATTGTTTTTATCTAATAAATAATATTTCTGCTACAAAACAAACAAAAGATTATAATAAATCATTTAATTCAAGGCTGAAAGCTGCAAAACTGTTTTTAGTTAGTAACTAAATAACAAAACACATCTCAAGAAAGAATGGACAAAAGAAATTAATAAAAGTCTCACTTCTATCACTCTTTAAAGGTTTTGATCTGGGTTTGTGTCATTTTAAATGCTCAGTCTTGTTATGAGCTGATTTTCTTTCTTCTGTGTTTGTGGAAAGCAGGCGAGTCAGCGCACTAATTTATAAGCAGGCAGAGCAGGATTCTCGTGATGATCACCGGCACAATACTGCTCTTTGTTATGAGCCGCAGATTCAGTTTAAACTTAGCAAAGGCGAGCTTCTTTGGGGATGATGTGTACAGTGTTAGATTTCACATTTAGCGGACATTTGCGCTGAACACTGTAGTGGCAATTTTCTTTAAAGAGGCGCTCTCTGTGGTCAAGAAACAAAGTCTTACTCGGAATGTCTTTTTAAAGTTTTATTCTTTGCAAAGAAGGTCACAGTCATACAGCAACAACAGTTTCTGCAGAGTGAGACACTGAAGTCAAGTGTGTTCACCCTTTTATCTGGTTTTTACTGCTTACAAGGTCAAACCCTAATACTGCCCATTCTGACGACAGTTTCTACAGAATGAGACACTGAAGCAAAGTATGTTCACTGTTCTATCTAGTTTGTACTGCTTGCAAGGTCAAATCCTAATAAGGCCCATTCTGTACGTGCATCAGGTGCTCCGCTGTTTCTGCTGTAAGTTTCCACTACACATGTTTATCTAAAATGAATTTCCATTACAATTCCTCTCTTTTTATCATTCATTGATAACTCATTATTAAATTCATTTTTCAATTGATTTCTAAAATCACACTGGTTAATCATTTAACAGGTTTCTGCTCACATCAAATACACTAGAGATGTTTAAACACTCTTCTTAATATAGTTTCCCCATTAAGAGTTACCTTTCAAAACATCCCTCTTCCCTGGGAGCCGGGCTAAACGAATAATCACTGTTATTGCGCTCCTGACCGAAATCAGACCCTCAGTCACCCCTCAGAGGTTCAAATCACAGAAATTGCCTGTTATTTTCACATTATTGATTTGTTCACACAACAAAATTCTGAAAGCATTAACTTCAATCAGTTAAAAAATTACTAACACTCTACATGATCAATTCATCAATAACACTCACTAACATAGGAACACATTGTTGTTTCTGTACTGTTAAACATACATCACATTTACACTCTTCTCTCGATTTTCATGCAAATGATCACTCTTTTAAGACTTGTTACAGAACATACCAACTCATGCAGTTTGCTGTTTTTGTTTGGATAGACCCAAAATACATATAAGCAAGCTTATAGTTATCTCAAATTTCAAAAAGTCAGGTCTGTTAATATTTTCCCAATTAAGTAACAGCTGTTACCTAAAATTTTGTTCTCAATTTGTTTACGGTTTTTCTTTATCCATATCCATGTAGCTACTGTTATCGTCAAAGTCATAATCAAAATCATGACCCATGTCAACATTCATACCCTCTTTTTTAACCACTATCTTTACCATCAGATGGGATGTTGTAGATGTAATCTGTCTGCCCACTGACCATGATACAAATCTGAATATACATGGCAGACAATATAATATCACTAGACCCACCCCCAATACAGGTAACACCACAGTAAAGGCCCAGTAGATCCAGTTTCCCCTCTTAAACAACAGCCAATCTAGCCATCAGTTGTTTAAATTCTTAGGCTCTTTTACGGCCATTCTCATGTGGGCTACAATGTCAGAAATGGTTTGCTGGAATCAGGTTAATGAAAACAACAGAACATTCAGTGATAATAATAGCAACATCAGTGTGATTTGTCTCAATCCACACACTCCATTGCCAGTTCCAGAGCAAGGAAGATGACGTAACATAATGTCAATGATAGTAACGTCAGCCACAACATGTTTTTTTTTTTCAGCCCACACATACATGGCACTCGGAATGGATGCCAGCGAATCTTTTCGTTCATCTTCAGATCTTTAATGCGATGGTCAATCACAGCTTATTCACCTCTCTTTTGGTCGCTTTCTCCTCTATCTTCTTGCTGCTTGGTGTTGTATTCAGAAGTTACTGTCTCACACACACCTCTTGACCTTGTTGTTTCTCCCCAGCTGTGACCTTGCTTCACTCAGATAGCAGCCTGCTGTTTTCTTCAGACAGCTTCAGAGCCCCTCTTTCTCTCCTACTCCCTCGTGGAATCCTTCTCAGGTGATGGAACTTTCCTGCAGTGCCCAGCGTGCACCCACGTCGCCCGCTCTGCAACCTTCACCGCTGTCTCAGTGGTCAGTAGCTCTTGAAATGGACCCAACCAGCGTTTCGCTCTCCAGCTCTTTCTCCTCAGGTCCCTTATCACCACGAAATCGCCAGTAGTCTCTCAGCAGCCTTTCCCAATGCGGCCTTTACCTGCACACAAACATCGGACAACACATGAGACAATTCTTTACAGTAATTCAACATGTCATTCTCACACACATCTGTTGAGGGCAGCTGCTGCTTTCCCCCATTCACACCTACACGCGGTGGTTTACCAAAGAGAATTTCAAATGGGCTCAAATTCATTTTTGATCTTTTTCTCATTCTCATGTACATCAGGACAATGGGTAAAGCTTGAACCCATGTAAGCCCTGTGTCTTCACAACATTTTGCCAATTTGTTTTTCAGGATGCCATTTTCTCTTTCAACAGCTCCACCTGAAGCCGGATGGTAACTGCAATATGTTCTCAAATCAATTTCCAAATATTGGCCCACTTGTTTGATTGCTTCATTAACAAAATAAGTACCATTATCTGAACTTATTTTTCGTGGTATTCCCCATCTCGGCACAATTTCAGTCAGTAAAGCTTTTGCTACCGCAGCCGAATCTTGTTTTGAGGTTGGAAAAACTTCAACCCATTTTGACCACATGTCAACCATCACCAAACAGTACCTTTTCCCATTGCATGGGGACAATTCAATGAAATCCATCATCAAATATTCAAAAGGCCCTGTTGGAGGTGGATGAGATGATAGTGGAACTTTTATCGCTCTGGCCACATTATGTGTGTTGCAAATTACACATCGTCTACAGAAATTGTCCGCAAATGCAGTGAACCCCTTTGTGAACCACAGTTCCCTCATTTGCGCAACCATTGCTGTTTTTGACACATGATCTTTACCGTAAAGTAATTTTGCATAATGTTGGAAAAAATGTTTTGGTAAACACGCCCTGCCCTCAGCACTCTTCCACACATTATCTTTCATCACACAGCCAGACTGTCTCCACTTGTTCTTCTCCAGCCCCGTCGCAAAGGTCTGCATGTCCTGCAAAGAAGAACACACGTCATTGTTATCACCAACAGATAGCAAAGAACATTCAGAGTTGTCCTTGTCTTGGGACGCCGCTCCATCTGCCCTGGAGTTACCTACAGAAACAGAATCTTTATTATTAGAGTGCGCTGCGCATTTACAAATGGCCAGTTTGTCAGGTAGTAAAATCGCATCCACCAGCGCTGCCACTAAAGGAGCATTGAGTATTGGTCGACCATCAGACTTTAGAAATTTTCTGTGTTTCCACAGAGCCCCAAAATCATGAGCTACCCCAAATGCATATCTTGAGTCAGTGTAAATTGTAGCCTCCTTTTCTGCCATCAATTTACATGCTTCTGTCAATGCCACAAGCTCTGCGGCCTGTGCCGAATAGTGCCCTGGTAATTTCCCAGAGGCCACCACATCAAATTCAGTTGTTACAGCGTAACCAACTTTATTCTGGCCTGTTTGTGGATCTTTAAATGCTGAACCATCCACAAAGAGGACATTGTCACAATTTTCAAGTGGTTCGTCAGAAAGGTCAGGTCGTGGCGAACACACCTGTTCAAGTGCTGTTAAACAACAATGATGCTCTTCCCCATCTTCCTCAGTAGGAAGAAGAGTAGCTGCATTCAAACCAGTACATCGTTTAACAGTCACATTTGGCATATCTAACAAGCTGTTGACAGATGCGATCTTTTTTGTTCTTGAAGTATCATGAACACAGAATGTGGCACCATCAGTATCAGATCAGAATAACCAACAAAATCTCTTGAAGCCATCACAGCTTTTTCCACAGCCGCCACTGCTCTTAAGCAACGTGGCAGGCCTGCTGCAACAGGGTCAAGTTTGCTCAAAGTAGGCCACAGGTCGCAGTCTACCTCCATGATCCTGTAGGAGCAATGACGTCATGAACCCACTTCTTTCATCTACCATCTGAACAAATGGTTTTGTTGGTACAGGTAAACCCAATGCAGGGGCTTCAGCCATTTGTAATTTCATGTTTACAAATGCCTGCTCTGCCTCTGTCGTCCACCGTAGTTTGTCAGTGGATTTCATTCCCTTCCCTAGTGTTAGAGATCTCATGGGTTGTTCTAAAATTGCATAATTTGGAATAAATGTGCGACAATATGAGCACATACCCAAAAAAGACAACATTTGTTTTTTTGTTAGTGGTTTTGGTACATTTTTTATACCACTTACCCTTTTTCAGAAAGAGATTTGCTGTGTGGTGTAATGACGTGCCCCAAAAAAGTTACCTTTTGTTTAACAAACTGCAATTTTGTCAAACTGACCTTGTGGCCCTCCTTAGCCAAATGCCTAAGGAGAGTCACAGTGTCTTTCACACACGTCTTTTCTCAGCACATATCAACAAGTCATCAACATACTGTAACAAAGCAGTTCCAGCTGTCAGGGTCAAAGGTTCCAAACTTCTTAACAACGCTTCATTGTACAAAGTTGGAGATGCTGTAAAACCCTGACACAGACGTGTAAAGGTGTAGCCTTTGCCATTAAAATTAAATGCAAACCAAAACTGGCTGTCTTTGTCCACTGGCACACTGAAAAATGCATTAGCCAGATCAACAACAGAATAGAATTGTGATTTTTCAGGAATTTGTGACAAAATCGTGTACGGATTTGGAACTAATGGAGCCCTTTGTTTGACAGCTGCATTTACTGCTTGTAAATCCTGTACGAAACGCCATTCAGTAGGCATCCCATTATCCCTTATCTTTTTAACAGGAAAAATAGGGGTGCGAACCTCAGAATTGTTGCATGGTACAATAACGCCCTGTTCCAGTAAAGCCTCAAATACTGGGGTAATGCCCTCAATGGCTTCCCTTTTCAAAGGATATTGTTGTTGGCATGGTCTGTAATCAGATTTTGCAATGATTGTCACTGGATCACAACCTTTGATTAAACCAACATCATATTTGCTTTTAGCTCACAATTCACTTGGTATTTCTGCTAAAGCTGGGTGTATGTCTGCAGCGTTAAAGTCAACCATGCAAGAATTCTTTACGCAAAGTTTGTCAATCGCAGTCACAGTTCTTGAAACAGCTGTTTCAGTTTCACTGTCCACCCTAAAGGCCTGCTAGAGCGCGCTCCATTCTACCCCTCCCTCTCTGCTGTTCCAATCTTTGGCTTCAAGACACTGCTTCACAAACGGGCCTAAATCAGCCCAAGACTGATGTTTACCCTTGCAAACTGATATGTGAGGCACAGCCTGTGCTGACATGAGATAGAATGAACGCTGCTTTACTGACAGAGACACTGAAACTGCACACAGACTATCCTTCCAGTACATTTTCTCTAAAATCAAAGTTTCATTCACATTTGCCTCAAACCAAGCCTTTTCAAACTCTGCATCCCTATCAGTTACGACATGTGACGTACAATGCAGTTCACCAGGAGACATTATATCCCTGTCAAAAGGTTTTACACGTTCTTCAGCCAATTTGCAAATTGAATTAGCCCACTCATTGTTTTCAACCAGCCATTCATAAGCCCACTTCGGTGCTTGTGATTCAATTTGTAAACAACAAAATTCCTCTCCTTCAATCACGCTCACACCAGTGGAATCTGCTGTTAAAATCAAGTTTAGTTTACACAAAATGTCCCTTCCGAGGATAGGAACAGGGCATTTTGGTGAACAAACAAATGCATGTCTGAAAATTTTACACCCCTCTGTCTCATAGGTCAGCGGAGCTGTAAATCGCTCAACCACTGTATGACCAGATCCAGACAGAGACTTGTGAAATTTGTTTGTTAAAGGTATTTCACACTGCAGGTCACATGGTCGTATGCAAGATATGCTAGCTCCACTATCAGCTAGAAACTCAACCAATGTATTCTCAATCAACATAGAATATTTTGCATATTTAAAAAAAATGCTTCACTATTAAAAACAATGCCAAATTTAGAGTGGGAAATGCAAGCTTTTCCTTCATTGCAGAGAGCCAGTTCCCCTTCGGTTGGGGAACTTCAGTGCCATGAAATGGGAGGATTCAGATAAGAAGCCGCTTGTCTGGAGAGTATTGAACGGGCCAATAAATGAAATTAATTGGCAGCGTAAGCTTGCGCAGGTGTGCGGCATCTGCAATTATCTCAGCATATAAGCACACCTGAAGCCAGCAGACGCCATCCTTTTCGCTTCAGATCCTTTCTGAGTGAGTCGATGAGGGTTCCTCTCGCTGATCAGCACTTCAGAGCGAACGAGTGTGTCTCCCGGTCCAGAGTGGGTCTTCGCGGTGGCAGACGGTCGAGCTGGGTTTCTCCCTTGCCTGCGGTTCTTTGGGTCCGGTCCTCCAGAGCGGTGCGTATTGTTGCAAACTTTCCTAAAAGAGCAACACAGTCGTGCAGCACGTCCTTTTCAGGATGGCGCTCCGACTGTGCGTTTCTGGATGCGGGGGTTTCCTGGCTCCGGATGATGGACACGATCACTGCATTGCATGTTTGGGGGTCCAGCATGTTAATGCGGTGCTCGCGGGCGGTTCATGTCGTCATTGCGATGCCATGACCGTTGCACAGCTAAGATCGCGGCTAACTTTCGCAAGAGAGCGAGCCACCCCAGTTGCCTCCTGTTCTAAAAAAGCAGCGGGCGCTCGGGCAGATATGAGGGTTTCAGCGGGAGATAATCCGCCGCCCACGGGCTCGCGGACCTCTCGCTCCTCACGGCGCTCCATCCAAGCTTCGGGTAGTGGGAGTGATCCATCTAACCAGATGGTAGCTCTCACACTCGCTGACACCGGAGATCAGATGTCCTCCGCGGCATCGGAGGGTGGGCTTTCACTGCCCGACGAAGATCCGGACCCGCTCGCCCCCTCCGGGCAGGTGAGCGCTGTCAAATCGGATCCTGAAGCGGACATGTTAGCCGTGCTTTCCCGGGCTGCTTCAGCCGTGGGGTTAGAGATGGTTTATCCCCCAGCTCCGCGGCCGGACCGACTAGATGGGTGCTACGTAGAGGACCAGAAGGCGAAGCCTTCGAAGCCTCTCGTCCCCTTCTTCCCGGAAGTGCACAGTAGGCTCACGCAGTCTTGGAGGGCACCTTTCTCTGCCTGTGCTGCGTGTGCCTCCGCCCTCACCGCCCTTGACGGCGGAGCTGCCAGGGGGTATGAGGCGATCCCGTCAGTGGAGCGCGCTATCGCGGTCAATCTTTGTCCGCGCGGCGCCTCTACGTGGCGGGGTTTGCCCCGCCTCCCGTCCAAAGCCTGTAGGTTGTCTGCCTCCCTCGGAGCCAGAGCTTATAAGGCTGCGGGCCAGGCTGCTTCTGCTTTGCACGCGATGGCCACCTACCAGCGCTACCAAGCGCAGGCGCTGGCCGAGCTGCACGAGGGCGGGTCCAACCCAAGCTTATTACATGAGCTGCGCACCGCGACCGACTATGCTCTTCGGACTACTAAGTCCGCCGCGTGTGCGCTGGGGAGGACGATGTCCACACTTGTGGTTCAGGAACGCCACCTCTGGCTAAACCTGGCCGATATGCGCGATGTTGACAAAGTTCGCTTTCTTGACTCGCCCATATCCCAGGCTGGCCTGTTCGGCGACACCGTCGGTGAATTCACCCAGGAATTCAAGGCAGTGAAAGAGCAGTCAGATGCGATAGGCAATGTCATCTATCGGCGTGGCCGTAAGCCCGCTCCGCCCGCCGAGCCATCCACCTCCGCTGTTCCTCGGCGAGGGCGCCTCCGGCCAAGCGGGCGCGGCGTACACCTCGAAAGCAGGCAGCCCCTCCTGCCCAGGGTGCCGTTAAGTCCGGTAAACGGACCGCGAAGCGTCCCTGAGACAGGCCATCCGGAGAAGAGGAAACTTGCTCTTTCCCCGCTGGAGGGCGGGGCCCCGATAACAACGGTATTTTTCAGTGCCACCAAAACATCAGTAAAAGAGCACTTTTTCCCTTCCCCGGATGTGACTGCACGAGTTCTGCCAGTCCGGGACGCGCTGCCTTCCGGCTCGCAGACTCTACGTGCTTCGCCAGTGGCTCACGAGCGCTGGGGGGACGGTCTCCCTTCCCTCAGCCCTCCAGCCCCCTCTCCGGAGTCAGGGTGCGGAGCCAGAGCGAATCGCTCTCCTCCAGCTCTTCCGCGGGACCCTCGTGCTTCCCGGATCAGCACACCCACTCCGCGCTGCCCCACCGCTGGTACGTCAGCGATTGTAGCGATGACTCCATTAGCGAGGGCTCTGCCTGCCTGGTTAGCGCGGGCCAGCCCCTCGCGGTGGCTCATACGCACAATCAGACTCGGTTACGCGATTCAGTTCGCCCCCCAAGTTTACGGGCGTGTATTTCTCCAGGGTCAACCCCCTGTCCGCCCCTGTCTTGCGAGAGGATATTGCTGCCCTCCTGGCGAAGGGTGCAATCGAGCCGGTTCCTCCAGCCGAGATGGAGAGTGGGTTTTACAGCCCATACTTCATCGTACCCAAAAAGAGCGGTGGGTCACGGCCAATCCTAGATCTGCGCGTTTTGAACCGCTGTCTGCACAGGCTGCCGTTCAGAATGCTCACGCAGAGGCGCATTCTCCAATGCGTTCGTCCTCAGGATTGGTTTGCAGCCATAGACCTGAAGGACGCGTATTTCCATGTCTCCATTCTTCCACGCCACCGCCAATTTCTGCGGTTTGCGTTCGAGGGTCGAGCGTGGCAGTACAAGGTCCTCCCCTTCGGGCTCTCTCTGTCTCCGCGGGTCTTCACCAAACTCGCGGAGGGTGCCCTAGCGCCCCTTCGGCTCGCGGGCATTCGCATACTCAATTATCTCGACGACTGGCTGATTTTAGCCCACTCGCGGGAGCAATTGATTATGCACAGGGACAAGGTGCTTCGGCATCTCCGCCTACTGGGGCTTCAGGTCAACCGAGAAAAGAAACAAACTCGCCCCCGTGCAGAGGATTTCTTTTCTCGGGATGGAGCTGGACGCGAGGAAGACTTAGGTAACCTACCGACTGCGGTGGTTAATACCATCACTCAGGCTAGAGCCCCCTCCACGAGGCGCGCCTACGCCCTGAAGTGGAGTCTATTCACTGAATGGTGCGTCTCTCGCAGAGAAGACCCCCGAAATTGCCAGATTAGTGTTGTGCTCTCTTTCCTTCAAGAGAAGTTGGACAGCAGGCTGTCGCCCTCCACTCTCAAGGTTTACGTGGCCGCCATCTCCGCTTATCATAGCGCGGTAGCTGGCGGCACCGTGGGAAAGCATAACCTGGTCATCCAGTTCCTTAGGGGTGCTAGGCGAATTAATCCATCTCGCCCCCCTCTCATGCCCTCTTGGGATCTCGCCCTCGTTCTCACGAGTCTGCGATCCGATCCCTTTGAGCCACTTGAATCAGTATCTCTAAGATTTCTGTCCCTGAAGACAGCTCTGCTGGTTGCGTTGGCCTCCATCAAGAGGGTCGGGGACCTGGAGGCATTTTCGGTCAGTGACTCGTGCCTGGAATTCGGGCCGGATTACTCTCACGTCATCCTGAGACCCCGCCCCGGTTATGTGCCCAAGGTTCCTACCACCCCCTTTAGAGATCAGGTAGTGAACCTGCAAGCGCTGCCCCCGGAGGAGGCAGACCCAGCCCTTTCTTTACTTTGTCCAGTTCGCGCTCTGCGCATTTATGTGGACCGTACTCAGAATTTTAGATCATCTGAGCAGCTCTTTGTCTGTTATGGCGGTCGGCAGCAGGGAAGTGCCGTATCGAAACAAAGATTATCCCACTGGATTGTGGATGCCATTTCACTCGCTTATTCGAGTCGAGGTCAGCCATGTCCCCTGGGAGTACGTGCACACTCCACTCGGAGCGTTGCATCCTCTTGGGCGCGTGCACGCGGCGCCTCTCTAACAGACATCTGTAGAGCTGCGGGCTGGGCGACACCCAACACATTTGCAAGGTTTTACAATCTGCGAGTGGAGCCGGTTTCCTCAAGGGTATTAGGTAACCCTTTGGTGATTGAGGAGACAACTCGGTAGGGTGTTGAAACACGCTTGCTGCGCCATTCTCCTTAACACGGAGGTACGTGCGCCTTTTTATCTGTCAGTAAAGTTCCCCGTCAGGTGAGCCCTGCAGATTCCTCCATGGCCCCCAGCACTGACTCAGCGGAGGAGTCACTTGCTGGCCCACTACGTTGTAGGTCTGCCCGCTGGTCAGCCCGCGTTTTGGGTATAGGTGCCTGCTATGCGTGATCCCCACTAGGCGATCCCATATGCTTATTCCGCCACGGTTAAGTCCCCCCCCTGGGCGGACCCGTGTCTTCCCTCTCCGCTAACCACTCTTTTGCTATGCGTACTCCCCCTTTTTAGGGCTAGTCCATATGTAAATTCTGCCATCTATCCCCCCCTTGGGTAACGGATGGCCTCCGCAGCGTCCTCCCTATCGGGATTGCACGCTTCCCAACGTACTGTCGTATTTCCTAGAATTATCTAGATGCTCACGACTTCCCAAAAAATATATCTAAATCCGTAAAACTTCTGTTGAAGTAGGATAAATTAGGGCCAGGGACACGTTGGAGGACCGCGCCCCCCATGATGTGGGTGCGTCACGCTTGCTTGACTATCTCCTCATCGGGGGTGTTGGTAAGGTGCAGTCATTATGGCGCTTTCCATACTTCTCCCATTTCATGGCACTGAAGTTCCCCAACCGAAGGGGAACGTTCGAGGTTACAGAAGTAACCCTTCGTTCCCCGAGGAGGGGAACGGAAGTGCCATACTCCGTCGCCATATTGACTGTCCCTTAGCTGTTTGAAAGTCTCTTCAGCTTAAAAGGATGGCGTCTGCTGGCTTCAGGTGTGCTTATATGCTGAGATAATTGCAGATGCCGCACACCTGCGCAAGCTTACGCTGCCAATTAATTTCATTCATTGGCCCGTTCAATACTCTCCAGACAAGCGGCTTCTGATCCGAATCCTCCCATTTCATGGCACTTCTGTTCCCCTCCTCGGGGAACGAAGGGTTACTTCTGTAACCTCGAACGTTTGTCAGTGTATGTGAATATGTGTGTATAAAAATGTGTCTGCATTTAAACATGTTAGTAAAAAAATGTTCACTTCCCTTTACTGTAGCTGTTGGCTGTTTGCCCAGACCCTCTCCATTCTGCTCTTCCCTCTCCGCACATCAGCTCCTCGTTGTTGGTTAGCGCCTTTCGGGTCAATCCAAAAGTCCATCTCGGTTGCAAGCGCAGACATTTGGTACCGGTTCACATCACGTGCACGACAGGCTCTGCAGGTTTCATCGCCATACGTCACATTCCAGTTTCTCCATTTAGTATCTTTCTCCCCCTTGACACCTTTGTCACCTTTGAACTTGGTTGTCAGGTGTTGGTTGGATCTTTGGTTGGCCACTTGTACCAGAGCCATGCACAGCTCCCTTTCTGCTTTCTTCTTGTCTTGCTCTTGCTTCACTGTCAGCTTGTCTTCAGCATGTTGAGCACACAGCAGAATGTTCGTTAAATGTCCATTTCTCCAGTTCAAACAGATGTCCTCCACTCGCTTGAGGTGGGAATTTCGTTGGTGCGGTAGGAGGTCTTCTGGGACAGTAGCAGTTGAGGTTTGGGTCAGTTCTCAGGGCTCGCAGCTCAGCCACGGGATAGTGATGGTACGGCGGTACATGTATGGAAACAGATGTATAGAAAGGATTAGTGGTGCTAATTAATCTTTCATTCACACATTCACATTTTTCTTTCACTTTATCTCCTTCATTCTTTTCCCTACATGCCAGCTGCCTCTGCAGCATTTTCCTCTTTGCCTCTTATCTGCCTCCCTGAGCCAACAATCAACAGTGTCTCCACACGACACGCACATGCCTTTCCCAAAGACAACCTGCTTTTCCTTCTGCCTTCTTATCTGCTTTTTCATTATGTTTAACCTAGTAACACTCAACATTCCTTTTCCCTTAGAAACTTGTGATACCTTATTGTTTTCCTATCTCTTGCATGCTTTTTTCTTTTTTTTTTCTTATTCCGTATAAATTTCCCATATTCCAAAACACCGGTGTATCATATCTTTTTATTTTGCTTTGAGACTTCCCCATGCTGGCAACAATCTTTCCCCTGGACTTTTTCGGTACCTATTAATCTGTCGGACGTCTCCAACAAATTTCGATTTTTCACCTAAAATCGAAAAGTTAAGCTTTCCAGCTCTAATTTTGTGGCCCCCAATTTCAACCCCCTTTTAGAAGTAAATCGCTTGGCCCCTGATTTCAACCTCCTTCCGGAAGTAAATCGCACAGCCCTAGATTTCAACCTCTTTTTGGAAGTAAATCGCACAGCCCCCTGATTTCAACCCCCTCCCGGGAGTAAATCGCAGTTAGCTAGCCAAACGTGTTAAAAAGGTCTTGATCTTAGTCAGGCGCCAGATCTCACTTGTGTAAGGTTTGATCTCAGCTAAACGCCAGATCTCACTTGTAAAAAGGTCTCGATCCCCACCTGATGTCAGATCTCACTTGCATTAATCACGCTGCTATCCCACAGAGACAGATCTACCAGCATGGTGATGGCCCAAATTACAGTGAAAAACCCTTTTAATTGCCTAATCAAATGCCCAAAACTGTTCAATTTTCTTTTAGTAACAAACAAAGAATTTGTCTCTTACCAGAGAGTTCAGATGCCACTTGAGTTCTTTTTCCCAGATGTCAGTGGGGTTCCCCTCCGAGCCCTGCGGTCGGCCCCTCAACCCTCAATCGAGCGGAGCAGGGCTGTGACACGAAGTCCCAGGATGATTAGTCACCGTCCGCAGGGTCCGGAAAAGTTCCTCCAAGACATCCCACTATTCTGACACCAAATTGTAGTGGCAATTTTCTTTAAAGAGGCGCTCTCTGTGGTCAAGAAACAAAGTCTTACTCGGAATGTCTTTTTAAAGTTTTATTCTTTGCAAAGAAGGTCACAGTCATACAGCAACAACAGTTTCTGCAGAGTGAGACACTGAAGTCAAGTGTGTTCACCCTTTTATCTGGTTTTTACTGCTTACAAGGTCAAACCCTAATACTGCCCATTCTGACGACAGTTTCTACAGAATGAGACACTGAAGCAAAGTATGTTCACTGTTCTATCTAGTTTGTACTGCTTGCAAGGTCAAATCCTAATAAGGCCCATTCTGTACGTGCATCAGGTGCTCCGCTGTTTCTGCTGTAAGTTTCCACTACACATGTTTATCTAAAATGAATTTCCATTACAACACGCAGTGAATGCAACGCATCGAGCTTCAGGCACCTTCTCCGAAAACACGGATCAACATTCACCACATGTCACGATCGCTGTCATCGGCGCCATTACGTTGTAACTTTAGGTGGGGTTTGCAAATCTGTGTGTAGGCTACTTTTCACTCTTCAGCTGTTTGCATTTCCAAATAACATAACCTTTGTTTTACTTATATTTAATGACAATTTGTTTACGTCAAACCATAATTTTAATTAATTAATTTCTGTTTTAATCAACTCCATAAGTTTTAGTAAATTATCCCCAGAACAAAAGATACTTGTATCATCTGCAAATAACATAAACTTAAACAACTCTGATATCTTACACAGATCATTCATGTAAATTACAAACTGTTGCCTATTTTTTAAATAACTGCTTATTCAGTCCAAGGCTACTTCTCTAATACCAAACCTTTATCATTTGTTTACCAATATATTATCATTTATTGTATCAAATGCCTTCTTTAAATCTACAAAAATTCCAACTACCTTCTCCTTATTCTGATCTGGACGTAAGTGCCAGATAGAAAACCTCCTTGAGAAAGAAGGTCCTTCCTCAGGAGAATCTGTCAGGGAGGGTCTGTCCCGAGGAGTGTGAGTTCTGGAAACCAGGTCTGGGTGGGCCAGTGTGATGCAACCAACAAGATCTGCTCCTCGTCCTCCCTGACCTTGCCCAGGGTCTGTACAAGAAGACTCACTAGGGAAACGCAAACTTGCCTGATACATATGTCCGAATCCAGCAGTGAGCCAGTGCATCTGTGCTGAGCGGAGCAGTGGCCGGTCTTGGGTAAAGCAAACAGGTAAACCTGAGTTTCTCCAAAACACCCCCATATCAGCTGGAGTACTTTAGGGTGAAGTTGGCACTTTCCTGGGATTGTGAGCTGCATGACATTCCTTGGTGCTTCCCATTGACATCCCTGAGACATGCAACAAAAACCTAAAATTAATAACAGAATTTAACATGAACCTGTTTATAATAAGAACAATTAAGAACAATCAGTAAATAAAAGTGAATAAAAAGTTAAATGTGAAGTGCCATTAGAAACTCCTGGAATGTCAGTCGCTTTGTAAAAATGAACAGTATTTTACTGTAAATCAGGAAATTCTCCATTAGATTTATTTGTGTTTTATAACAGATTTGGACAGTTGCACAGTTTAACCAAGCTTAATGTTGTGTTCAATGTTCTCTGTATTTCTCAGTTCTCCTGCATTTGTTCTGTTAATAGGTGTGGATGCCAGTTCACAGGCCAGTACTCATGAACTTTGAGAGCCAGTTTTTGGGGAAACTGTATCATAGATAGGGGTGTAACGATACACTCAAGTCCTACAGGAAGTTAGAGGAATGGAGTGAGCAGAAGCAAACTTGCAGTCAATAAAGTTACCAGCGGCTCCTGAATCGACCATAGCCAAAGTCGAAATCTCAGTCTCCTTATATTTTAGACAGACAGGAACGCTCACAATGTCATTGGTAGTCGTGAAAAGGGTGGTGGCACTCACCGGAAGAGCCTTAGGTGGAGGTTTGTTGGGGCATAAGATCTTCATGTGACCTGAAAGTCCGCAATACAGGCACAAGTGGTTCCTCCTCCTCCGTTCACGTTCTTCAGGTGTTAAACGAGTCCTACCCAACTGTATGGACTCCGTGGGAGTTTCAGGGGATACATGGCTGGAAATGGCAGAGCACAGAGGGTTATGAGTGCGGAGCAATGTGTCTAACCTGATAGATAACTCGATAAGCTGGTCCAGTGTCTTCCCCTCATCACGACATGCCATCTCTTTTTGCAATTCTGGTCTCAATGCTTTCCAATAGAGTGTAGTGAGTGGATCATCAGCCCAGCCTATCTGCGCTGCCAGCGTGCGAAAATGCAGAGCGAATTCAGCTGCGGGTCGATCTCCCTGTTGTACACACAAAAGCTCCTCACCAGCATTACGACCACCCTCAGGATGATCAAATACAGTGCAAAATCGTTTGAGAAAGTCATTAAATGAGGGGAATATCGGGGTACTGTCTGGCCAAACTGCGGTAGCCCAGTCTAAAGCTTTTCCAGAAAGCAGTGAACATATGAAAGCAATCTTTCCATTTTCATCCTTAAATAAATGGGGTTGCTGGGCAATGAACAGCTTACACTGCAGTAAAAAGCCTTTATATTTTGGGCTGGGTTACCTGTGTATTTATCGGGGAATGCCAAACGAACTCCTGAGGCAGTCTGGGTCTGTGTCAGCAAGGCTTGACTCGTAGAGTAATTGGCGGTGAGTTGCGCTGTGGAAGCAGCTTGCAGGTTTTGCAGAGATTTCACCAGTTCATCTGTTAGCTAAGTCAAATAGGTTAATTGCTGTTGATGTGTGGTGAGTGCTTGAGCGGTAACTTCATGTGACAAAACCTGTATGGCTGCGGGATCCATGTTAGGCGAAGTCTTCTGTAACGAGGAGACTGACACGGAGGGATCCATTATGCAGTATTTATTAGTCCCGCACAATATGCACTAACGTGCAAACACACAACAATAACAGTCTATGATGAATAAAGACTGGCAGTGAGTAGACACAGAGAGTGTTACCAGGCATAGATCGAGGGCTGGCTGCAAGCATCAGAGTCCGTGAATCAGGCTTGGGTCGTGGGCAGGCAGCGAGTATCAGAGTCCGTATAACAGGCGTGGTTCGTGGGCAGGCGGCGAGTATCAGAGTCCGTATAAAAATGCGTGGGTCGTGGGCAGGCAGAAGGCGAAGCAGAGTCAAGAACAGGCTGGAGTAATACACAAGGAAACACGCAGGAATACTGCTCAGAAATGTTGGCCGGGGCTAAACAAGACTTTGCACTGACTGAGCGTTTGGAGCTGGCTTATAAAGGGTACGTGGGTCGTTAGCTAGATTCAGTTCAGGTGTGCTAGATCAGTGTAAGTGGATGATGTAATGCTTAGAAGTCCGGAGATGGCGGCCTCTGCTGGCCAGCGAGGGGAATGACTGGGACCGAGTCAGTGACAGCAGTAGTGGCAGCAGCAGTTTTTTTTTTCTTAGCAGTGTGGTTGAATTTGGTGGTGGTCAGTATTGCCAGGATAACATTTTTATTTTTTTTGAAAATGCAGTTGCAGGAAAGAATAATTCTTAATTAAATCTAGTTTAGAGTTATAGCACAGAAACTTAGCATGCTGAATGTCTAGCGGTTATTACTCTTATTTATTTCAAACTAATTGTTTTATTCATATTATACAGTATATTCAAATGTATTTAAGTTATCATACATGTAATGTGAGCAATAAATTGTATGAAAATATGCTTCATTTTAAATTTTTGTAAGTGGCGAAACGGGCAGTCATGAATGTTGTGATTTTGAGAAAATGAAATCTCATTTTAATTACGCTGTAAAAAGCAATTAGTTGACTATAAAAAGGTAAGTTAAGTCAACTTAATAGGTCCTCATATTTTTAAGGGAAGTCAATTGGTCACTTTTAAGGCAGCGGTTTTGATCCCTTCATTGAAGTAACTAATCGCTTTTTATAGGAAACAAAATGATGTTTTACATTTGAAGGTGACATTTATTCTTGATTTATTCTTTGTAACACAGTTTGTTTCATTCAGCGCATGATATTCTTTGATCTGAAAATAGTTATTGATTACAAACCAGATGATAGTCAGTGTTTAATGATGTATTTCAGCCTTCAGAAGGGCCTGATTGTTTAATCTTTGACATTTTTACTTGGCTCAACTTCATTTATGTTGACTGTGCTTCAAGTTATTGTAATAGTTCATAAAGCAATGTACTTTGTTTACATGTTTGTTTATTACCGTGATGTGCTGCATTGACTTGGAGAACTGAAAGTGTGACGGTGTCACATTCGTCCAGACATACTTAAGAAAGATTCATTTAATCATGTAAGAACTGACCCTTTTGGGCAACGCAACAGTGATTAAAGTAAAGCAGCAAGTAACAGAAGCTGATTTGAATGTAATGTTGTGACTTTTTAACAGGTCATTTGCTGTTAAATTTGTATAATAAATAATAAATATATTCAAGTTCTTTTTTTCCAAACTTGGTTTTAATAGATAGTGACTACATTGTGAGTTCTATTGTATCTCTGCTGTATTTGCTCAATGTTACAGTTCTCTGTTCAGAATGTTTATTATTTATATCACAGAAATGGGATTCATTCAAACGTAATGTATTATGTATGGATTTCAGTGTTGACTGCTGTATGATTTTATGTGATTAATAATATGAAATAAAATCTCTTTTTTCACTGCGATCTCATTTTCACATCATTGCAAGGATACTTATGAAGGTAAAAAATGAATATGTATTTGCTTCTGTCATTTCTATTTCTAAAGACAGTTAATTTTGCTCCAGTGACTTATAATTGTATAATCATGGCCATATTCTGAGTCTGAAATATTGTTATTCTGAATGTCTTAACACCCTTGGCAGTCTTTTTCCAGTATAACATCATATAACAGGTTATGTCACCATATACAAAATAGATCATGCGTTTTGCAAAGATAATCATTTATTTTAGGTCTAAGAAAACAAGAACTGACTACAATCTTTAAGTGATGATTGCTGCTGAATGACGCATTGTATGACTTCATTTCATGATTTTTCTTTTAATAAAGTCTCTTGGTCTCACGTAGGTTTTGTTTGTTTTCTGCGCCAGTGATTTATACTTGAATATGTATGGAATTGTATTTTTACTTATTAGATGATTTAGCTGATCTCTTATTTACTCAGCATCACTGCAGCATCACAGAATGACTCTTTGACTCACACTGTAAACACTAATAAGTTGAGAATACTCAAATCTACAACTCTACAATTCAATTAATTGAGTTGACCAAATGTGGTCTCTTCATTAAATAAAATTTTTAAGCACAGATAACTTAAAATACAAGGGCTAACTGGCCCAGCCGTGAATCGAACCAGCGACCTTCTTACTGTGAGTCGACAATGCTAACCACTAAGTCACTGTGTTGCCCCAGCGTGTATATCAATTAAGAAAAATGTATATCAGCATTTAAATATCTACTAACTAATTTAACTTTTCTCTTTCGTCAGATGGGTTCAGGTAGTGCCTCTGTCCTGCTGCGCTTCAGGAGAATTCAGCATCACAAGCAAAATGACCACCTTGAGTCAAATAACATATATTGACCAATCAGTGCGGTTGTCAAGGCAGAATCTCAAGCACAACCAATCATTTTAAACAGAGACATGGTGAATCATTTAAAGAAATTAAAATGTTAAGTTCAGAGAACTTACAATATGAATTAAAGTTTTTTGCTGCCTGATGAGTAAGTTAAACACACATTTGATGCCAAAACTTGGTATTTTTATTAATATCAAGTTATATTGACTTAATATCTTTAGTAATGACAACAGCAGGGTTTAAAGTGGATTAAACCAATAGGCGAAGTAAGCAGCTGAAGTTAGGGCCCCAAGGAAGTCTGGAGGCCAACAATAAATACTAATAACAGTTTCTATAAATTATATATAATCTCATTTCCTGTCGTATTTTGTAGGATAAGGCTCTAACAAATACAAATTTACTTTAATCAGTACATGTGTGCAATTGTGTCCCCCCACCCCCAATCATGGATCAGTCCAGCAGTCAAATCAGATGAAAATTTAGTTTTAGAAAACAAATAGTTTATTCATTATTTTTAGTTGTGAACTCATTTTAAGCAAACAAATCTTTTAAAATGTAGAGATTGTGTTCAGATAAAAATAACGAAAGGAAGACAGAGTGATATAAGATAAAGACAGCTAAATAAATAAGCAAATATGAAAAGTGCTTATTACTGAAGGACTTCTGGGTACCATGACTCGAATTGCTTAGGGCCCCCAAAACACCTAATCCGGCCCTGCTCATAACAAATAATCATCATGATCACGGTACAAAGTGTAGAGTAAACAATGTTATTAACACTATGAGCTGTATTTGTTAAAATAAATGTTAAATTATTGTGTGTTTCATTAGACAAACTGTTGAGATGATGAAAAACACGCAGTCTTATACGTTTTAGTTAAATTGTGATTCTCTGTGCTGAACATTGCCCCCTTGTGTTGTCTATGATCACTTACTGAGGAGAGACGTGACCCTGCACCACAAAAGCACTTTTTTACTTCTTTTAGTTTGAGCACATGCTTTTTAAAATGATTGAGTTGTTGAAACTTTGACCTACACATGAAAAAAACATATTGTTTAAATAAAGTTATTTTTTTAATTATAATTGTATTCTAACCTGAAACTGAAGATCGTCCTAAAAAGAGATTTATTGCGCTATATTGGGATAATTTGCAATTTGATGGTGCACAAAAGAAGAAAAACACAGTAGTGTTTACTTTAAATTCTCTTAAGAAGTTTAGTATTTGTATTTTTTCTAACTTTGAATTGAAGATTATATCAAAAAACTATTCAGCACTCTTCAATGTTGAAATTTTGTAGTTCAATGTCCACAAAAACACAATATTGTTCATTTCAAATTCTCATAGAAACTTTTCTTTTTTACCTAAAATTGAAGATCACTCAAAATAAAAAACATTTGTTAAATATCAGCATGCGTGTATGGACATTTACTGAGTTTATTATCGACAGATCTGTGTTTAAGTAAAACAATTCGGCTAGTTTAGATTTTTATGTTTTAAATTCAGACATCAAATATTGCAAATAAAGTTTTGGTCTAGTTAGTTCAGCACACTACAGACAGCATGATCATATCTGACTGAACAGAGTCTCCTAATTCCTCCAGTGTCTGTGTTCATTCATTCATTTTCCTTCAGCTTAGTCCCTTTATTCATCAGGGGTCGCCACAGGGGAATGAACCGCCAAAATATCCAGCATATGTTTTACACAGCAGATGCCCTTCCAGTTTCAACCCAGTACTGAGAAACATCCACACACTCTCACATGCACAAACACACTATGGCCAATTTAGTTTATTCAATTCACATAAACCACATGTCATTGAACTGTGGGGGAAACCCATGCCAACACATGGAGAACATTCAAACTCCACACAGAAATGCCAACTGGCCCTGCTGGTACTCGAACCAGCGACCTTCTTGCTGTGAGGTGAAGGATTCGGATTTCTGCTTTCCAATCCGTCTCATCATGGACCAACGTTTATCCTTTTCATCATCCTGTTTCTCAGTATTTAACTGTGAATTGATTTTAACTAATGAATAAGTTAAAACTGCTTACTGCAAGAATGTTCTATGTCCTTGTTTCTCTTTTTGCCTGTCTATTTTAACTTTGTTTTCAGGAAACACACAAACCAGGTCATAGGTCATGGAGATCTCTCTCTCTCTCCCCATACAGAGGAGAAGAAGACACCTGTTCTAGTTGTCCTGATATTGCCTATAATATTATAGCTGTTTGATTGATCTGTTTTTGAGTATAATTAATTTAATGTAATTCCTTTCTGTGTGGAGATAGACTGTGTGGAGTAAAGATATTGCAGCAGACTGTTGATGGAAACAGTCTTGAACCAGCCTGATAACACAGCTAAACGTACAAGAAACATCCTTGAGTCTTTAACAGAGATGGACGTTTGTGTCTATTGTGTTCCTGGTTTAGCTTTTACAGGTCGGAGATCAGCTCCTAATAACTTAGGGCGACCTCACCTCTAGGCATCAGGTCGCCATCCATATCTGGAGACAGATACAATGCTTTCTTTGACGCACACATTAAGGCCATCCATATCTGGAAGTAGATACTATGTTTTTTTGACGCATGTATTTAGAATTGTCTATTTCTGTTGTAACCAATGAGAACTGTTTACCTGGATCCCACCCTTTCTGGACTTGTGTAAAGAGTATAATTGTTCGATTGTTGTAACTGTAAGCAGAGCGGCCTAGGAACTCATTGAGAGTGTTGAAGCTGGCTTCTGCAAATGAAACTGCAAACTATCTTCAGTAAACTTAATTTATTTTTTTTAAATCTCTGACTCCGGCTCTTCTTCATCAACTAGACTGGTCATTCTTTGGGTTAAACTGTAAACTATCCCTACAGAGGTTACAGTGTTAACCACTGAGTCACTGTGCTGCCCTTGGTTTGAACATTTACATTTTAGTGAAACCAGTAAAGACAAAAAAACTGCTGTAATTGCGTATAAAATAACTTTATTGTTTATGATTTATTTAACACCTTCCCCCGTTTTTCTCTAAGTGTTCTAGAAACTGTACATTTGTCTACTGTAGACTAGCTTGTGTGTGTGTGTGTGTGTGTGTGTGTGTGTCTTCAGCTCGTACAGCTTCACACAGAGCCTCACAGATGCAGCAGAGGAAGCTCAGGATCAGGATCTGTTCTCCTCAGTTCCTCTGCCCCTCCTGCTCTCCTTCTACAAATCATTGACAGCGTTTATCTACACTGAACCTGACAATGCAACCCAAGCCATGACTGCTGGATTCAGATAAGTGTAATGTCACTGGCCACCTGTGCAGTGCAACCAGGGATGGCTCTCAATGTCATCCAAACTGGGCCGATGTAGATTATGCGGTAAAGAACTCTAAAATAGTCAGTGTTCTGCTGTAATGAATGGAAACAGTATTTTACTTTAAAACCAGCAGGATTTGAATGAAATTAGATCATGCAAAGAACTAATGACTGTAATTTACTTTATGTAGCCATTACAGGTAGTAACTGTGGTAATAAATGGTAAATTACTGTTCAACAATTACTGTTCATCTACTCTGATGCTTTATGTGGCTATTTATGGAGAGTTGCATTTATTTTAAGACAGAAAACAATGGTTTAGGCAATAACACACACATACACTGGCTGTCCGTCTTATTCTAAACACAAATGTGTTGCCCT
The DNA here is from genome assembly GCF_052040795.2 of Danio rerio. Lineage (NCBI taxonomy): Eukaryota > Metazoa > Chordata > Actinopteri > Cypriniformes > Danionidae > Danio > Danio rerio. Next base: position 18,605,835 of record NC_141026.1, on the reverse strand, counting down.
TTAAGAGAGCCACAGGTGTTTGATTTGTTTACTTCTGAGTGTGCTCTATTCTCTGTCTGTCAGTTCAGATGCAGAGTCTGATGTGTTTTAAGCTCTAAATAAGAATCTACAATGAGTGTAAAGGAGTAAATGTGTTCAAATATTTTGAGGGTTTCTAAAATAATGTCTGTGTGTTAAATCCAATTGTTGTTATCCTGAACTGTGCACTTGAAAGCTACATTGTTAGCTAGTTAGCATCTCCTCACACTTCTTACATGACTTTCATTGAAGTATATGTATTAATTGGACAACTCATCTTTATTGGTTTTGCCATAATGTACAGATGCAAACAGTGTAATGTGCCTTTCTGGAACTAAGCAGATTTTATACACATTAAAATCCTTCAATTTTAATCTCCTCAGTTAGATAACGTGCACAGAAATCCTCACAGGGAATCATAACAGAGGATTCATACTGTACAGCCATCCACACACAGACCTCCACTGTCAGGTTGTGAATTTGTTAATGTGTTACTTGTTACTTGGAAAAGTCATATTATTTCATAACTTGTGTTACTTGTAATGCGTTACCCCCAACACTGTAACCATCGATGTCAAACTCAGTTCCTGGTTTTCCCCCCCTACTTCAACACACAAGTCCTACTGTATATACACTGCATGTGTTGTTCATTATTGAACCTTTTTGTTTCATTGTGAATAGAAAATGTCTTCATACCTGCTGATTTGTTTAATTTTGTCAGACATTTTCTGTTGTATGTTTGTTTGCTGCCAAAACAATAAAATACATTTGTCTGAAGAATTGATTTGCTTTTTTATTTTTCACAACAGTTCAGAAAACTGATTAATTTGAGTTAAACTACAATAACTACTGTATATATGATTTACCATTAATGTGTGTGCAGTAGCGATTAAGCTGTGAGTACAGAACTACAGTACAGTAATTAACTGTAAGCAGTTTCCAGTTAGTTTCCGCTACTGCTCTGTTACAGTGACTAACACTGTTGCCAGTATTCCACTGTAAAAAAAGTCAAACCTGGTAAGATCGAATACATTTATTACAATATTTATTATTTGTTAACATTAGTTAATGTAAATAAAGTTTTATTGTTAATTCATGTGAACTCACAGGACATTAACTAATATTAACAATTTAATTTAATATTACATTAATAATAAAACAGCCCAGACCTGGCAATGGTCATGCAAGCAGACTAGCTTTTCTCACACTGAAGCATATATATGCATAAACACTCCTCAAAGATCTCTCTTAAATGAATGTTTTCTGCAGATGCTTTATTTTAATATATTTGTGCATAAACATTAGATCAGTCAATATAAAAGTCAAAACTGTAAACAAAAAACTTCAAAAAAATCTTAAGATCACATTTAAAAAATGAGTTCACCCAAATGGTACACGCCACTGGTACTTCACAGCTACTGTGGGGTCACCCATTGTGGAGAGGTCTCAGCTGAGATGCCCAACCAAGACAAACCACCTGATTCTGGACAGCAGAAGATTGGCCTGACGCCCAGAAAGAAGATGTTGCCTGAATGACCGGAGTTACAGATGGACCAAGCTACTGTAAGCTCTTCTCTGGAATAAATATAACACACACACACACACACACACACACACACACACACTTACACATAGAATAACACGAAATAAGTCTTGCAGACATTAAGAATTAAACATTGATAGGTCAAATATTTATTAATAACCTTCATTTAAAGAATATTTTAATAATAATAAAATAAAAAAAAGTTTTCAGTGTCTTGAAATGGCCGAGTACTTTCACTAAAACACATTGAAATGAAAGGATTATTTCATCAAACATGTAAAACTTACGATCCTGAGGAAAAATAAAAAGAAGTGACCACTATAAAGTTATTGGTTATCCTGAATTAAATTAATGCAAATTATTGAGAAAATTCCATGTTTAATGTTATAAAATTGACTCGAAAAAGTGAAAATTTTCAATTCATCATTGTGTTAAATGTGAAAAGCAGCAAGTAAACACAAAATAATCTACAATAGAAAGAAATTGATTTAAATGGCACAAAATGTGTAAATGATGACAAGTTTATTTTATATGTGTGAAAACAATTCAGCTTATTGTACTTTACTGCATTTATGACAAAAAGATGTTTTTAAATGAAAATAATCTTCAAAATAAGAATCTGAAACTTCCAGTAGGTGGTGGTAAATACATACACTTACATACTTTTAACTACACATGACATTTTACTCCACCTTACATATTACTCACCCGGATATATATAATTGTATAAGGGTCATTCTCACTATAAAGTGCCTTCGAGACATCAAAATGATAAAACTAAATTGTTTGAGAGTTTTGATTTAACCACAGTTGTTGTATTAGACCTTAGACTGTAAGAAATGAATGTTGGTCAAGCTCCTGCACTTTTTACAAATAATCTGCAAGTAGAAAAAACAGTAAACAAACCTCACATTGTGTCAACCCTGTCATGGACAAATGTAAAGTATCAGTACAGTCAGAGCATCTGGAAAGTTTTCACAGCGCTTCACTTTAACCACATTTTTATGTTACAACCTTAATTCAAAATGAGTCAAATTTATTTATTACCTCTAAATTCTACACACAATACCCCATAATGACAATGTGATTTTTTTTTCAAAGTGTTGCAAATTTATTAAATTTGAGAAATCACATGTACATGTACTCAGAGATGGTAGAATCTCAAAAATGTTTTAAGTGTTGCCCAGCCGCAGATCTACAGTTGTCTGTTAGAGAGGCTCTGCTTGCTAATGCCCAGGAGGATGCGGGACTTCCAGTTGAGTGTGCACTTATCCCTGAGGACACACCTTGATTTGGGTATGATACACAAGGGCGATGGCATCCACAACCCAGTGTGCCAGCCTCTACTTGGATATGGCACTTTCCTTTTGCCGACTGCCAAAACAGACACAAAGCAAAATAAAACAAAAAGAAAAAACAAAAACAGACTAGAGAATGCTCTGTTTGGGCCACGTAAACACTCAGTGTGCGACCTGATCACAGCAATGGAGGGGTTAAGTATGCCTCCTCCAGGGTCAATGCTTAAAGTCTCACTATCTGATCTGGAGTGGTAGGAACCTTGGGCACATAGCCAGGCCAGAGTCTCAGGACAATGTGAGAGTTAGCTGGCCCAAATTCCAAGCATGATTTGCTGACAGAAAATGCCTCCAGGTCCCGGACTCTATTGATAGAAGCCAGTGTGATCAGCAGAGCTGTCTTCAAGAAAAGAAAACTTAAAGATACTGAATCAAGTGGCTCTCTTTGCAGTGCGCAGAGGACCACAGAGTGATCCCAAAAGGTCATGAGAGGTCAGCTACCGATGCTGGCAGGTCACTTAAAGTTTCTATGTCATGTCTATGAATCACACATGAAGGTTCCAGAGATTTGATTTGATTTATTTATTTTCAAACAGAAATATCACACATAAAAAATCCTTAACAAAAAATACATTTCAACATGGTCAAAAATGGAGTGGGATGAAGCACAAGCTGTCTCGGGTTACGTATGTAACCATAGTTTCCCGAGAGGGAACGAGACACCGCGTCTAACCAGAACGCTAGGGGAACACCTCTTTTATACGCGTCTTGAAGCACATGTGAAATCAATCTAATGTAATTAAGCAGGTGTCGTCAGACCAGAGAGTATAAAAGCCTGTACTGAGCAACTTCGAATTTGCTTGAAAGAAGTAACAGGCAGAAGAGAGTATGGCGGAATACGCAGTGTCTCGTTCCCTCTCGGGGAACTATGGTTACATACGTAACCCGAGAAGTTCCCCATCTAGGGAACTTCAACACTGCGTCTAACCAGAACACTAGGGGAACGCAATACCCACTAGGCCAGACTCACTGCTGACTGTGAACGCACACTACGCAGTGAGAATAGAGGACCCTGGTGAGGGGTCTACATCGAGTTGATAGTGACGCACAAATGTATGTGGAGTCGACCATCCTGCCGCCAAACAAATGTCAGAAAGGGCTGAGCCCGAAATAGACGCTTTGGAGGCCCCGACAGCCCTTGTGGAGTGGGCCTTAACAAATTTAGGTGCAGGGCGTCCAGCAGCCTGATAGGTAAATGAGATAGTCTCAACTATCCAATTACTTATTGTCTGCTTATTCGCCGGACTCCCCCTTTTTGAGGGTCCGAAGCAGACCAGTAACTGTTCACTCTTTCTCCAGTTGATAACCCGGTTAACATATGTATTCAGAGCTCTAACTGGGCAGAGTAAGTTTAACTTCTCTTGGTCCGACGACTGAAATGGGGGCGGTTGAAAGGCCTGTAGCACAGCAGGTCTCGCCACATGAGTGGGCACCTTAGGCACGTACCCCGGTCTGGGATAAAGAAAGGCTTTGGACATGCCTGGAGCAAACTCCAGAAATGAAGGTGCAACCGACAAAGCCTGGAGGTCACCAACCCTTTTTAAGGAAGAAATGGCTAATAAGAAAGCTGTTTTTAGTGTCAGAAACTTATCTGACGCCTCCTGCAGTGGCTCAAATGGGGGAACAGAGATGCCCTTGAGCACCAATGTTAAATCCCATGTCGGTACCCTGTGTGTGCTGACAGGCCTTAGCCTTATGGCTCCACGAAGGAAGCGACGAATTAGCGGATCCTGTCCTAGTGACTCATCATCTAGGGGAGAACGGTAGGCCGCTACAGCTGACACATACACTCTCAGAGTGGATGCAGCTAACCCAGCAGACAGGCGATCTTGGAGAAATTCCAGCACTGAGGCTACCTGGCAGCTGACTGGGTTCAGCTGGTGTTCTCTGCACCAAGCTGAAAAGAGAGCCCATTTTAGGGCATAAAGCTTCCTTGTGGAGGGAGCCCTGGAGCTTAGAATGGTCTGAGCAACTTCGGTTGACAGTCCATACTCTATGAGGTGGGCCCCCTCAGAGGCCACACCCACAGTTTCCACAGGTCGGGTAGGGGATGAAGTATCATTCCTCCCGCCTGGGACAGAAGGTCCCTGCTGATGGGGATCTCCCACGAGAGACCCGCCAGCAGGGCTATTAGGTCCGAAAACCAAATCCTGGTAGGCCAAACCGGGGCTACCAGCAGTAACTGTACTCAGTCTTGACGGACCCTCTCCAGGACTCCTGGGAGCAGAGCGATCGGGGGAAAAGCATACAGACGTAGCCTCGGCTATGTCTGAACCATGGCAACCAGTCCCAGAGGGGCTGGATGCGAGAGAGAAAACCATAGTACGCAATGTGTCTCTTGGGAAGCAAACAGGTCTACCTGTGCTTTCCCTAATCTTTCCCAAATGGACTCCACCACCTCGGGGTGAAGAAGTTTCCATTCCCTGGATCTCACCCCCTGCCTCGACAGGAGATCTGCTCCCATGTTCAGATGGCCCGGGACATACATTGCCCTGATGGACAGGATTTTGTTCTTGGCCCACAGGAGGATCCGATGTGCTAGTTTGCATAGCATTCGAGACTTCAGACCCCCCTGCTGGTTGATGTAAGCGACAACCAATGTGTTGTTCGTGCAGACTAAAACATGATGGCCCCTTAGATCTGGGAGAAAGTGTTTTAAGGCCAGAAACACGGCCATCATCTCCAGGCAGTTTATGTGCCAGTAACGATGATGCTCTCCCCATCGTCCCGCTGCGGGAAGCCCCCTCAGGGTTGCTCCCCAGCCCGTTAGAGAAGCATCTGTCATAATCATGACGCGATGACAGACAGCCCCCAACACTAGGCCCTGGGACAGGAACCAGGGCATTTTCCACATACTTAAGGCTCGAAGGCAGCGCCGCGAGACCTTGATCATGCGGAAAGGATTCCCCTTGAGGGAAAACCCCCTGGATTTGAGCCACCACTGCAGGGGTCTCATGAACAGCAGACCGAACGGAATCACGCTGGCTGCTGCTGCCATGAGACCCAACAACCTCTGAAAGTGTTTCACAGTGATGAACTGGCCTAGTTTGACTCTGTGTACGGTTGACTGAATCGAAGCGATTCATGGTGGGGACAGACGTGCTCGCATCGTCATGGAGTCCCATAGCACATCTAAAAAAAATGGTCGTCCTGGCTGGAACAAGCACACTTTTTGCGGTGTTTAACCGAAACCCCAACCTTCTGATATGGGTGAGAACGACATCTCGATGCCGAACTGCCATATCGTGAGTCTGAGCTAGAGCTAACCAATTTTCTATGTAGTTTAGGATACGTATACCCTGCATACGAAGTGGAGCTAGTGCCGCTTCGACTATTTTGGTAAAGGTTCGAGGTGACAGAGCTAGGCCGAATGGAAGAACCCGATACTGGAACGCTTCGCCCCCGCAAGCGAACCTCAGGTATTTCCTGTGTTGGGGAAGGATGGAAATATGGAAGTATGCGTCTTTCAGGTCTATCGTCACAAACCAGTCCTCGGACTGAATTTGTGACACCACGTTTTTGATGGTTAACATCCTGAACCTGAGGGCCCTGACGGACCGATTTAGATTTCTCAGATCTAATATGGGACGCAATCCCCCATCCTTTTTGGGAACTATAAAATACCGGCTGTAAAACCCTGACTCTCTGTCGAGTGGGAGAACACGCTCTATTGCGACTTTTATTAATAAGGCCAGTACTTCCTGTTCCATAACCAGAGCCTGTTCTGGCTTCACTATGGTGGGTGCAATACCGTTGAAGCGAGGTGGGCGGGCACAAAACTGTATTTTGTAGCCATGTTCTACTGTGAACAGGACCCACTGGGACACCATCGGCAGGTGTTTCCACGCTGCCAAAAAATGTGCTAGGGGTACCAGCCTCTCGAGACTGGCCTCTGGTTGTTCTTTGACCCCACTGCAGAGGGGGTGGGGCCCCCAATGCCCTCAGACACTGAGGAACGCCCACCCCGGGAGACACAGAGCCCCCCACCAACATAAGTGGTGAGGTGGCCTCTCCCTTTCTCCACGGACCCTGGTTCAGTGAGAGCGCTGAATGGTGCTCTCGGTGTCCAGGGGGGGCCCTGGAAAGCCTGACTCCCAACACGTCAGGACTTTGTTTTATCCTTTGTACTTCATGATATGAGGAGCTGGTTGACGGCTGGGGCTGTCTTTTAACAGCCCCCTGACTTTTGATCTTGGGGGGAGAAAGTCCCCGAGGGAGCTAGAGCGTTTTTTAACTCTGTCGAAGGATTCGGCGACGCGATCGACAGCGTCACCGAAGAGCCCTGAGCTTGATATTGGAGCGTCCATAAAAATAGCTCTATCGGTTTCTGACACTTCTGCTTGTGTCAGCCAGAGGTGCCGCTCGTTAGCCACCAGGGTAGCCATAGATCGCCCCAAACTAGAGGCTGCCTCTTTAGTAGCTCTTAAAGCTAGATCTGACGCCCGAAGAGCTTCTCGAAGCAGTTCGGGTGTTGCTCCCCCACTATCTAGGCACTCTTTAATTAGGTCAGCCTGATATGCCTGCAGCACTGACATGGTGTGCAGGCATCCAACAGACTGACCAGCTGTCATATATGCTTTGCTGACTAGACCCGATGTTACTCTTAATGGTCTCGACAACAAAGGAGGGACCCTTGCAGATTTTAGATCTGAACGACGATGACGTGCTAAGTCCTCTTCTATCATTGGCATTACTGTACATGCCTTTTCCCCTAGCCCACGAACTGCTGAATAAATAGCTGTTTTTGGTGTCATTAACCATGCTGAATACGGATTTTTCCATGATTTAGAAACCGCATCATGTAGCTCGGGACAAAAGGGGAGGTCCCTTAGTGGAGGATCTACTCTGCTGGGTAATTCTCTCTCATCCAGCATTCCTGTCAGACGCAGCTGCTGCTGCTCACGTGCTGGCTGACAATCTATTACTTCGAACCTGTCAGCAGCACGTGAAATCACCTCCACTAACTCCTCATATTCCACTGACTGGGGCGGCAGATTCCCCGACCCTCTTTGTATTTGTTGCTGCGGCGCCTCGGTTTCCTCGGAAACGGAGGACGCCGCCCTCCCACGAGGCGCAGAAGAAACCGCAGAGCGTGCTTCTGACGCTCCCGAAGGAGGATTAGATCTCACGGATCCAGAGAGAGAAAGGACAGAGTCCGTCTCCATCTCATCCGCCAGATCTAGCTCGACAGAAGTCGACGCTCAGCCTCAGCACGAGCGGGACCCGAACCGCGAGGAGCATGCACCACGGGAGCTTTATTAAAGAACTCCCTCCGACTACGCAGCTCTTTACGGGAGAGAACGTCACAGTGTCCACAGTCAGCATTCTCAAATGCTGCCAGGGCATGCTCTTCTCCCAAACACTCTAAACACAAATCATGTGAGTCACCAGCCGTAATAAAGCGAGGGCATAGAGGCACACAACGTTTAAAGTTTTTCTCTGCCATACCAAAATAAAAAAAGTTGTCAGTTTTTTTGTATTTTGTGTATGCAAATCAGTAATGAAAGTTCACAGAAAGAGGGTGTATTTTCACGTGCGTGCTTCTTGAAAGCAAAGAAGTTGATACTGAATGCTCAGTACAGGCTTTTATACTCTCTGGTCTGACGACACCTGCTTAATTACATTAGATTGATTTCACATGTGCTTCAAGACGCGTATAAAAGAGGTGTTCCCCTAGCGTTCTGGTTAGACGCAGTGTTGAAGTTCCCTAGATGGGGAATTATTATTTTCTCACCCCATTACCACACACATCATTCGTCTATTACTTAAACTGATTTCTTCCTTTACTGATCTCTTCTTTTTCATAAAATATATTTCATCCTTTTGGCATCTTTGACATATTATATGTTTGATTCCATTTGTACCTTTACATTTTGTAACAGACCCAAAGGAAAAAAATTCACTGCAAATAGCCATTAATTAAAACTTCATCATACCTTTCTCGTTTTATCCTTTTTCAATCACCTTCATCATTATATTCCTTTAATAATATACATTTATACAACTTTTTCAATTGATTATTATCCTGACATTGTTTGGGAGTCTGATCTAGATTGTTCCATAATTTCACATCACAGACAGACATACACAAACTTGTTAAAGTAGTCCTTGTTTTCAACCTCCTAAACCTTAGTTCTTCTCTCAGATTATATCCCTCTTGTCTTTCTTCAAATAATTTTTGCATGCATTTTGGAAGTAATTCATTCCTAGCTTTAAACAGAAATTGTGCTGTTTTAAATTGAACCAAATCATTGAACTTGAGTATCTTTCATTTTAAAAATAAAGGATTTGTATGTTCCAAATAGCCCACATTTTCCATCAGTCTAATGACTTTTTTGTATTTTAAATGATTAATTGTATTTGAAAACAACATCAATTAGGACTAACAAAAACCAGAAACAACTATCTAATAATGCTGAGATGACTTATACATTTTGGAATTATTGCACACAAATATCCATGTCTAATCATTATTAAATATTAATGATGACAATAATACTAACAATGAATTACATCTCTCATGATCGTGCTGCCCTGAATGTGAGAAGAAATATTTATTTTGCACTATTGTTTATATCTAATAAATAACATTTCTGCTACAAAACAAACAAAAGATTATAATAAATCATTTAATTCAAGGCTGAAAGCTGCAAAACTGTTTTTAGTTAGTAACTCAAGAAAGAATGGACAATAGAAATTAATAAAAGTCTCACTTCTATCACTCTTTAAAGGTTTTGATCTGGGTTTGTGTCATTTTAAATGCTCAGTCTTGTTATGAGCTGATTTTCTTTCTTCTGTTTGTGGAAAGCAGGCGAGTCAGCGCACCAATTTATAAGCAGGCAGAGCAGGATTCTCGTGATGATCACCGGCACAATACTGCTCTTTGTTATGAGCCGCAGATTCAGTTTAAACTTAGCAAAGGCGAGCTTCTTTGTCGATGATGTGTACAGTGTTAGATTTCACATTTAGCGGACATTTACGCTGAACATGCAGTGAATGCAACGCATCGAGCTTCAGGCACCTTCTCCGAAAACACGGATCAACATTCACCACGTCATGATCGCTGTCATCGGCGCCATTGCGTTGTAACTTTAGGTGGGGTTTGCAAATCTGTGTGTAGGCTACTTTTCACTCTTCAGCTGTTTGCATTTCCAAATAACATAACCTTTGTTTTACTTGTATTTAATGACAATTTGTTTAAGTCAAACCATTATTTTAATTAATTAATTAATTTCTGTTTTAATCAACTCCATAAGTTTTAGTAAATTATCCCCAGAACAAAAGAACCTTTTATCATCTGCAAATAATATAAACTTAAACAACTCTGATATCTTACACAGATCATTAATGTAAATTATAAACAATATTGGACCTAAAACTGATCCTTGTGCTATGCCACACTTTACATTTAGATATGAAGATTTATGGTTGCCAATTTCCACAAACTGTTGCCTATTTTTTAAATAACTGCTTATTCAGTCCAAGGCTACTTCTCTAATACCAAACCTTTATCATTTGTTTACCAATATATTATCATTTATTGTATCAAATACCTTCTTTAAATATATAAAAATTCCAACTACCTTCTCCTTATTCTGATCTGGACGTAAGTGCCAGATGGAAAACCTCCTTGAGAAAGAAGGTCCTTCCTCAGGAGAATCTGTCAGGGAGGGTCTGTCCCGAGGAGTGTGAGTTCTGGAAACCAGGTCTGGGTGGGCCAGTGTGATGAAACCAGCAAGATCTGCTCCTCGTCCTCCCTGACCTTGCCCAGGGTCTGTACAAGAAGACTCACTAGGGAAGCGCAAACTTGCCTGATACACATGTCCGAATCCAGCAGTGAGCCAGTGCATCTGTGCTGAGCGGAGCAGTGGCCGGTCTTGGCTAAAGCAAACAGGTAAACCTGAGTTTCTCCAAAACACCCCCATATCAGCTGGAGTACTTTAGGGTGAAGTTGGCACTTTCCTGGGATTGTGAGCTGCATGACATTCCTTGGTGCTTGCCATTGACATCCCTGAGACATGCAACAAAAACCTAAAATTAATAACAAAATTTAACATGAACCTGTTTATAATAAGAACAATTAAGAACAATCAGTAAATAAAAGTGAATAAAAAGTTAAATGTGAAGTGCCATTAGAAACTCCTGGAATGTCAGTCGCTTTGTAAAAATGAACAGTATTTTACTGTAAATCAGGAAATTCTCCATTAGATTTATTTGTGTTTTATAACAGATTTGGACAGTTGCACAGTTTAACCACGCTTAATGTTGTGTTCAATGTTCTCTGTATTTCTCAGTTCTCCTGCATTTGTTCTGTTAATAGGTGTGGATACCAGTTCACAGGCCAGTACTCATGAACTTTGAGAGGCAGTTTTTGGGGAAACTGTATCATAGATAGGGGTGTAACGATACACTCAAGTCCTGACGATGCACTGAGGTCTTATGAAGCAAAGGAATCTCTCTCTGTGCAACAAAGTGAACATTATTTACAATTGTATCATCTGTAATATCTCTGTGGTAAACAAACGTGTGATTTCACGGCCATGAAACACCATTATCAGCGTAATACAGGAAAACAGTATTGACCTTTTTGGGTGAAATATACCTTATACAATAAGCCGAGTACTGCAAAAAAAACAAGTTCAGTATTGCAAGTCCTATCGTTTACACAAGCGATGCACATCAGCACATTTATATTTCACAGTTTCACATTATGATGTATCGTTATACCCCTAATCAAAGAAGAATGTAAAGAACAGGCCTTGAACTCATTTTAATCTGTCTACTTTATATTTTCAGCTAATAGGCTGTATAATTGGACGTCAGGGCACCAAAATTAATGAAATTCGTCAGATGTCTGGGGCTCAGATCAAAATTGCTAATGCCATGGAGGGGTCATCAGACCGCCAGATCACCATTACTGGAACACCTGCCAACATCAGCCTGGCACAGTATCTTATAAACGCCAGGTGAGATTCAAAGCAAGTAACAGAATAAATGCTAAACACAGATGTGTGTAAGTTCTGAATTAAATGTACTTAATATATTTATTTTAAAAAATACTGTAATCAAACGTAAAGGAATGCAAAAGTTTAAAGAAAAGTGTTATAGATACCAAGGCTGAATTTAATTGATGAATAAATAAAGTAAAATTACAACAATCTTTTATTATTATAGATTTATTTTTAAAGCTAAAGCTCACTTTTTAATGATCCTCACTAAACCAATGTTTCTATCTTGTCTTCAAAAATAATTCTATACTGATTTTTTATTTAGGAAAAGTATTATTATTATTATTAGTAGTAGTAGTAGTTAACATAGCAGTTGTAACGAGGAGACTGACACGGAGGGATCCATTATGCAGTATTTATTAGTCCCGCTCTTATTCACACACACACACAATATGCACTAACGTGCAAACACACAACAATAACAGTCTATGATGAATAAAGACTGGCAGTGAGTAGACACAGAGAGTGTTACCAGGCATAGATCAAGGGCTGGCTGCAAGCATCAGAGTCCGTGAATCAGGCTTGGGTCTTGGGCAGGCAGCGAGTATCAGAGTCCGTATAACAGGCGTGGTTCGTGGGCAGGCGGCGAGTATCAGAGTCCGTATAATAATGCGTGGGTCGTGGGCAGGCAGAAGGCGAAGCAGAGTCAAGAACAGGCTGGAGTAATACACAAGGAAACACGCAGGAATACTGCTCAGAAATGTTGGCCGGGGCTAAACAAGACTTCGCACTGACTGAGCGTTTGGAGCTGGCTTATAAAGGGTACGTGGGTCGTTAGCTAGATTCAGTTCAGGTGTGCTAGATCAGTTTAAGTCAGGGGTCTCAAACTCAATTTACCTGGGGGCCGCAGGAGGCAAAGTCTGGGTGAGGCTGGGCCGCATAAGGGATTTCACAAAAAAAAGTCCTAAAAATTTCATTATTAACAGTTTTAATTATTTCTTCTGAACATGAAGTGTCCTGAACATTAATAGAACATTGAGTGAAGATTATGAACAGTTCTTCTGAACATGGCATCTTTTGCCTACTTCTTGTTGCCAGAGACTTGACAGCGCTTCTTCTCACAAATCTGAACCACATTTGGCTTTAGAGAGAAAGCAGTTGAGACCCTCAGTATGGCTTGAAGATGATCATCATTAAGTCTAGACCTGTACTTTGACTTATTGAAGTCCTAGGGGAAAAAGTGGGGAAACTCACTCAAAACTTCTATTCCCTCACCTAAAAAAAAGACGTATATATGTATAAATAAAACACCCCCACCCCACTCCAGTCACATCAGTCTGTACCCGTCTGTATCTACCTATAATATATATAAGATGCAGGGCAGGCACGTGCACACATAGGGCTCAACCTGTGCAGACAGAGCACATGCCCTTTTTAGTTTTGCATAGAAAGTGCCCTTCCAAAATGATCAAAAGTGCCCCCGCGACGCGACACACCTTCGGTCCCGCCCTTCAGTAGGCGCGCGATAACACCGCTCTTCAGTACGCGCGCGACAACACAGCTGATCAGAACGCGCGCGACAACGCCCCTCCACACTTCCCGCCCGTCACAGCGTCTAACAAAGGAGCGGGGTGCGTGGTGACGTCACCGGCATCCTCGCCCCTTTGTTTACACGGCGGGCGGGGAATGCCAGTGACCGCTGTGTACGGATAGAATCAGCGGAGTGGGGAGCGCTCTCTCTCCCCGCTCCGCTGATTCTGTCAGTGTACAGCGGTCGGCGCGGGCCACAAAATATTGCACTGAGGGCCGCAAATGGCCCGCGGGCCGCGAGTTTGAGACCCCTGGTTTAAGTGGATGATGTAATGCTTAGAAGTACGGAGATGGCGGCCTCTGCTGGCCAGCGAGGGGAATGACTGGGACCGAGTCAGTGACAGCAGTAGTGGCAGCAGCAGTTTTTTTTTCTTAGCAGTGTGGTTGAATTTGGTGGTGGTCAGTATTGCCAGGATAACATTTTTATTTTTTTTGAAAATGCAGTTGCAGGAAAGAATAATTCTTAATTAAATCTAGTTTAGAGTTATAGCACAGAAACTTGGCATGCTGAATGTCTAGCGGTTATTACTCTTATTTATTTCAAACTAATTGTTTTATTCATATTATACAGTATATTCAAATGTATTTAAGTTATCATACATGTAATGTGAGCAATAAATTGTATGAAAATATGCTTCATTTTAAATTTGTAAGTGGCGAAACGGGCAGTCATGAATGTTGTGATTTTGAGAAAATAAAATCTCATTTTAATTACGCTATAAAAAGCAATTAGTTGACTATAAAAAGGTAAGTTAAGTCAACTTAATAGGTCCTCATATTTTTAAGGGAAGTCAATTGGTCACTTTTAAGGCAGCGGTTTTGATCCCTTCATTAAAGTAACTAATCGCTTTTTATAGGAAACAAAATGATGTTTTACATTTGAAGGTGACATTTATTCTTGATTTATTCTTTGTAACACAGTTTGTTTCATTCAGCGCATGATATTCTTTGGTCTGAAAATAGTTGTTGATTACAAACCAGATGATAGTCAGTGTTTAATGATTTATTTCAGCCTTCAGAAGGGCCTGATTGTTTAATCTTTGACATTTTTACTTGGCTCAACTTCATTAATGTTGACTGTGCTTCAAGTAATTGTAATAGTTCATAAAGCAATGTACTTTGTTTACATCTTTGTTTATTACTGTGATGTGCTGCATTGACTTGGAGAACTGAAAGTGTGACGGTGTCACATTCGTCCAGACATACTTAAGAAAGATTCATTTAATCATGTAAGAACTGACCCTTTTGGGCAACGCAACTGTGATTAAAGTAAAGCAGCAAGTAACAGAAGCTGATTTGAATGTAATGTTGTGACTTTTTAACAGGTCATTTGCTGTTAAATTTGTATAATAAATAATAAATATTTTCAAGTTCTTTTTTTTCCAAACTTGGTTTCAATAAATGGTGACTACATTGTGAGTTCTATTGTATCTCTGCTGTATTTGCTCAATGTTACAGTTCTCTGTTCAGAATGTTGATTATTTATATCACAGAAATGGGATTCATTCAAACGTAATGTATTATGTATGGATTTCAGTGTTGACTGCTGTAAGATTTTATGTGATTAATAATATGACATAAAATCTCATTTTTCATTGCAATCTCATTTTCACGTCATTGCAAGGATACTTATGAAGGTAAAAAATGAAAATGTATTTGCTTCTGTCATTTCTATTTCTAAAGACAGTTAATTGTGCTCCAGTGACTTATAATTGTATAATCATGTCCAGATTCTGAGTCTGAAATATTGTTATTCTGAATGTCTTAACACCCTTGGCAGTCTTTATCCAGTATAACATCATATAACCGGTTATGTCACCATATACAAAATAGATCATGCATTTTGCAAAGATAATCATTTATTTAAGGTCTTAGAAAACAAGAACTGACTACAATCTTTAAGTTATGATTGCTGCTGAATGACGCATTGTATGACTTCATTTCATGATTTTTCTTTCAATAAAGTCTCTTGGTCTCATGTAGGTTTTGTTTGTTTTCTGTGCCAGTGATTTATACTTGAATATGTTTACGAGGTGGGTTGTTAGCCCAACGATCAACCCTCAACCTGGAGGACCAGGACATACACACATACGGACAATTTAGCTTACCCAATTCACCTATAGCGCATGTCCTTGGACTTGTGGGGAAAACTGGAGCACCTGGAGGAAACCAACGTGAACAAGGGGAGAACATGCAAACTCCACACAGAAATGCCAACTGGCCCAGCCAGGACTCGAACCAGCGACCTTCTTACTGTGAGGCGACAATGCTAACCACGGAGTCACTGTGTTGCCCCAGCGTGTATATCAATTAAGAAAAAAATATATCAGCATTTAAATATCTACTGACTAATTTAACTTTTCTCTTTCGTCAGATGGGTTCAGGTAGTGCCTCTGTCCTGCTGCGCTTCAGGAGAATTCAGCATCACAAGCAAAATGACCACCTTGAGTCAAATAACATATATTGAACAATCAGCGCGGTTGTCAAGGCAGAATCTCAAGCACAACCAATCATTTTAAATGACATGGTGAATCATTTAAAGAAATTTAAATGTTAAGTTCAGAGAGCAGTCGCTTAGGGCCCCAAGGAAGTCTGGAGGCAGACAATAAATACTAATAAAGTCATTTCCTGTCGTATTTTGTAGGACAAGGCTCTAACAAATACATTTTACCTTAATTAGTATGTGTGCAATTGTGTCCTCTCACCCCCAATCATGGATCAGTCCAGCAGTCAAATCAGATGAAAATTTAGTTTTAGAAAACAAATAGTTTCTTCATTATTTTTAGTTGTGAACTCATTTTAAGCAAACAAATCTTTTAAAATGTAGAGATTGTGTAAAGGTAAAAATATAGAAAGCAAGACAGAGTGCTATAAGATAAAGACAGCTAAATAAATAAGCAAATATGAAAAGTGCTTATTACTGTAAGACTTCCGGGTCTCATGACTCGAATTGCTTAGGGCCCCCAAATCACCTAATCCAGCCCTGCTCATAACAAACAATCATCATGATCACGGTACAAAGTGTAGAGTAAACAATGTTATTAACACTATGAGCTGTATTTGTTAAAATAAATGTTAAATTATTGTGTGTTTCATTAGACATACTGTTGAGATGATGAAAAACACGCAGTCTTATACGTTTTAGTTAAATTGTGATTCTCTGTGCTGAACATTGCCCCCTTGTGTTGTCTATGATCACTTACTGAGGAGAGACGTGACCCTGCACCACAAAAGCACTTTTTTACTTCTTTTAGTTTGAGCACATGCTTTTTAAAATGATTGAGCTGTTGAAACTTTGACCTACACATGAAAAAACAATATGTACATTTTAAATTATTTTCAAAATTATAATTGTATTCTAACCTGAAACTGAAGATCGTCTTAAAAAGAGATTTATTGCGCTATATTGGGATAATTTGCAATTTGATGTGCACAAAGAAGAAAAACACAGTAGTGTTTACTTTAAATTCTCTTAAGAAGTTTAGTATTTGTATTTTTTAGAAGTTATAGAAGACTATATCAAAAAACTATTCAGCACGCTTCAATGTTGAAATTTTGTAGTTCAATGTCCACAAAAACACAATATTGTTCATTTCAAATTCTCATGGAAACTTTTGTTTTTTACCTAAAATTGAAGATCACTCAAAATAAAAAACATTTGTTAAATATCAGCATGCGTGTATGGACATTTACTGAGTTTATTATCGACAGATCTGTGTTTAAGTAAAACAATTCGGCTAGTTTAGATTTTTATGTTTTAAATTCAGACATCAAATATTGCAAATAAAGGTTTGGTCTAGTTAGTTCAGCACACTACAGACAGCATGATCATATCTGACTGAACAGAGTCTCCTAATTCCTCCAGTGTCTGTGTTCATTCATTTTCCTTCAGCTTAGTCCCTTTATTCATCAGGGGTCGCCACAGGGGAATGAACCGCCAAAATATCCAGCATATGTTTTACACAGCAGATGCCCTTCCAGCTTCAACCCAGTACTGAGAAACATCCACACACTCTCACATGCACAAACACACTATGGCCAATTTAGTTTATTCAATTCACATAAACCACATGTCATTGGACTGTGGGGGAAACCCATGCCAACACATGGAGAACATTCAAACTCCACACAGAAATGCCAACTGGCCCTGCTGGTACTCGAACCAGCGACCTTCTTGCTGTGAGGTTACAGTGCTAACCACTGAGTCACTGTGCTGCCCTTGGTTTGAACATTTACATTTTAGTGAAACCAGTAAAGACAAAAAAAACTGCTGTAATTGCGTATAAAATAACTTTATTGTTTATGATTTATTTAACATCTGTCCCCGTTTTTCTCTAAGTGGTCTAGAAACTGTACATTTGTCTACTGTAGACTAGCTTGTGTGTGTGTGTGTGTGTGTGTGTGTGTGTGTGTGTGTGTGTGTGTGTGTGTGTCTTCAGCTCGTACAGCTTCACACAGAGGCTCACAGATGCAGCAGAGGAAGCTCAGGATCAGGATCTGTTCTCCTCAGTTCCTCTGCCCCTCCTGCTCTCCTTCTACAAATCATTGACAGCGTTTATCTACACTGAACCTGACAATGCAACCCAAGCCATGACTGCTGGATTCAGATAAGTGTAATGTCACTGGCCACCTGTGCAGTGCAACCAGGGATGGCTCTCAATGTCATCTAAACTGGGTCGATCAGCCGGTGCTGCACTGAGACACCAGCGAATCAGCTGACGGCACTCTGTTACACACAACACCGTCTTCAGAAACACACAACAACACACTTCTGCTCGCTCACCAGGCTATCTCTGAATGTGTCTGAATCTCTTACCTGTTGACAAGCTCCTGGGGAAGGTCAGTCTGCTTCTGGACGTGACCCTCTGTGCGCCTCTGAATGGGAAACGGTCACACAGGATGTTGTAGAGCGTCACTCCTACTGACCAGACTGTAGCTGGAGTCGCATGGTAGCGATGTCTACGAAACCACTCAGGAGGAGCGTATGCAGGAGTGCCTGAGAGACATAAGAAGACCACAAACATCTGCTCAACATGCTCCAGTACAGACAAATTCCCTTTAGTGGATCAGCAGAAGTTCACAAACATCAACAGAACGTTTCCTTCTGTAACTCACACTCACCTGCAAAGTATTTGTAGGCCGATCGCTTCAGCAGATCTCCACAGCCGAAGTCCAGCAGCTTGATGTCCTGGGACTCTGTGGAGATCAGCAGGTTTTCTGGTTTGACGTCCCGGTGCAGGACGCCGCGGCTCTCGCAGTGTTTTAGGGCCGTGATCAGCTGCACCAGCACTTTCTTTGCAAGACGCTCATCCAGACAGCCGTTCTCCTCACAGAAGCTCTGGAGATCTTGGCAAGGATCCGGTCGCTCCAGGATCAGGATGTAGCGTCTGGGACGGTCAAACCAGTCCAGCAGCTGCAGGACACTGGGGCAGGAAGGAGCTGACGTGACACGGGTCATCAATGCCACCTCCAGCGGCAGCCGACCCTGACCATCCTGCAGGACAAACCCTCCATTATATCCAGAACTCAATCAAACACAGCAAACACAACAGATTCACATCAAAACATACAACTTTCAGTCGCTCGGGGGTCCGGTCCTTCGACACAAACTTGATGGCCACCTGCAGACAGGAAAAGCAGAGTAAATCACACCTGCCTGATTGTGACACATGACATTTACTGACAGCAACATTTCTAAAGCATGTCTGAACAAAGGAGGGAAGAAAATCTCTTACTGGCAGTCCATCAGACCTGCGCATCCCAGCAAACACAGAGCCGAATCCACCTCGTCCCAGCAACGGGCCCTTCAGGTACAAGTCTGCAACACAGAAGAGCACAAGAAATTAAGAAAAGAGAGAAAGAGAAAACATGCTGCGGTCTCTTCAATGACAAATCATTTCCTAACTGAGCCATAAGATCTAGAAGATGAGCTGTGCTGACCTCTGCGAGAGCGTTTGGCTGGTCTGCTGGACGAGGTGGACAGTGTTTGCTGGCTGCTGCTCTGCCTTTTCCTCTTGCTGTTCCTCTGGTCTGTGGATGCAGAATCAGCCAAATGTGAAGGCAGAGGAGCCAAAAAAACAGGAAGCACAGTGGTGCAGTCCCGTGTATCTTCTGTATATCAAAACATTTTTAATGAATCTTTTTTGTTAACTTCTGTAATCCTTTTCATATTAGTCAAACATCATACAGCATCATACAGTGATATACAATGACAAACAAATGAAAGATTAAAAACACTCACCTCCTCTTTCTTCACCCATGTGGGACATGGACAATCTCCTCCAACCTGCAATAAAACAGACAAAAACAGACAAATGTGAAAATAAATGTAAAACAAAGTAAAGAAGAAGAAGGAGAAGAAGGAGAAGAAGAAGAAGAAGAAGGAATGAAAAAACAGCAACAAAATTGTATTAAAAAATAATCAGAAAAATAACGAAAAAAAGATGATTAGAGAAATTGTGCTCTTTAAAATATGTCTTTTTCTCTCAGAAATCCTCCAACAGCTTCAGAAATCTCAGGAATCGCACAGAAATGGTCTGCAAAGTCGCCTCGTCTCTCAACCAACAGATTGCGATAGTTTTGATTGTTTTTATATGCAGTCAGAATTCATATCATAACACGCGTTGCTATAGCAACTAAAATTGTAAAATACAAATAGCCAAAAAGGGGTATAAATCCGATTAGTTCTAATTAAAAGCTCTTGTTATTAAATTAAAAATGTATAAAAATTTAATTTCCGGGGTAATTTTCAATTGGCCAATCAGCTTTCATCAATACTGCGTCATCACCATACACTGATTAAGCTATCGAAATTAAAGGAAATGAAATACTAAAAGCCTTATTTAATTTAATATTATTGTTGTTTATTATACAATTTATTTTATTTAAAAATATAATTCATTAATATACCTAAATTGTGCGTTGGCCATACATTTACTACGCAAGGAGTGACGTCAGGGACGTCAGTCACATGACCTTTCTTGATGCCCTGCTTCAGCGTGATTCGGCAATAACATGAAATTTAGCGTAAATAAACTCCTAGAAATGTGTTCCTCAGAAAATAATACAATAATTTTTCTGAAAACAGTTTATGATTCCTGTAGATCTCCCGAATGGAGAACAATTTCATCTTTGTCCACTTCTTCATTATAGTAAGTTACATTTATAGAAGAGCTCGTTTGTTTGGTAATGTTTATTAAAAACTTTATTCTTGAATTTCTGTGTGATTTTCGTTAAAGATTTCTCTGCTGCTAATGTCGGTGGTGACGCTATCAAGTTTTACTCAAAGCTGATAGGCCTATTAAAATTATAGTTATTTAATTTTATAACAAGAGCTTTTAATTAATTATTATTAATAATTAAGATTTAGGAAATCGAATAACTGCATGAATTGTATTCATGAAAATAAAAAAATATCTCAGGCACGCAAGGTCACGCCATTATTAGTTGCTATAGCAACGCGTGTTATTGTATGATTTCTGACCGCATATAAAAACAATCAAACCCATCGCAATCTGTTGGTTGAGAGACGAGGCGACTTTGCAGAGCATTTCTGTGCGATTCCTGAGATTTCTGAGAGAAAAAGACTTATTTTAAAGAGCACAAATTCTCTAATCATCTTTATTTTAGTTATTTTTCTGAATATTTTTTTAAACACATTTTTGTTGCTCTTTTTTTCATTCCTTCTTCTTCTTCTTCTTCTTCTTCTTCTTTACTTTGTTTTACATTTATTTTCATATTTGTCTGTATTTGTCTCTTTTATTGCAGGTTGGAGGAGATTGTCCATGTCCCACATGGGTGAAGAAAGAGGAGGTGAGTGTTTTTAATCTTTCATTTGTTTGTCATTGTATATCACTGTATGATGCTGTATGATGTTTGACTAATATGAAAAGGATTACAGAAGTTAACAAAAAAGATTCATTAAAAATGTTTTGATGCACAGAAGATACACGGGACTGCACCACTGAGCTTCCTGGTTTTTTGGCTCCTCTGCCTTCACATTTGGCTGATTCTGCATCCACAGACCAGAGGAACGGCAAGAGGAAAAGGCAGAGCAGCAGCCAGCAAACGGCGTCCACCTCGTCCAGCAGACCAGCCAAACGCTCTCGCAGAGGTCAGCACAGCTCATCTTCTAGATCTTATGGCTCAGTTAGGAAATGATTTGTCATTGAAGAGACCGCAGCATGTTTTCTCTTTCTCTCTTTTCTTCATTTCTTGTGCTCTTCTGTGTTGCAGACTTGTACCTGAAGGGCCCGTTGCTGGGACGAGGTGGATTCGGCTCTGTGTTTGCTGGGATGCGCAGGTCTGATGGACTGCCAGTAAGAGATTTTCTTCCCTCCTTTGTTCAGACATGCTTTAGAAATGTTGCTGTCAGTAAATGTCATGTGTCGCAATCAGGCAGGTGTGATTTACTCTGCTTTTCCTGTCTGCAGGTGGCCATCAAGTACGTGTCGAAGGACCGAACCCCAGAGCGACTGAAAGTTGTATGTTTTGATGTGAATCTGTTGTGTTTGCTGTGTTTGATTGAGTTCTGGATATAATGGAGGGTTTGTCCTGCAGGATGGTCAGGGTCGGCTGCCGCTGGAGGTGGCATTGATGACCCGTGTCACGTCAGCTCCTGCCTGCCCCAGTGTCCTGCAGCTGCTGGACTGGTTTGACCGTCCCAGGCGCTACATCCTAATCCTGGAGCGACCGGATCCTTGCCAAGATCTCCAGAGCTTCTGTGAGGAGAACGGCTGTCTGGATGAGCGTCTTGCAAAGAAAGTGCTGGTGCAGCTGATTGCGGCCCTAAAACACTGCGAGAGCCGCGGCGTCCTGCACCGGGACGTCAAACCAGAAAACCTCCTGATCTCCACAGAGTCCCAGGACATCAAGCTGCTGGACTTCGGCTGTGGAGATCTGCTGAAGCGCTCGGCCTACAAATACTTTGCAGGTGAGTTTGAGTTACAGAAGGAAACGTTCTGTTGATGTTTGTGAACTTCTGCTGATCCACTAAAGGGAATTTGTCTGTACTGGAGCATGTTGAGCAGATGTTTGTGGTCTTCTTATGTCTCTCAGGCACTCCTGCATACGCTCCTCCTGAGTGGTTTCGTAGACATCGCTACCATGCGACTCCAGCTACAGTCTGGTCAGTAGGAGTGACGCTCTACAACATCCTGTGTGACCGTTTCCCATTCAGAGGCGCACAGAGGGTCACGTCCAGAAGCAGACTGACCTTCCCCAGGAGCTTGTCAACAGGTAAGAGATTCAGACACATTCAGAGATAGCCTGGCGAGCGAGCAGAAGTGTGTTGTTGTGTGTTTCTGAAGACGGTGTTGTGTGTAACAGAGTGCCGTCAGCTGATTCGCTGGTGTCTCAGTGCAGCACCGGCTGATCGACCCAGTTTAGATGACATTGAGAGCCATCCCTGGTTGCACTGCACAGGTGGCCTGTGACATTACACTTATCTGAATCCAGCAGTCATGGCTTGGGTTGCATTGTCAGGTTCAGTGTAGATAAACGCTGTCAATGATTTGTAGAAGGAGAGCAGGAGGGGCAGAGGAACTGAGGAGAACAGATCCTGATCCTGAGCTTCCTCTGCTGCATCTGTGAGGCTCTGTGTGAAGCTGTACGAGCTGAAGACACACACACACACACACACACACACACACACACACACAGACACACAAAAGCTAGTCTACAGTTGACAAATGTACAGTTTCTAGACCACTTAGAGAAAAACAGGGGAAGGTGTTAAATAAATCATAAACATTAAAGTTATTTTATACGCAATTACAGCAGTTTTTTTTTGTCTTTACTGGTTTCACTAAAATGTAAATGTTCAAACCAAGGGCAGCACAGTGACTCAGTGGTTAGCACTGTAACTTCACAGCAAGAAGGTCGCTGGTTCGAGTACCAGCAGGGCCAGTTGACATTTCTGTGTGGAGTTTGAATGTTCTCCATGTGTTGGCATGGGTTTCCCCCACAGTTCAATGACATGTGGTTTATGTGAATTGAATAAACTAAATTGGCCAGTGTGTTTGTGCATGTGAGAGTGTGTGTGTGGATGTTTCTCAGTACTGGGTTGCAGCTGGATGGGCATCTGCTGTGTAAAACATATGCTGGATATTTTGGCGGTTCATTCCCCTGTGGCGACCCCTGATGAATAAAGGGACTAAGCTGAAGGAAAATGAATGAAGTAACACAGACACTGGAGGAATTAGGAGACTCTGTTCAGTCAGATATGATCATGCTGTCTGTAGTGTGCTGAACTAACTAGACCAAAACTTTATTTGCAATATTTGATGTCTGAATTTGAATCATAAAAATCTAAACTAGCCAAATTGTTTTACTTAAACACAGATCTGTCGATAATAAACTCAATAAATGTCCATACACGCATGCTGATATTTAACAAATGTTTTTTTTATTTTGAGTGATCTTCAATTTAAGTAAATAACAAAAGTTTCCATGAAAATTTGAAATGAACAATATTGTGTTTTTGTGGACATTTAACTACAAAATTTCAACATTGAAGCGTGCTAATTAGTTTTTTGATTTAATCTTCAATTCCAAGTTAGAAAAAATACAAATACTAAACTTCTTACGAGAATTTAAAGTAAACACTACTGTGTTTTTCTTCTTTTGTGCACATCAAATTACAAATTATCCCAATATAGCGCAATAAATCTCTTTTTAGGACGATCTTCAGTTTCAGGTTAGAATACAATTATAATTAAAAAAATAACTTTATTTAAACAATATGTTTTTTTCATGTGTAGGTCAAAGTTTCAACAGCTCAATCATTTTAAAAAGCATGTGCTCAAACCAAAAGAAGTAAAAAAGTGCTTTTGTGGTGCAGGGTCACGTCTCTCCTCAGTAAGTGATCATAGACAACACAAGGGGGCAATGTTCAGCACAGAGAATCACAATTTAACTAAAACGTATAAGACTGCGTGTTTTCATCATCTCAACAGTTTGTCTAATGAAACACAATTTAACATTTATTTTAACAAATACAGCTCATAGTGTTAATAACATTGTTTACTCTACACTTTGTACCGTGATCATGATGATTGTTTGTTATGAGCAGGGCTGGATTAGGTGATTTGGGGGCCCTAAGCAATTCGAGTCATGAGACCCGGAAGTCTTACAGTAATAAGCACTTTTCATATTTGCTTATTTATTTAGCTGTCTTTATCTTATAGCACTCTGTCTTGCTTTCTATATTTTTATCTTAACACAATATCTACATTTTAAAAGATTTGTTTGCTTAAAATGAGTTCACAACTAAAATTAATGAACAAACTATTTGTTTTCTGAAACTAAATTTTCATCTGATTTGACTGCTGGACTGATCCATGATTGGGGGTGGGGGGACACAATTGCACACATGCTATTTAAGGTAAAATGTATTTGTTAAAGCCTTATCCTACAAAATATGACAGGAAATTACATTATTAGTATTTATTGTGGGCCTCCAGACTTTCTTGGGGCCCTAAGCGGATAATATAACTTTTCATTAATAAAAATACCAAGTTTTGGCATCAAAGGTGTGTTTAACTTACTCATTAGGCAGCAACAAACATTTAATTCATATTGTAAGTTCTCTAAACTTAACATTTAAATTTCTTTAAATGATTCACCATGTCATTTAAAATGATTGGTTGTGCTTGAGATTCTGCCCTGACAACCGCACTGATTGGTCAATATATGTTATATGACACAAGGTGGTCATTTTGCTTGTGATGCTGAATTTTCCTGAAGCGCAGCAGGACAGAGGCACTACCTGAACCCATCTGACGAAAGAGAAAAGTTAAATTAGTCAGTAGATATTTAAATGCTTGTATACATCTTTCTTAATTGATATACACGCTGGGGCAACACAGTGACTCAGTGGTTAGCATTGTCGCCTTACAGTAAGAAGGTCGCTGGATCGAGTCCCGGCTGGGCCAGTTGGCATTTCTGTGTGGAGTTTGCATGTTCTCCCCTCATTCACGTTAGTTTCCTCCAGGTGCTCCGGTTTCCCCCACAAGTCCAAGGACGTGTGCTATAGGTGAATTGGGTAAGCTAAATTGTCCGTATGTGTGTAGAGCAGACTGACCTTCCCTAGGAGCTTGTCAACAGGTAAGAGATTCAGACACATTCAGAGATAGCCTGGCGAGCGAGCAGAAGTGTGTTGTTGTGTGTTCTGAAGACGGTGTTGTGTGTAACAGAGTGCCGTCAGCTGATTCGCTGGTGTCTCAGTGCAGCACCGGCTGATCGGCCCAGTTTAGATGACCTTGAGAGCCATCCCTGGTTGCACTGCACAGGTGGCCAGTGACATTACACTTATCTGAATCCAGCAGTCATGGCTTGGGTTGCATTGTCAGGTTCAGTGTAGATAAACGCTGTCAATGATTTGTAGAAGGAGAGCAGGAGGGGCAGAGGAACTGAGGAGAACACATCCTGATCCTGAGCTTCCTCTGCTGCATCTGTAAGGCTCTGTGTAAAGCTGTACGAGCTGAAGACACACACACACACACACACACACCTGCACACACACCAGCTCAGAGTGCAAACTAGTATGTGTTTTTAAAATGAGACTTTGCAATGAAACAAATATATAATATAAATTATTAAAACAAGCCAAGAGTAATCTAAATGTTTTTCATAATTAAAAATGGTTGTTTATATTCTGTACAAGAATTCTGTCCTT
Organism: Danio rerio; assembly: GCF_052040795.2. Taxonomy (NCBI): domain Eukaryota; kingdom Metazoa; phylum Chordata; class Actinopteri; order Cypriniformes; family Danionidae; genus Danio; species Danio rerio. The sequence goes on along the minus strand of NC_141026.1, from coordinate 18,579,705 downwards.
TTCAAAGAAAATGAACAATAAAATTGATTTTATACCCAATAACCCAAAAAAAAGAGTCTTTACTCTTTTCAATAAAATATAAATCTTAAACTTTTTTCTTCTCCAGTTAACAAAATGTTTAAAGTTTGCATGAACTTGAAGTTGCGACTTTTTTTTTGTATTGTGACACAGTTCCTAGAGAAACTGAATAGGCTCGTTTGACTTGGCCAAAATCTGCGCAGAATGGATCACCGGTGATCACCGCAAGATGCATGCCGGTTAGAAATGTGTCCGCCTTGCCTTCGCCTCGCTCTGATGTCACGCTGACGTGCGCCAAAAAACTCTCGCGATCGCGAGGCGGGTACCTCAGAGCAGTCGGCCGCAGTTGCTCTCAAAAGACTGCGTTACCAAAAGCATGATGGGAAACGACTGGCTGACGACACAGCTTAATGCTGATTGGATGAGACTGACACATTACACTTTATTATCTTGTTTTACTAAGGTTTATACCTGGATTTGTTTAATACCTTTTTTTGTATTTTCGTTGATAATTAAAAAAAAAGTCATAAAGAGCATTAAATATGGTTATTTATTTAGATTTACACGCAAACAAAAACAAAACACACCTTTGTAAAACATAACGTGACCTATCCAATATAACTAAATGTAGCTAATAAATCATTAGGATGTGTGTGTGCTGTATTTTATTTCTCTCTCAGTTTTAAGTCCTGTTTGTTGTCATTTTCACTTTTTGTATGTTTGTGTGAATTTTGTATAGTAATTTTTATGCAGCGTTATTCAATGAAAGTCAATCCAATATATACACATATTCAGACATACAAAGGTAATCAGACTGTTTTGTCATTATGCCTCATCTTTGTGTGGTTTCATATGAGAAGTGAAAAAGGTGTAGTAAACAAGACACACACACATATGTATATATATATATATATATATATATATATATATATATATATATATATATATATATATATATATATATATATATATGTGTGTGTGTATGTGTATGTATGTGAAGTCAAAAGTAATGTTTAATAGACCAAGAATATTTTCACAGTTTTTCCTACAGTCTAATAGTTTTTATTCTGGAGAAAGTTTTGGGCTGTTTATTTTAGTCTGGCTGGAGTAATATCAGTTTATATAAACCTAGTAAGCATGTCAATGTAATTAACCCCCTAAGAATTTATTTGTCAAACAAACATTTGTCATGACCCGTCACTCAAAAGCATCTATGGCTACTTCATTTATAATGTAGCCAAATTAGGTTTCTTGAACGTTTTCTTGCTGTATAAGCTGTTTATTTTGTTATTCTTTTAACGTTTGTTGAATATACAGAATTACATTTTAAATACACCCTTTTAGTTAATAAGCTGTTCATCTTCTGTAATTCTGAACCATTTTTTTTGTAAAAACTGTGATATTTCTATTGCATCCCTTACAGAAATTTCACATGAGTTTCACATGTGAAATTCACATGTGATCACATGTGCATGTGAAATTGCACATGTGAAATTTTACATGTGAAACACACAAACCACATGTGAAATGCACATGGGATCACATGGGAAAATGTGTGTATTTGGAACGCTTTTGTGTGAATTCACATGTGATCACATGGGAAAACGTGTGTATTTGGAACGACTTTGTGTGAATATTCATGTGAACCACATGTGATCACATGGGAAAACGTGTGTATTTGGAACGCTTTTGTGTGAATTCACATGTGATCACATGGGAAAACGTGTGTATTTGGAACGATTTCGTGTGAATTTTCATGTGAACCACATGTGATCACATGGGAAAAGGCGTGTATTTGGAACGCTTTCGTGTGAATTTTCATGTGAACCACATGTGATCACATGGGAAAACGTGTGTATTTGGAACGCTTTCGTGTGAATTCACATGTGATCACATGGGAAACGTGTGTATTTGGAACGCTTTTGTGTGAATTCACATGTGATCACATGGGAAAACGTGTGTATTTGGAACGATTTCGTGTGAATTTTCATGTGAACCACATGTGATCACATGGGAAAACGTGTGTATTTGGAACGCTTTCGTGTGAATTCACATGTGATCACATGGGAAAACGTGTGTGTTTGGAACGCTTTCGTGTGAATTCACATGTGATCACATGGGAAAACGTGTGTATTTGGAACGCTTTGTGTGAATTCACATGTGATCACATGGGAAAACGTGTGTATTTGGAACGCTTTCGTGTGAATTTACATGTGATCACATGGGAAAACGTGTGTATTTGGAACGCTTTCGTGTGAATTTACATGTGATCACATGGGAAAACGTGTGTATTTGGAACGCTTTCTTGTGAATTCACATGTGATCACATGGGAAAACGTGTGTATTTGGAACGATATCGTGTGAATTTTCATGTGAACCACATGTGATCACATGGGAAAACGTGTGTATTTGGAACGATTTCGTGTGACTTTTCATGTGAACCACATGTGATCACATGGGAAAACGTGTGTATTTGGAACGCTTTCGTGTGAATTTTCATGTGAACCACATGTGATCACATGGGAAAACGTGTGTATTTGGAACGCTTTCTTGTGAATTCACATGTGATCACATGGGAAAACGTGTGTATTTGGAACGATATCGTGTGAATTTTCATGTGAACCACATGTGATCACATGGGAAAACGTGTGTATTTGGAACGATTTCGTGTGACTTTTCATGTGAACCACATGTGATCACATGGGAAAACGTGTGTATTTGGAACGATTTCGTGTGAATTTTCATGTGAACCACATGTGATCACATGGGAAAACGTGTGTATTTGGAACGCTTTTGTGTGAATTCACATGTGATCACATGGGAAAACGTGTGTATTTGGAACGATTTCGTGTGAATTTTCATGTGAACCACATGTGATCACATGGGAAAACGTGTGTATTTGGAACGCTTTTGTGTGAATTCACATGTGATCACATGGGAAAACGTGTGTATTTTAACGTTTTTGTGTGAATTCACATGTGATCACATGGGAAAACGTGTGTATTTGGAACGATTTCGTGTGAATTTTCATGTGAACCACATGTGATCACATGGGAAAACCTGTGAATTTTAACGTTTTTGTGTGAATTCACATGTGAACTACATGTGCATTCACAAGTGATCACATGGGAAAATGTTTGTATTTAGAATTTTGATGGTGAGCATTGAAACATGCGTTCCCATGTAAAAATCTCTTGTGGCTTTTCTCTTGTGTACTTCACACAATAAAATTTGTGCATTAGTGTGAACAAAAATTATTCTTAAACTTAAATATAAATACAAACAATTTATTGTCAATTATATAAAATCACAACAATTATTTACTGAAATACCTTGAGGGGAAAACTGTCACTAATATAATGTGAATACAAAAGGGGCCACATGGTAGCTCTGTGGTCATCACTGTTGCCTCAAAGCAAGAAGGTCACTGGTTCGAGTCTCAGGTGTGCCAGGTGTGGAGTTTGCATGTTCACCCCATGTTTGCGTGGGTTTCCTTCGGGTGCTCTGGTCAATTCTGCATATGAGAGCATCTGGTGAAAAAAGCATGTACCACAGTAATTGCTAGTTCATTCTGCTGTGATGACCCGTGATGAAAAGGGAAAGAAAAGCCAAGGGAAAGTGAGTTTTGCTTTTGACGAGTTTGTCCTTTTGGTTCATGTTAATGACTTGATCTTGTAATCTGTAAGAAAAAAATACAAAACTTATTTTTAATAAAAGAAACTACCAAATGCTCAAATGCATACACGTGAATGCAAAATGAATTCATAGTATTTAGATCACATTTTTTCACATTAGCAGAAATAGGTAGTACTGAAGTACAAACTTTGTTACTTTACTTAAGTAGATATGTCTAGTGTCAGTATTATACTCCACTGTTAACGTTTTCTGAAATATTTTTCTTTTACTTCTTACATTTGAATACAAATCTACTCCTTACATTTTTAAATCAGGCTCGTTACTTTCGCTTTAATGTGCTTTGTGGAGCAGACGTAGCTTTAGTATAATGCAAAAAATATGTAGTCAAATACATTTAGTTTTTTTATTTTATCAAAAGAAAAAAACTGAAATATGTTTTGAAAAAAAATTAGGTTTTAAATTTAAGACATTTATTAGTTATAAATATATAGGCCTACAGAATTATATTCAAGAGTATACAAACAAGTATGACAGCTGCTGTTCTTAACAGCTATAGTGTTTTGTGTTCAGCTGATGATACACATGGCTCGAAATTAACCTTTTTTTCTTGGTAGCACCGGTGCTCCTAACTTCAAAAATTTGGATGCACCAGACAAAATTTAGTCGCACCCACTGACAAATATGAGCACCGTTACTAAACGTTTTATGTTAACAGATTCCAATATATATTACCACTCTAATCACAACTAACAAATAAACAAAAATCTGCATGCGCTCACTGGCCCTGCATGCACTGCTTGACGTGAATGAGATGAACTGAATTAACTATAATAACTGTGCTGTTCTTATGGGTGGTGTCTGATACTGCACAGATGCTATTGACATATAACTTATTATTTGCATACGTCACCCTAATATATAACGGTCTTTTCATGAACTGCAATATTAGTTTCATCTCAGTGAATGCATGCTCTTTAGCGATGGTGACTGCAGTATCAGTCGCACGATTAACAGCATTGTGATGATTAAATAACGGATTAAATAACGGTTGAACATTCATTCATTTTTTTCCGGCTTAGTCCCTTTTTTAATTCGGAGTCGCCAACTTATCCAGCATCTGTTTTACGCAGCAGATGCCCTTCCAGCTGCAACCCATCTCTGGAAAACATTCATACACACCCAATCACACGAATACACTACGGACAATTTAGCCTGCCCAATTCACCTATACTGCATATCTTTGGACTGTGGGGGAAAACGGAGCACCCGAAGGAAACCCACACGAATACAGGGAGAACAAATAAACTTCACGTTAGAACATCTCGTGCTTAAAATGTGTAGATTAAGTGGCAAACACTGTTACCTAAAAACTCCATCCCACCAGTTTTACAGTGAATGCTATAATCATTTTCAAAGCGGACTTTGAGCACTAGATGTCTTTTATCGACTCTTCGAAAAGTGTAAATGCTGGATTGACATTCTCCACATAATGACTAATCAGATGTGCCATGATTTGTAACTGTAGATGGTTTCTAAAACTAAATCTATCAGTGTTGTTTTCATTCTCTCTTATCCAGACCTTTGCATTTTTGCAGCTGTAGCTCCCTGTCATCGGAAATGAGTGATTGACAGCTGATATTAACCAATCCATTCGCATTCTGTTCTAGCGCAATTGGCCAATAAAAAAAGCTTGAAGACGGGCTTTGCTTAGTGCAGCAAGTTGACGTGTTAACTGTTATAAACTATTCTTTAGTGCTGCGTTTGGTGTTTTTAGGTGTAAAGATGCTTGCGTGAATGCCTCCTAATTCCGCGCATGTGGTGAACATTTTTCTGTGAAAACAACAATTTTATGCACTCGCATAAATGCTGCCAAATACATTTTGAGGTCGCAAAGATAAAACTTTGGGCGCATATGCGACCAAAACAGTCGCAATTTCAAGCCCTGTAGGATGATGTTGCTTGGCTACTTTGCAGCTAAAAATTGGCAACAACTTTTTTTACAAAAAAAAAAAATTTGAAATGTAAGTAATTTTGTATAAATGTATGCATTTTGTGAGGTGTAGTTACCACCATGAAACTAAAACAGATATTAGTAATGAATACTTTTTACTTAAGTACATATTTCAGGCTGTACTTATTTACTTTTACTTGAGTAGAAAAGTCTAGTCCGTAGTTCAACTTTTACCAGAGTATCTGTACTTCTACTTGAGTAAAGGATGCATGTACATTTGCCATCTCTACGCATTAGAGATAGCAAACGCTATAAAAGTTACCTGTTAAGACATTAACTTTGTGCAATGGAAGTGCTCCTTACTAGCCTCTGTATTGGGTGTATTTTCTCTTTTCAGACACTGATTGACTGCCCGTTTTCACTCCCTCTCCCAAAGTGATGTAAACGATTACCTATCAGGAAACATCAGATGTTAAAAACAGAAAAAACTGTATACAGGGTGATTCAAAAGGAATCCCACAAATTTGAAAATCGAAAACTCTGCAAAGAAGAAAAGGGGAGCTAAGCTCTTTCTGTCGTCGATTTAAGGAAGCTCTGAAGTTTCATTTGGTTACTCATTAGGTCGCTAGGAGAGCTGTTGTCATCATGTTTCTTTGATTAAATACAGATTTTCAAAGTTGTGTTATTCTTTTTGAATCACCCTGCAGTCACAGACTGTTAACTGCTATAAAACAAAGTACCTATAAGGAATCTGTAGACTAAGAAGGTACAACTAGTGGCTAGTGGCTAAAAAGATTTTGCTTTAATAATATATAAATATATATATATATATATATATATATATATATATATATATTTTTTTTTTTTTTTTTTTCTTTAATAAGAAATACCTTCTAGGCAATCAAAATACAAACTTAGACTATGGTACAAAAAAAAAAAGGCAAAACTGTATAATTGAGACAACTGTCGACTTCCTTGAATTGTAGCATTGTCCTTTGAAGATGGTTAAGTCTCCAATGTGTCAGGCTTCTTCTTTAAAATAACCATCATCTTTATATTTCCCAAGCTGTACTTTTTAAACCCCTGCACATCATTGATTTCTGTACAAAAAGCAAAGAGAAACAATCAACCACTGTGACAGATTTTTGTAACACCAATATTAGTCTATAATATCTAATCTTAAAACTTTATTAATACAAGTAGAGAGAGAGAAAGAGAGAGAGAGAGAGAGAGAAAGAAAAGAGAGTCAGACAAAACTAAAAATGATATCATATCTATGTTCATTAACATCTTACACATATTAATCCTGTATGCTATAATCTTCATAAAAAGTAAGATTAAGTTAACATGCAATAATGAAGATTGAATTAAAGTTTTGTATCACAGGGATAAATGAAGTTTTACAATAAATTAGAAATTAACTTTACATTGTGAAACGTATTATAAATCAATTTTAAAAATTGGTTTTAGTGTATTTTAAAGAAAGTACATGCAGCCACACGTCTTTCAATATTGTTTAAATAATCTTACCATCTAAAACTTTTAAATGCTAGTGTATCTCAATAAAAAGATAAGTTAAACAAAATATAAACCAATGTTTCTGGAAAGGATGGACAAGCCTTTAAAATAATGACAGATCTACAGAACTGTTATTAAGTACTTTTGAAATGAAATACATAAAATAAACAAGTAGCTTCTGCTTACCTTAATATCTATTATTGTATCTATTCCATTATTTACATTTAGGACATTTCAATTTAAAACCAAGCACAATAGTCATTTAGATCAGGTTTATAAAACCCTATTCAATTAAATTTTAGTTAATGTGTTAAAAGAGAATTCTGGATTAATACAAATTAATACATCACTAATACAGTTGCATCAATTACAACATTTGCAGTGTTTTAGGCAAGTGAATGAGCTCGGATATCTTTTGGCGCGCGTTTGACTGGTATCACTGGCTTGGTCAAATATTCTGAACATATTCTCTTTTTTGTTGTTGTACTTGCAGAACCAACTGTTAAGGTTACGTTAAGTTTCTCTACACATCCTAAATTATAAAGTTGTGAGGACAGTATATGAATATGCACTTACCGCTGAATTATACAGCTGAAGATGATAAGGTCAAAATGGTCCAGCTTCTCAAAAAAACGTAGCCCTCTCTTTTGTCCTTTGACCGTGACTTTTTATTTTAACTGTGGTACGTTAGTGTTCATATGTGAATGGCATTTACAGTTAATATATCAACAAACACGTATTTTATCTTCATTTCGCGACCGAAATAAGGAGACAAAACGGACAAAAGATTGCTAAACGACCGTTAAGAAACTGCGTTTGTTTGTGAATCCTTGTTGTCAGGACAACGCGCGCGTTGCCGCGAATGCTCTTCTGTGATGAACGCGCGCGCAAGTTCACCCCAGTTGCGTAAGAGTGCCTCGTGGTCGCATAATTCAAAAGCAAAATCGCAAAATGTGTGAGTACGCATTTAAAGCGAGCGCCTTCTGTCTTCTTCGTGCTCGAGAAAGAGTAGTATAAGTTACTGTAGCTTGTAACTGCTTCATTTAAAAGGGTTAAAAAAAGACTCGACTCTAGGAATCGAATCCTGTCTTGGAGTCGACTCCGGCACTACGTCCATTGAGGGTCGAGGAATCGACTCTTTTGAAGTCAACTCTCAATTCCCTACAGACTGATTCAGAAATCCATTTATTTTTTGCCATTGTACTCATGTACACAATACTAAATCTCATTACATTTTTACTTTTTATAAATCATGTTTTTTGAACCCAAGAAACAACATAAAACTTTATATTTAAAAATTACTAAAACAGAATTATCATTGCAAATAAACTCTTCAAATTCTATTTAAGTTACTTGTTTCCAAAACATCCCTGAATAAAAGTACAAAAACATGTAGCAAGTACAGCACAGCATTGCCACAGCATTGGGAAATTGGATATTAGATTATATCTCAGCACAATGCACAAGTGTAGTAAAGTTGTACATGAATATACTGCAAATTGTACTGTTGTTGATGTAATTTTATTAGAATTTTATAGTTCATTATTTTGCAGTTGCACATAATTTTACCTCATTTATCCTCCTTTATAATGCTGTTATACTGCAGTTTTGCACTTATTCACGGTATAGTGTTGGTCATCATGAAATATGGTTTTCAGATGATGATGTTTTTCACATGTGGGTTCATGTGATCATTATGCTGTCCACATGTGGACAGCATAATTTTACATGTTGTCCACATTTGGTCACATTGACTTCAGATGTGGTCAAAGGTGATCACATGTGGCCCTATGAACTTCACATGTTGTCCACATGTGGCCACATGAATTTCACATGTTGTCCACGTGGTCACATAAACTTCACATGTGGTCACATGAACACATGTGGTCGTGAGCTTCACATGTGGTCACATAAACTTCACATGTGGTCACATGAACACATGTAATCGTGAGCTTCACATGTGGTCACATTAACTTCACATGTGGTAACATGAACTTCAAATATGGCCACACGAACTTCACATGTGGCCACATGAATTTCACATGTTGTCCACGTGGTCACATAAACTTCACATGTGGTCACATGAACACATGTGGTCGTGAGCTTCACATGTGGTCACATAAACTTCACATGTGGTCACATGAACACATGTAATCGTGAGCTTCACATGTGGTCACATTAACTTCACATGTGGTAACATGAACTTCAAATATGGCCACACGAACTTCACATGTGGCCACATGAACTTCACATGTTGTCCACCTGTGGTCACATAAACTTCACATGTGGCCATGTGTGATCACATAAACTTCACATGTGGCCACATGAACTTCACATGTTGTCCACATGTGGTCACATAAACTTCACATGTGGTCATGTGTGATCACATGTTGTCACATGTGATCACATGTGGTCACATGTGATCACATGTGAAATTCATGTGACTTTTCTGTAAGGGTATATCCACTCCCATATTAAAAATACTATAGTAATGTATACTGTAGTGCTTTTGAACCATGTTATAAAATAGCCTATTTAAATTGTATAGTTGCTCTGGTATCACAACAACTATAAACACAACCCAATACTGAAAAAGCATGTTCAAAATGCAATAATATTTACTATAAATCACCATAGTATTTTTTCATGAGGTCATTCGTCTGCGATAAAAAACGCGAACGAGATCTCCGCCACTGGTGACGTTTCCAGGTGGCTAAACAGCGAGATTCAGCAGGTGTCCGACTTCTGATGTAATTTTTGAGCCCTCCTCTTACTGCACACGCCTGCTCTCGTTTACAATGCAGTCAAGGCGAGGCGCACCTCAAGCGAGCCTAATATTAAATGACACAACAGTGGGCGTGGCTTGTTTTTTGTACTGCGAGCTGATTGGATGTAGTAAAGTAGGCATTTCATTTAGTAAGATTGGGAAAAGTGTTTGGCCAAAGATATTACAACCTAACAGACACATCCTGCTCACCATTTCTGCTTAGTGTCAAAACTGACAGTTGGAGCAGCGTGGTTAAATATGTTAGTCATCCCCAATTCATAAGATATACGTAATCTGACAATTTAACAGAAAAACAAACAGGAAGTGCATTTTTGTATTTCAATTAAGATTTTAAGGGCAAACAAGTTTTGTTTTTTAATGACATGCACAGATAAATAGTTCACCACAACACTAGCAATGTGAGCTAACAAAATCATACGGTTAATTTTGTCATAAGTTAACGGGGACTTTAAAATTAACAGAGACTCACTCACTAACAGTATGATTCTTTAAGAGAAATGGAAACACAGATCAAATTATTTATTGATATAATACATGCTTTATACAGCAAATAAGTGTTGCTAGAATACAAGCACAAGATGCTAAACTACATGCTTAGCACTTTCCCATAGAAAACCATTCTAAAGTAAACACTAAACATTCAGTTACAATATCTTACTCCAAATGTTTACAATTTGTTACTTTAATCAGTTCATGACAAGGGTTACAAAGCATGTTTACAAACATCTGCTTTATAATAAACTACAGTAAGTGCTAACAGAGTACAGTTAATAAATAATCATGTTGCATTTCAGTAACACACTAATAAAAAATATACATATGTGTTTCCATGACATAAATGACCAGGTATTATTTCTGCTATAAATATGGCAATAAATAAATGCGGTGGGGCTGGATGGTATGATGTATATATCATTACCGTGGAATCAAATGTGTACTGAAAAAGAGTTTTCTATTCTGTTTATATTTCGAAATGTAGGTGTAGTTAGCTCACGTCTAGCATGCGTAAGGCTGAGAAAGACTCTCTGGCAGTGTTGTCAATTGCTTTATATTTGGGCTGCTCGATATTGGAAAAATCTGACATTGCATTTTTTTTTTTGTATTGCTGCGATATACATTGCGATAGGAATATAATTTCACCAGATGATTTGAATAGCTATATTTGGAAAGCTTTAATTAATTTAAATCGACTTGGATGAACAAGACTTTTTCTATGCAGTTCATCTGCATAAATTATAACAAATTACAAGCAATAATAAATAAATAAACAGTGCTTTATGCTTTTCTGGGGAGTGGAACAGTATTCAAGTACAGAAACAAAACAATCAAATGTAAAATAACATGGTCATCATTGGATAAATAATGTCAAATTTTGATAATATCTTTATCTTTTAATCATTATTAAAATTAATCCTGCATTGTGACTATTGCAAATACGCACATTGCGATATCGATGCTCAAACAATATATTGTTCATCACTACTTTATATTTTCAACAAAAAGGATCACAAAGTTTATTCATTCAAATTTTTATACAAGAAATGTAATATTTGTATTTTAAAGGGGAAAACAACAGTTTATTTCCTTAAAGTGTTTACATGTTTGTAATTTCATTTTTGAGTTATTTACTTGGGATATATTTTATTTTGTGATAAGATGTTACTTGAGAAATGTTTATAATAATAATAATAATAAGGTTTGACCATAAAACTGTGAAATGTGAGATACAGTGGAATTTGTTGTTCATCTGAAGTCATGTTTTATTTACAAAATACACCAGAGATGTTAATGTCTGTTAACTTTACCAGGTAATGATCATCATTTTTGTCATGAAGACTCCTGCTCCGCACCAGAGCCAATGCCTTCCACTGATTGACCAATGGTTCCTGTTCCTGGTTTACCTGTCGCTGGTCAGAAAGAGCAGGATCTGAGGGATTGTCTCAACATCCATCAGTCCACTCTCAGCGGGATTAGAAACACTTGGGTCAGTTTATTTATTTAATTTACTTGGCGCAGTTGGAATTTGGATGTCTCCTAAGGACATTAAAGCCACGATGACAAGTGTGTGTTCGGCAAGAAGACTTACACCTAGTTATCATTAGCTGTGTTTCCATCCAAAGAGATTTATCCACAAAACTGGAATATTGCATAAGACATTTATGAATAAAGCACTGTTTCCATCTAAGAGAACAAAACTGGTCACTTCCTGATAAACCGGCACCAAATATAAAAAAGAAAAATGGAATTTGCTGTGGTAGGAGAAGACACTGTGGTCCTTTCTCTTATATAATAAATGACTTGCGCCTGGAGATAATGATACTGAACCAGTCTAAGGATGAACTTTGGCTGAATGATTTTAGAATGGCCAAAACAACATTTCAGATGCTCTACATTGTGGTCGGTCCACTTGTTTGCCTAATGCTGTACCATCACTCCTAGTTATCTCATAATCTGTTAAAACAAAATTACATGACTTTCTTTGATGCGCATGTTGGAATTTATTTCAGTAAATGTCTTTCCATCATAGTTGGATGATTCAATTTAGCATTTTAATTCTATGTTTGACATAATCTCAACTGAAACATGGAGAGAGGGTGGGAAAGATTAGACAAAAAAAACAATCAGCCAATATTGTATTTATATCAATATCACATATCACAGCTCTGCCAGTGAGGGTGGTTGAGCTCAAGCGCATCAAATGAAAAGCAAATGGTAAGCGTCTTGAAAATGGCGGGTTATGTCAGATACTAGAGAGCATTTGAATGATCAAGATTTGATGAGAAACTGAAGTATGAGGTGATGGGGAAAAAATCATTGATCCAATTAGACGAAAGTGAGAAACTGCAAGCTTTGGATGCTTATATCAGTTTTATATCTTCTAAAGACAAATTCTGTCACTCGCTGACATGTAAAAAATATATTTTAATTTCACATTATCTTCAAAGCAACAGTCACCAAAATGACACAATTAGGATCAAAGCCTAAGGGCCCTATCACACATTCAGCGCAATAAGGTGCAAGGTGTGTATGGCGTGATTAGTTGCTATTTTCAGATCAGCACAACTGTAATTTTCATGCTTTGCACCACGTTGTTTAAATAGCAAATCCATTTGTGCCACTTTGTGGACTCATGGGTGTTCTGGTCTAAAAATGTGGTGTGTTAAGGCGTATTGTTGGCGCATTGCTATTTTGAGGAACTGAAATAGGCCACGCTATTGACCAGATGAATGCTGGTTTAAAGTCCTGTGCAGAGCGTTAGCTAAAGTTAAAGAGTAAAAGTAAAGCAAAGAGAAATTAAAGAGGCCGACTGGAGGAGGCTCAGTCTTCATCCTCGAACAGATGATCTGTCTAACTGTTTTCTCACTAGTGAAGCGTTTAGTTTTTCCACTTACAAAGTCCACCATGTATATAGAAAATGAGCCATGGTGCAACACAGCTGACTCTTACTATACGTTCACACCGAAAGCATCAAGAGCGTCAAAGGTCGCTTTGGGCGCCCTGGTGACAACGCTGTCTGCCTTCACCTTTGGCGGCAAGAGCGTCAAAATTCGCTACATTGATCTTGTATTTAAAGGGGCCGTTGCAGCATATCAGTCACATTCCCACATAAAACATGCTTTCAAGCGTGAAAATGTTGCACACTTTTTATCAAATTTATTTAACAATGGAAGATCAAGTTGCATGTGGTGTGGCTTTGCTGCACTTAATTATCTAATGTGTCCATATGTCTGAAATATTCTGAAGCAGCAATACTGTTTTGTGCTGAGATTCCCGCTTTTTTAAGGAAAAATATATATAACATTAATTCACATGAGTAACTCACCAGTAACTTTTTAATGTATGTTCCTGTGAGAAAACATTGCAAATAATTGGAAATCCAGTGACCGCAATAATCAAACCCGTGGAAACAACTGTGGTCAGAACCAAAGTTCACTGTGGCTGTGTTCTCTGGACTGCTCTCGTGCGGCAGACTTCTACATTCTGATTGCTTGCTGCCGAACCACATCATAGCTCATTACCAAAAAGTTAACTTGATTTCAACTCTCTTCGACGCCCACACCGGTGAAGGCGCTCTGCACTATTCCTCGCCGCCGGCTCTCATTGAAAATGAATGAATTCCGGCTACTTTGGCGCTGTCGCCGCTTTCGGTGTGAACATACGGTTAAAGATGAGACTCTGATTGGTTTAATGCACATTTTGCTGAAAACACACCCATAACTCATGAAAAGAATAAGCACAACCCTGTCGGACCATGCGCCAGAGCACAGAACATATTTTCCTGTCCTTAAAATAGCAAAATTGGATTCGGACATGGTCTTAATGCTTTTGTTCCATGCACTTTAGACTTTATGCTTAGATTGATAAAATAGAGACCTTTAAGGGGCAGTTTCAAAGAGTTATAAAATAATTTTGTATGGTATTTTGAGCTGAAACGTCACATACACACCCCAGGGTCATCGGAGACTTATTTTAGATCTTGTAAAAAGGGGCATAATACTGTAGGTCCCGTAACATTGTTATTTCAGACTGGGTCTCTGCTTCATCAGTGTCTGGGTGATTGCCTGTCACTGTGGACCAGTAGTTGACATGTCCAAACACTACTTTATTTCCAATACGAGGCACAGAGAGACAACTCATTTGTATTTAAGGCACATACACAGAAACAACACTTTTTAATCTGACAAAACAACTGACATTTTCAACAGTTTAAAACAAAAACAATGTATATAAATAAAGATATGTAGAGTATTTAAAGCTGAAATTTCACAGACACATTCTGGGGACACCAAAAATAAAATAAGTGAATAATAGGTGCCCTTTAAATGATTAGTTCACTTCCAGAATAAAACGTTACAGATAATGTACTCACCTCCTGACAGTGTGCCACTGCAATAGACACATTTCATGGTTATTAAGGCTGATGAGTCGTCAATAAATGATGATCAATTAAGGGAATTTATAATATCAGGCATCACATACAGCATTGCTCATATTGAGCAGTTCTATCACTTTAAACACTGGGTCGGTAATGTGCAATGCTTTAAAATGTGCAGTTTTATTCTGAAACAGGAAGACAATGGTCAGTTTCAGCATCTTGAATGGGGTGGGACATATCAAATACCAGAAGAGCATTTGATTGGTCAGCAGATGTGATGAGCATCTGAAGTTTGAGGTGTCATCAAATAATTTCTTGTTTCATTTTGCTGGAAATGGCAAATCCTAAAAAAGTATTTACATTTTTTTAAGAAAATGACCAATCATCATGCTAGGCAGGCGAGGCAGTGGTGCAGTAGGTAGTGCTGTCGCCTCACTGCAAGAAGGTCGCTGGTTCGAACCTCGGCTCAGTTGGGGTTTCTGTGTGGAGTTTGCATGTTTTCCCTGCCTTTGTGTGGGTTTCCTCCGGGTGCTCCAGTTTCCCCTACAGTCCAAAGACATGAGGTACAGGTGAATTGGGTAGGCTAAATTGTCCGTAGTGTATGAGTGTGTGTGTGAATGTGTGTGTGGATGTTTCCCAGAGATGGGTTGCAGCTGGAAGGGCATCCGCTGCGTAAAAACTTGGCACTGTACTAAAATGTTGTGTGTTGTAAATGTATCTGATCATGGGACATAACAGATACAACTATAGTGACTGTGATGATGAAAATTTATTTGGAAAAAAGAGACTGGAAAAGAAAGGCAGAATGGAGGATCTTTCAGAAATTGATGCAGCACCGCAAGTACCATCACCACCAATGACTATGGCAGAATCCTTAAGAACACCATCAAGATGCACAGTTACTTTACGTTCCAGTACCCCTAGGAACATTTACAGTCCTTGTTCCAGTGCAGTTGGAGATCAAGACAGAACTTATTGCAACTCGTCATGTCTTTGTAAGAATTCAAAACATCAGTAAATTTGTAAAGGCTTAATGCAGCTAGAAAGTAAAGATTAACTAGAGAACAACAGCAGTATCTATCCCACTGTTGAGATATATGAGATGTTATACTAATTCATTATTTGTGTTTTTTAGCATTACTGACTGAACTTATAAAATCACAAGAGGTCATAAAGCAGCAACTGGACCTGATTCTCAAAAATCAGCAAAAACAAAGCAGTACTCTGCAGCGGGATGAAACTCCAGATGCAAGCACATTTGACCTTCCTTTGTCCAATTTATTTGATTTAGAAAAGCTTGAACATCAACTAAAGGAGCAGCCCGAACAAAGAAAGAAAGTGGTAAGTTCAAGCTCTTTTGTATTTTTTTTTTATTTTAATTTATTTTTTGTTTGTTAGTTTATTTTACTTATTGGTAGGTTTTCCACTAAAGAAGCAGTGTGGCGTATCCTAGGAAAGCTTTTGGTCAACTCCTTGGCTAAACAAATGAACTGGAGTGGGGCAAACCAAAAAGTGGCTTTTCGTGCACTCACCCTAAGGACTGTCGTAGTCAGTAAGTTGATTTTAAATATACATTTCAATACATTTAGAGGCTGTTATTCATCTGTGCCAAAATACCTTTTATGCAGAATGTGCATTTAAATCATTAACCAGAGGAACAAAGAATCTTTATATAATGTGATTTTAAGCCCCATTTAGGTTGTACTTATGTGAGAGCAAACATGAATCTGTTTTTTTTTTTCCATTAACATTTGTACTTGTTCACAACAAATCATCTGTTTATCTTTTAATCACAGATGCAGTGAGGACAAATGTCCATACCAACAGCGCCACTGATGAAGAGGTGGAGAAATACATCACAAGGTGGCTACAACTTGCTCCTGATAGGGTTGATGGAAGGAAGGAAAGAGAGCAGCTAATGTGTCAAATGTCTAAATCACTTTATTTTTTTAAATTATGTTATTTTATAACAACATTTTAAGTGTATTAAGATGTTCCCTGATACTTGGGCAATTTGTTTCTTTCACTTTCTCTCTATATATAGAGAAAGTATATTCATGCTATATTCATATATATTAGCTATATATATTCATGCTATTTCTTTATATATACAAACATATATATATATATATATATATATATATATATATATATATATATATATATATATATATATATATATATATATATATATATATATATATATATATTATACTATATTTGCTATTTCTTAAACTGGTTTCTGTTCAGGTTTTTTATAAAAAAAAATAGCTGTTTTAAGATGTCTTGTGCAATTTCATAGATTTTTACATGGGTATTTTAAGTTGTTTCCTTTTTTTAATTTTGTGCAGTTTCTAAGCTTTTTTTTACAGTCTATTTGGAAACTTTTGTGCATGTGCAATTTCAGAATTTTTAAAAAATCTTCCTGTTTACTTAAATTTGTTTATAATGTGTCATTATTCTGCAGCTTCATTGTTATTGCTTTATTGAAATTTTTAATCCTTGAGCAGTACAACATGTATTCAATTTTATTATTATTTGTTTAATACTTGTTTAATCAATAAATGTTTTTTGTTATTTATTGTGTCCTTTGTTTGATTATTTGCAATGTAGAACATGTATGCTGTTTGCAATTTATTCAAAGGTTAAACGCTTATTTACTGTTATATCAACACAAATGGTCTATAAGTTGTGACTATATTGTTCTCTGGTGACTTAAACTGTATTTACACACACACACACACATAAATAAATATAAATTAGAGACACAGCTTAGATACCGATTGAGGGACGTAAACAACAACAATGGTTCTCATTCTTTCCTGGATTACATTTTTAATTAGCTCCCAGGAATCCAAAAAGGTCCACATATTGATTTTATAATGGAAGTCGTTTTAACATTAAGATATGATTAAATTGCCATTGCTTATATACTTAAAAGATGGCGTTACAGGGACCCAAATCCTAACAGAATTATTATTATTATTATTATATTCTACAGTGCTTCACGGAAATAATGCACTGCACGTTTAATCACGGTAATTGCATTTGGTGGCGCGGTGGCGTTGCTGTGGTTACTATAATCAGTGACGTTCTAAAAAAGAATGTGTTCGAAAAGCCGTCGATGACGTTGAGAAAGTGTGAGCTGCATTAAGTGTCTAACCATCGCTGACATTAGCGGTATGTAAAGATCTTTCTAAAAGTATCATTTTAAGTTGTTATATTTGGTTGTTTCTACGTGCTTTTGGTGACGGACAAAGATTTGACTATTTCTCTGTCTAGTTAGACTGTGGATTGTACTGAATGTTGGTTGGAATGTGAGATTGCCTTCTTAACTTATTTTGGCGACTTGTCAATTTTAGGCATTTGAATATATCTATTTTTCTAGTTTGTGTATTCTGTTGTCTTCTTTAGCAGCTTATTCATTATCGTAGAATGATTTTTGTTATGTTGTCAAGTTGGTAAACCGATAGATAAAACATTTTTGTTTGTTTGTATGCTTCATTTGTATATTGCTATTTAAAATTTGCAGATTGTTATTTGTTATATCATCAGATTAATTGATCTGTTATAATGTATTTGTATGCTGTCAGCTTTAACACATATTCCATATTACTGCTGTATTTATTTACTGTTTTATTTAATTGTAATTTATGTCGGCGGCCTGTTCAACATTTGTAGCTTTTGATTGTTATTTCTTTTATTTACAGCTTTACTAATTATTGTAACACATTTATTTATTATAAGTTCATAGATTGTCATCTAGTAGAGTATTTACTTATAGCTGCGAAATATTAGTTAGAACAGAATCAGACTGGAGACAATGGTAGATGAAACCTTCAAAGAATGGTGTTAAGTTTAATTAAGGACTTGACATCTTTTTTAATTGTATTTTGCAGATCAGAAGGGACCACATGGAGAAAAAAAAGGAAAATTACACACCACAGCAACGACTGGAAATGGAAAAACAGATGGACGGCTGCATCGATGGAAGTCCTTCCAGGATGAAAGGGGTGTTGTTAAGTATAGATAAGTGGTTCTCAAACCTTTTCACTTTAGAAAGAATTTGTCTCTCGAAGTACGACCTATGCCTATATAAAATGTGTTTAAATTAAGTTAATTAAAATCATTACCATTCGTAAAAAGTAAAAAAATAAAATAAATGCTGTACTTAAAGGTAAAGTATTAGCATATAGGAGCCTATATTCATCAAAACCTGGAAATGTAGCTCGGGCCTCATAAATTTATGTCATCATATTCATATCATATACAAACCAAATTGCATGTACATATGATATATTTGAATGGGGGAGACCAGGGATAGTTGTGCTTCTATTATATTTCTCTACAGATCTTTAAGATCTTACTTTACAAGTGTCTGCTATTAAATTGCATATAAGTTAATTTTCAGCGCATACAGAAGTCGTGAACCCTTTTTAGTTTCAAACAGGAGGAGTGAAATGTACAATTCAGCCCACAGTTTGGGTTATTTGGGTAATTTAACATTATAAAATAAGAATTAAGACCTAAAAAATGGATTTGAAAGCTTTTTATTCAGCATTGAGCTTTCAATATAATTTGTGTCTCTGTGTTTCAAAGCTGAATAAAATGTGCATCAGATTCAACAATTGAACACTATTTGTGTTTGCAGCCTTCATGAGCCCACAGAGTTCAAACACTGAGCTCAAACTACTTTTGACTTTCTCTTTAAAGAGCTATAGGAATACTGAAATTAAATCATATAAAGACATTTTTGAATCTGCTTGGGGTTGGTGGAAACATTTCACCGACGTTACGAGCAAGTTTTTAGCTTTTATTCTTACAACTGACCCAGTGTTATGTGGCCATGAATCTGTTCTCCCACAGCAAACAGCTAAAACATTATCACCAACAATGTGGATTAAATATATCCACACACAGATTACATGGGTTTAACTACAAATCAGGCATTGATATCTTAAAAATAATTCAAGTAAAAAATATTACTTTGCTGAAACGTAGTGTTTCCTCTCTAATATCTGCTGTGTCTGCCACAGGACCTGGTCAGTCATCCACGGCCAGAGGGGTTAGGAAGTGCGAGATTGATTTGTGACTATTTCCTGGTTTCTCCCCCGTGAAATCTAAACATTAACCTGTATTTTTAATATATGATTTAAAATTACATATTTCAATTAGAGATTAGATCTGCTTACAGTGCGTCATTTACAGTATGTGTTTTTGAAAACTGAGTGATTATTAGGGATGCACCGATACCACTTTTTTACAAAACGATATGAGTATTTTAATTTATGTTCTAGCCGATACCGAGAACTGATACCAATACTTCATAGATTTGGTTTCGATGAAGTTTATTTATTTATTTATTCATTTAGTTTTTGCTTGTTGCAAGGATAACCACAAACATCTTTAAGAGAAGGCTTTTCCAAGCCAAAAATATACACACATTGTTGATAAACCTGCAAATCCAGACCTTATCTATTAAAGATTAACTGTGGACATTTAAATGATGAGTTATCCTTGCGCTGACATCCCTCCACGACTTCACACATTACATACATAAAGTTTGTGCAGTGTACGTTAACTTTTGAAGTCACTCTCTTACACTGCATATTCGGGAAGCATAAAACCCTGTTATGGGCGATTTTTTCATATTTACGAGTCCTGCCGTTAATCCGCAGGTCAGGTATAAAGTAGGCTATACTTGATGCTATACTTTAAGTTTAACTATAGGTGGGTCACGGCTAGATAAGATCAATAGCCATAATTACTCAAAGCATACTCTCATTTTAAAAATCATGCGACCATCATCTCACAATGTTTAATAATAATCTTATTTTTATTAAAACGAGTGATTTAGCAATGCCGCGCCACTGACAAGCCAACTGCAGATCAAACAAAGCAACTATCGCGGCAACCTTTTTCTGAATTTCAGCTGTTCTTTTTTGCATTTGATTATTATGCGTTCAATGTTAAAAAAATCAATAATGAATAGAGTGTATCCTGCGTTTGTGCGTTTTATCACTGAAGCTGCCCTTTTTCAAAACTAAAAGTTGCTTTGTCTCTCTGGCAATATTTCAGCTTTATCTAATGAAAAGTTAATTTAGATGAGCCAATATTCAAAAATTGCAGTAAAGTAACTGTGACGTGCGGCCACACATCTAATCTGAGGTCTGTTCTCATCTCTCTCTCGCTGTCATCCAGACATTGATACGTAGACACCACACAAGTCATGTCGCAAAACTGAGGCTGGTACCAGCTGACAGGTAGAATAGCTGAAGCCTTTGCGAAATCTGTCAAATACAGCACTGAAATGAACAGGCATAAATGTCTTTGACCCAAAAAGTCTATCAGTAGGATATCTGTAAAAACGCAATCAGAGCCAATGTTATGTAGAAATTGTGTAGCCTAATAATTATATTAATTTTAATAAAAAAGAAAATCAAAATAAATAATTCATTGCATTTTTCGTTTGCTAAAAAATATACAAAGGGTGGCTAGTTTGTATTAATGTGTTGTAATATTAATTAAATGTGTTTAGCCTATTTAAGCTTAACGGTTATATATACTGCCAATAGGCAAGCCATTCAAAAAATATTATTTTATTGTGTACTGGGTTAGAATTAGGGATGCTCAAAATAATCGATTAACCGTTAACCGAAAGGGTGCGTTTGTGACCGATTAATGCTATCAGTTAAACGATTAAAATTATTATTTTATATATTTTTAGTTTGGCTGCATAAGCGGCCGATTGAATGCGCCTTTGCGTTTAGAGGGGCATCTTTTGCACGTGGCTCATCCCAGAGCAGCAGTTTGTGTTGTCAAGACAACTACAGAGAACTTTTAAAGAGCTTGGTTTCCGCTACATTCATTCTTCCATGGCGGGGACCAAAATGCATCCCGCCACGGCTACATTACCCATTCAAAACATTCAGTTATTGTTGTTGTTGTTTTTAATAGCGGATTATAATCGCAACAAAACGTATTAAAAGGTAAGTGAATTATAACAGCGCAAACTTTTTTGTAACCATATAGTGCTGTGCGCTATTGTTTAATCCTTTGGGGTTACGTGCTGACTGACTGAATGACTGACAGGTGCGCGATGCGTGAGGCCAGCAAACACGCAGAAGCTTTCAGTTAAGATGAACAGTTTCTATAGTTATACTTTATTTATAGATAAAGTATGACTCTACATATAATCACTCTATCTTGCTGGCGTTTATGGCCGTTTCGCTTTACTTCAGGACGCATTAACACCGCTCTGAAGGTCTAATCGCTGTTTTAAGTTATCCAGAGCTGTATGAATGTACAAATCTTGAATATCATAATATTATTAAATATTACAATTTTATCAACATAGACAGCAACACTTTTGCACAATTGATACCCAGCTGATTCAGTCGTTTCATAAGAGGACCGCGCTTCTTCTCTTCTTTTTTCCTTGTCAACATAAAGGCAGTGAGGTGCGCCTCGCGTTTTTGGAATGAAAAAAGCACGTTAGCTGTGCTCGGCCACTTGTTCAACTGCAAGACATACTTAACTTGCGAGACGATAATGTATAACCCGTGCCTACAGACACATTTGCCAAAGAAGCAAAATGGAAGAAGAATATTGCTTCAAACAGACGTGTTGATGCCAAAAAAAGCGCTGATGTTGACCTGGATCTGCATCATAAACGCAACAAATAGGCTTTACCTTTTATTTTACAGCATATAAAGCATGTATGCACATTAATGCAATATCATATTTAAACAAAAAACTGTTTACAAAAAGTCAACATATGCGCGCGTTGTTGTTGTCTTTTCATCACGCAGCGCGCGCACTTGAGCCGCGATGGAGAGAAAGGAAACCATAGCAAGACATAATCTTTAAAATAATGATTTCTATTAAAAATGTAAAAAGGTTTTGTGATTATAATAATAACAGCGGGGCATTAACAAAATGCATATTTTCCGTGGAGCGAGCGATTTGAGGAAGTCAGCTATTTTATTTGACGGAAGACAAAAATATGATTGGAAAAAAATCAGTCAGTGTTTTCGATTTGTAATATAAATTACTTATTTAAGTGCAAAATAATTTAGGGCAGTCCTATTTATTTTATTCATTTTATTTAGATTATTCTGTTCTTCTGTGCTAAACACTGCAGGTACGTGAAAATGCTCTGTTGTATTGTTCTATTATTAATATGCTAGCATATAAAAATAAATCAGTATTTTATGCAATATTTAAAGTGTCAGACACAAAATAGACATGTCAATTTGTTTAATATAAAATTAATAGTAATCTGACCAGTTAACCGTTAATAACCGATTATTGAGCGGCAATTGTCGGTTAGCAAAATTAACCGAAATGAGCATCCCTAGTTAGAATGTATATTTTACATGAAAAACTATATGTAGCATGTCTCGCTGTCATTTAAAACATGCAATTCATTACACACCAGAGCTGTAGGCCTACACTTACAGGGCGTTGTTGGTCAATAGTCATACTGCGCACCACGTTATTGAGCTCAAATATCTCTGAGGGAGATTATGTGACCCGATAGCCATTATTAACTTGAGAGATTTTAAAAATAAAAGGCCTTTTAAAAAAAGGAACAACACACAAATCGGCAACAAGTAAAACTGGTCCCTTGGAGTTCAGCACTTGTCATCTCGCCAGTGTATGCTGCGTGGTGTGTATAGCGCCCTTATGCAGCGCATGTCAACTGCCACTGGTGAGAGAGAGCGTGCCCGTGAGAGCTCAGTGCAAGTATCGATATAATCACAAGCAAAATCATATCATTATAAATATTCTATTAACAATACTTATCAAAATATTTATACACTTACATGGTATTTATTGAGATTGTGTGATCTGTATAGGCTGTCTGATCTTTACAGAAGCTGTAAACAGACGGGCGCAGTGACCGCAGTAATGTTCAGCTCTGATGAGGTGCTTTTATTTACCCTGTAGTCTTTAGATTTTTTACATAATGTTCCATTACTTAAAATTTATTTCGTTTTTTTATTTATAGTTTATATTAACATGAGTGCTAGCTTGTTTTTGCTGTGATCATTATGCAAGGATCATATTTCATGTTCGGTTTATTCTTCAGTAGCCGATAGATTCATTAATAATGTATTTTTAAAAGGATTGTTTATAAGGACTAAGCTATAAATATATAATACATTAGGCTAATTATTAAGACAATGGTCAGGTAGGATAACAAATCACATCCATGTAGTAAATTACTGTTGAGTGGGATCTGTGCGTGGTATCTGCCTTTTTATGTACGATATGAGTATGAGTATTTTAAGTGTCGCCCCGATACTGGTATTGGAATCGGTGCATCCCTAGTGATTATAAATACACTGTTTGACCAATTCATGCGTGATGTATCAATTCATAGATTCAGCATTTCCATAATTTGGTGGAAGTGAGATCATATCTTAAGTAAAACATAGGGCCCTATCATACACCCGGCGCAATGCAGCGCAAGGCGCGGCGCAAATGTTATTTGCTAGTTTCACCTTGACGCAAGTGTTGTTTTGCTGTTTTGCACCACGTTGTTTAAATAGCAAATGCATTTGCACTTATATGTGCGCCCATAGGCGTTCTGGTCTGAAAAGGAAAGTGTTCTGAGGCGCACTGCTGGCACGTTGCTATTTTGAGAAACTATAATAGATTTTTCATTAGACCAAAACAAACCCGATCTAAACTCCAGCGCAGAGTTGCGCCTCGCTTACACACTGCTTAATAGCCTACACACAAGATGTAGAGCAATACGCAAATATCTTTACATATGAAAAAATTTAAATATTAAGGATTTATATAGGATATAATAAGAATATAAATATAGGAAATAAGTATAAAGGATTAAAATATTACAAATCATGTTATTTTCTAGCATAAATAAATATGAAAAATCACTGCTTTTATTTCTTCTTCATCTCGGGAGACTTTTTCAGTTCATTTATAAAAATTTGCTTTTGTATAATGTTATTATTATTAGCAGTATTATTTATTATCTCCATATTTATATTTGTTTTATTAAAAACAAGCTTAGATTTGCCCACCTGCAGGTTTTAGACCATATGGGGCACAGCATGTGTATTAGGATATAACTCAGGTTTTTAAGCACACTTTGTTGTTATTGTTCATTTATTCGTTTGCTGGAAATTAGAACTGAATTTAGAAATAGTTTTGAAACGAATATTTGCGCTTAACAAACAAAATTAATTTTTATAGGCTAATTAATGTGTGTGCGTAAAGGTTTCCCTATCTAAGAGCGAAAGTGAAAGTAGATCGATTATCTCTCATTCTCACGCAGTAAATGCTCTGTTTAACAGTTTTCTGTTAAAAAAAACTTTTAACTGTTTGCTTGTAAAATGCTGAGTTTTTCCACTTAGACTTACTTTACATCCTGTAAATAGCGAATGCGTTTATGGCGCGACGCAGCTGGCTCTTAAAGGGAATGGGAGATGAGACTCTGATTGGTTTATTCTTAAAACACATCTATAACTCAATAAGAAAATAAACTCAAACCTTTTAGACCATGCGCCACGGCGCAAAGCAGATTTTTCTGTCCTTAAATTAGCAAAGATGCATTCTGACACACCCTGAAAGCGTTTGCGCCCTGGGTTTTGCGCTCTGCGCATGGACTGTCAAAATAGAGCCCATAGAGTTTGTGTAAACTGTGCAACTGACCACCGTTTTCAGGCCGACTCGGGTAAGGTTCCGCACCATTTGAATCACATCCAGATTAATTTAAATCTGAGGCAACAAACTAAATCGAAAGCCACACCGCTAAACTATTTACATAACAAATGACTTTAGGCTATAAATCATAAATGGATTTTTTTACACAACTACTAACACATGTTAACACATTAGTGATAATTATTTTACCAATAATTCTCCTGAGTTTGCACTGAAGTAACTGAAATGCCAACAGGACTTGTCTGTAAAAGCACCTCTCTAACATGTATCTGCTTAAGCCCTCCACAGTTTTTTTTAGATTCTTAGCATCTGATGACATGATGCACTAAACATACTAATCATAACAGTGTGATCGTACAGAACAGGGAACAGCCAATGCTGATCACATCTGTTATCGTTTGCATCAAAGGGTAAAAGGGCGTTCATATATTTTTAATTATTATTCAGTGATTTCTCTGCATACCACTAGAAGGAAACCCGCGTACAACACTTTGAGAACCACTGGTATAGATGGGTGGTTAGGCCTTGTCTGTGTCAGGTTTTTCCTTTTTTCAGGTATTGGAGAGCAGGCAAAAGAGGGAGACTCACAAGAGCATCGGTGGAGATTTCTCTAAAAAATGCTGGAGAACAGCAGTTGGGGTTTTGTTGGGGCTGTCTTTGTTTATTTGCAGATTGGAGTGGAGCAGAAGAAGGAGAACGGTGGAGATATACTTGAGGACCTGGAGCTCATGAAGCAGGTAGTGCTGCTTGAACAGACTAAACAATGGAGTTAGTTTCAAAAGAAATGTATTAAGATTAGTTAAAGACCTGATATCTTTCTCTTTGACAGGTTGGTATGGAGCATGTGAAGGAACAGGGAAACACACTGTAATGACAAGTGCATCCTAATAAATTAGGTACAGCCTTAAACTTTAAGTTGAGTCAACTGAACTTTATAAAACATTTTAAACTTATACAATTACATTTTTACAGAGTAAGTGTCACAGAAGGGACGACATTCAGTTCAGTAATATAACAGGACGTCAGGTGAGTATAAGCAGGTGAGTTTATTGATGCAGATAATAAGTCCATTAACCTGAATTGGATATTTGATTATGCAGGCTTGGAGACTGGAGACGGATACCACAGACAGCAAACAGGATGAAGACTAAACGAGGAACCAGGAGACACCTCACTAGGAGAGACACTGGAACTCACAGGAGATGTGCTTGTGGTGCTTCAGTGAGTGGAAAACCTGGTCTTAATGGGGCAGTAAGTGGTTGTCAGATATTTCCTTCAGATAGACAGAAATAGATACAATATTTTTGTTTGTATGCTTCATTTGTATATTGCTATCTAACTTAACATTTGCAGATTGTTATTTGTTATATGATCGGATAAATTGATCTGTTCTAATTTATTTGTATGCTGTCAGAGTTACCACATTGAATATTACTGCACGTCTGTTGTCAGATAGATTGTCTGGCTGTTGTATTATTTATTAGTAATTTATGCTGTTGGCCTGTTCAACATTTGTAGCTTTTGATTGTTTTTTGTTTTATTTACAGTTTTAATAATTATTGTTGCACATTTATCTCTTCTAAGTTTATAGATTGTCATCTAGTAGAGTATTTACTTATAGGTGTGAAATATTATTTGTTAGTTTTAGAACAGAACCAGACTGGAGACAATGGTAGATGAAACTTCCAAAGAATGGTATTAGATTAATGAATGACTTGACATCTTTCTATTGTATTTTACAGATCAGATGGCACCACATGGAGAAAAGAAGGAATCACACACCTCAGCAATGACTGGATGGTCAGGAATTTAATTTTTTTTTTAATTAGGTGGACGTGTGAATCGATGGACGTCCTTCCAAGATGAAGGAGTGCTGGTTGTTGTAGATAGTAATTAGGCCTTGTCTTTGTCAGGTTTTTCTTTTTCAGGTAATGGAGAGAGAGCAGGCAGAAGAGGGAGACTCACAAGAGCATCAGTGGAGCTATCAGGAGCTTAAGTTTGATTACTTTATTTTGGATTAAGAAAGCAAAATTCTCCAACAAGAGTGATTATGCTGCTTCCTGATGGTGAAAGTGATTATACTCATGGCAAGTATTATTTGACAGTTTGGTCATTTGTTTCACTAAGGGCCTACTCACACTATGCCATCCGTACCGTGCCCAGGCCCGTTTCCCGGATCGTTTGAGAAGTGTGAGTGCGCTGAATCAGGCTCAAGCACGGTTCACTTGGCCGGCCCTGGCCCGGTTGGAAGAGGTGGGTCTGAGTGCGGTTCACTTGGGCCCGAAACTGAAAGCGACACGTGACTTTTAAGGGACTGTTTCATATGGATTTATTAATCATTCTTACTGTTCATTGAACGCAAACTGCCGTAGTTTATTAAATACGCAAACTTCTCAATGCACGACAGCTGAATTTGCGGTTAGTAAATAACCGATTGTGTTCTATTTGGGACACTACATTCATATACTATGCTGTTGAGTGTGTAAGTGCATAAGTACATAGTGTATAAGTTCATAGTGTGTAGCGTGCCATTTGGGACGCAGCTTTTGTCATTTGTAGGTTGGAGTGGAGCAGAAGTAGAAGAGTCACAGGAACAGTGGAAATATACTTGAAAATCTGGGGCTCAGGAAACAGGTAGAACTGCTTGAACAGACTAAACAATGGAGTTTGTTTCCAAAGAAATATATTGAGATTAAAGACCTGATATCTTTCTCTTTGACAGGTTGGCATGGAGCATGTGGAGAAACAGCGAACCACACATCAGTATTGACAAGTACATCGTAATAAATTAGGTAGACTTACATTTTTAGTTGAATCAAATTAACTTAATAAAACATTTTTAAATTATATACTTTAATTTGTAAAGACTAAGTGATGATTGGGTATTTCCTTCAGATACAGTAAATAGTTAGATAGATGTCTTGTCTGCCGCAGGTGTTTCTTTTTCAGGTAATGGACACACAACAAACAGAAGAAGGAGACTCACAAGAGCATCAGTGGAGATTTATCTGAAGAACGCTGGAGAGCAGCTTGTGCATTGCTGGAGTTCAGCAAGCATGTAGAGCTCTGTTAGTCGTGTCTTTGTCTTTTACAGACTGGAGTGGAGCATGTGGAGACCAATAGGAATCACACACCTCAGTGGTGACTGGACACTGATGGTCAAGAATATCCTTTTAATGCAGAAGTATGGGTGCATGGATAGATGTCCTTCCAAGTGGAAGGGGGTGGTGGTGGGCATAGATTGTTAAATAGATGTTTTGTCTGTGGCTGTTATTTACATTGTAGATAATGAATTCTCAACAGGCGGAAGAGAGACACTCACAAGAGCATAAGTATTATAAATAATTTTTGATACATTTTGAAATATAAGTTGTATGTACCTATGATATATTTGTATGGGGGAGACCGGGGATAGTTGTACTTCTATTATATTTCTCTATATATCTTTGAGATCTTGAGTTACAAGTGTCTGCTATTAAATGGCCAAATAAGTAATTTTTGCAGCGTAAACAGTAAATATGAACACTTTTTAGTTTCAGGGCGTACTCACACTATGCTATCAGTACCGTGCCCAGGCCCATAACGTTTGAGAAGTGTGAGTGCTCCGAATCTGGCTCAAGTGCGGTTCACTTGGCCGGCCCTTGCCTGGTTGAAAGAGGTGTGTCAGCGCGCGATTCACTTGGGCTGGAAACTGAAGACGAGACGTGACATTTAAGGAACTGTTTTATATGGATTTATTAATCATTCATACTGTTCAATGAATGCAAACTGTCGTAGATTATTAAAGACGCAAACACCTCACTGCATGACAGCTGCACCTGTAGCAAACCTCTTAATTCCTGCAGCGCGATGACTTTATAATTGTTTATGAGCGTCAAAAGTGGCTGATCTGTTCAGCGAAATAATTAACTGCGTGTCACCCCTTCCACCCCTACCTCTCCAGCTTTCCCTTCATAGGGTGGCACGGTGGCCCAGTGGGTAGCAATGCAGCCTCACAGCAAGAGCGTCACCGGTTCTAGTCCTTTAACAGGCTGACTGTCATTTCTGTGCATAGTTTGCATGTTCTTCCCGTGCTCGCATGGGTTTTCCCTGGGTTCTCCGGTTTCCTCCCACATTCCAAAAACATGTACTACAAGTGAATTGATCAATCTAAATTTAGCACTACATTCAAACTCTCATTCAGCAGCATATCTCTTCATAGCATTTATTTTAGTCATCAGCTCATATCATGGGGGGAGTTGTCGAGATCTACCTGAGGCAAACGGGAGGGAGCCAAGGGCTCAAGGACCTTTTGAGCTCAGGTCTCTCTCCCGGGACAGCATGCTAAACTTGCTTATAATCAGTCATCAGCTAAGTGTGAACTCTTGAAAACGATATAACTAAAGAAATTTCCACTGTGCTGAGTGAGAGCGCTTCTTACTGAACTGTGCATCATTGATGACGTAAGCATGCTCAGTCCCAAATGCGATGTGAGTGCGGGCCGTCAGGTGAGACGGGAGGGGGGACAAATGTGCTTCGGCCCGGTTCAAGGCAACTGTACATAGTGTGAGTAAGCCCTCAAACAGGAGGAGTGAAATGTTACAATTCAGCCCACAGTCTGGGTTAGTTGTAACATCATAAAATGAGAATTATGACATAAAAATGGATTTGAAAGCTTTTTATTCAGCATTGAGCTTTCAGTATAGTTTGTGTGTCTCTGTGTTACAAAGCTGAATGAAATGTGCAAATGTGCATCAGCTTCAACAATTGAACACTATTTGTGTTTGCAGGCTTCATGAGCCCACAGAGGTCAAACACTGAACTCAAACTACTTTTGACTTTCTCTTTTATAAGCTATAGCAATACTGAAATTAAATCATATAAATACAGTTTTAAATCTGCTTGGGGTTGGTGGTAACATTTCACTGATGTGACTAGCAAGTTACTAGCTTTTGTTGTTTCAACTGACCCAGCATTATGTGGCCATGAATCTGTTCTCCTACAGCTAACAGCTAAAACATTATCACCAACAATGTGGATTAAGTATATCCACAATCAGACACACAGATTACATGGGTTTAACTACAAATCAGGCAATGATATCTTAAAAATAATTAATTAGCTAATCTTAGCTGAAGTGTAGTTTTTCTGTCTAATATCTGCTGTGTCTGTCACAGGACTTTTTCATATGTGGTATGAGGACTAAAATGAGCATGTGTGAAGTGAATCAGCTGATTTGTAACTAGTTCCTTGTTGTAGAGATTGTAAGTGTTACAACTATCCCCGGTCTCTCTCTTCAAATCTAAGGGCTTTTTTTTGACGGTCCATGCGCAGAGCGCAAATTGCAGGGCGCAAACGCTTTCAGGGCGTGTCAGAACGCATTTTTGCTAATTTAAAGACGAGAAAATCCGCTTTGCGCCATGGCGCATGGTCTAAAAGGGTTGAGTTTATTTTCTTAATGAGTTATTGGTGTGTTTTGAGAATAAACCAATTAGAGTCTCAACTCCCATTCCCTTTAACAGCCAGCCGCGTCGCGCCAAAAGCGCATTCGCTATTTACAGGACGTATAGTAAGTCTAAGTGGAAAAACTGAGCATTTCACTAGCAAACAGTTAACAGTTTTTTTTTACAGAAAACTGTTAAACAGAGCATCTACTGCATGAGAATGAGTGATAATCGATCTACTTTCACTTTCGCTCTTGGATAGGGAAATCTTTACGCACAGACATCAATTAGTCTATAAATAATTAATTGCATTTGTTAAGCGCAAATATTCGTTTCAAAACTATTTCTAAATTCAGTTCTAATTTCCAGCAAACGAATAAATGAACAATAATAACGAAGTGTGGTCAAAAACCTGAGTTATATCCTAATACACATGCTGTGCCCCATATTGTCTAAAACCTGACAGGTGGGCAAATCTAAGCTTGTATTTCATAAAACAAATATAAATATGGAGATAATAAATAATACTGCTAATAATAATAACATTATACAAAAGCAAATTGTTATAAATTAACTGAAAAAGCCCTCTGAGATGAAGAAGACATAAAAGCAGTGATTTTTCATATTCATGTAGGCTAGAAAATAATATGTTTTGTAATATTTTAATCCTTTATATTTATATCCTATATCTATTCTTATTATATTCTATATCCCTAATATTTAATTTTTTTCATATGTAAAGATTTGCCTATTGCTCTCTTGTGCGTATTAAGCAGTGTGTAAGCGAGGTGCAACTCTGCGCTGGAGTTTAGACCAGGTTTGTTTTGGTCTAATTAAAAATCTATTTTTGTTTCGCAAAATAGCAACGCGCCAGCAATGCGCCTGAGAACGCCTTCCTTTTTAGACCAGAACGCCTATGGACGCACATATGAGCGCAAATGCATTTGCTATTTAAACAGCGTAGCGCAACGCCTCAAAACCACTCTTGCGCCAAGCTGAAACTAGCAAAAGACTATTGCACCGCGCCTTGCACCACATTGCGCCGGGTGTATGATAGGGCCCTAAACATTAACTTGTATTTGAAATATAACGTTCACAATTACAATTTAAATTAGAGATTAGATCTGCTTACAGCGCGTCATTTACAGTATGTGTTTCAGAAAAGTGAGTGATTATAAATACCCTGAAGAAAATTCCTAAGTGATTTATCAATTCATACATGCAGCATTTCCATGATTTGGTGAAATTGAGATCATATCATAAGTAAACCGCGGAGTTTGTGTAAACTGTGCATCCGACCACCGTTTTTCAGGTCGACTTGGGTAAGGTTTGCAGGTGCTCTGTCTGTGCACAAACTTCCATTTTGTGTTTTTTCAAGGTTCAAACATGGTAAAATTGGCTTTAATCTGTTCTGCGACCTGCACCATTTAACAAACCAAATCAAAAGCCACACCGCTAGGCTATTTACAAAACAAATATATATCGAAATATGTATCGGCTATACATCGAAAACACACATTATTTTACACAACTATGAACACTTTAACACGTTTGTGATAATTATTTCACCAATGATGCAGCTTGTAGAAACTCCTGAGTTTGCAGTAACTGAAAAGCACTTCACTAGTGCGTATCTGCTCGAGAGCTCCACAGTTTTTTTCAATCTTAGCATCTGATGACATGATGCACTAAACATACTAATAATAACAGTGTGATCATACAGTACAGGGAACAGCAAATGCTGATCACATCGGTGTTATCGCACGCATCAAAGGGTAAAAGGGCGTTCATATATTTTTAATTATTATTCTGTGATTCCTCCGTGCACCACTAGAAGAAAGCCTGAGTACCACACTTTGAGAACCACTGGTATAGATAGATAGTTAGGCCTTGTCTGTGTCAGGTTTTTCCTTTTTCAGCTAATGGAGAGCAGGCAGAAGAGGGAGACTCAAAAGAGCATCGGTGGACATTTATCTAGAAAATGCTGGAGAACAGCAGGTAGGGCTCTGTCAGTACTGTCTATGGGTGTGTTCCAAATCACATACTTGTACACTATTCTATGCCATTTTGTAGTGTAAATGGTGTAAGTAGTGTGTGCACTAAAATATTCTCCTTTTTTCTACTTTTTTGCCTTTATTAGATAGGACAGTAATGGGACAGGAAACGAAGTGGGAGAGAGAGAAGGGGGTAGGGTTGGGAAATGTCTTCGAGCTGGGATTTGAACTCGGGAAGCCCTATTGTGCTACTGCACCATATGTCAGCGCATTGACCACAAGGCTATTGCGCTGACAATATTCTTTTATTTTAAAAAGATTAAGTTCACTTTAAATTCACGGATGATGCTCTTATTTAACCGTTTAAAAAGAAGTGTGGACTGTGCACTTGGGGCTGTCTTTGTTTGTTTGCTGATTGGAGTGGAGCAGATGGAGACTCACAAGCGGAATGGTGGAGATATACTGCAAGACCGGGAGCTCAGGAAGCAAGTAGAACTGCTTGAACAGACTGAACAATGGAGTTTGTTTCCAAAAAAATGTATTGCGATTAAAGACCTGATATCTTTCTCTTTGACAGGTTGGCATGGAGCATGTGGAGAAACAGCGAACCACACATCAGTATTGACAAGTACATCGTAATAAATTAGGTACAGACTTACATTTTTAGTTGAATCAAATTAACTTAATAAAACATTTTTAAATTATTGTGGCGAGGGGGCATGGCCGAGAGCCGTGGGAACGGGGTGAGGCCACCGCGTGAGTGGATACACGTGCGGTGCGCACCTGCCTCGGATCCCACGGAAGGAGCTCTGGACCATAAAAGGAGGACCGATTCACCCCGTTCCCACGGCTCTCGGCCACGCCCCCTCGCCACAATTATATACTTTAATTTGTAAAGACTAAGTGATGATTGGGTATTTCCTTCAGATACAGTAAATAGTTAGATAGATGTCTTGTTTGCAGCAGGTGTTTCTTTTTCAGGTAATGGACACAACAGACAGAAGGAGACTCACAAGAGCATCGGTGGAGATTTATCTGAAGAACGCTGAAGAGCAGCTTGTGCATTGCTGGAGTTCAGCAAGCATGTAGAGCTCTGTTAGTCGTGTCTTTGTCTTTTACAGACTGGAGTGGAGCATGTGGAGACAAATAGGAATCACACACCTCAGTGGTGACTGGACACTGATGGTCAAGAATATCCTTTTAATGCAGAAGTATGGTTGCATGGATAGATGTCCTTCCAAGTGGAAGGGGGTGGTGGTGGGCATAGATTGTTAAATAGATGTTTTGTCTGTGGCTGTTATTTACATTGTAGATAATGAATCCTCAACAGGCGGAAGAGAGATACTCACGAAAGCATAAGTATTATAAATTATTTTTGATGCATTTTGAAATATAAGTTGCATGTACATATGATATATTTGTATGGGGGAGACCGGGGATAGTTGTACTTCTATTATATTTCTCTATATATCTTTGAGATCTTGAGTTACAAGTGTCTGCTATTAAATGGCAATTAAGTTATTTTTGCAGCGCAAACAGTAAATATGAACACTTTTTAGTTTCAGGGCGTACTCACACTATGCTATCAGTACCGTGCCCAGGCCCATAACGTTTGAGAAGTGTGAGTGCTCCGAATCTGGCTCAGGTGCGGTACACTTTGGCGGCCCTGGCCTGGTTGGAAGAGGTGTGCCAGAGCGCGGTTTACTTGGGCTCGAAACTGAAGACGAGACGTGACTTTTAAGTAGGGTTGGGTACCGAAATCCGGTGCTATTATAGCACCGGTACCTAGGTAACCGGTACATACCGGTATTAAATCAGCGTTTGAATTTCGGTGCCTAAGTTCGGTGCTGCGGCAAGGACGTTATGCCTGTTTCACACCGCAAGCGAAAGCAGTGCGTGAGCAGAGCGTGCGCAGCGCGTATGTCGAGCAGAAGCAGCACACAGGCGTTTGCCTTTGACGCCTGTTTCACACCGCAAGTGAAAGCAGTGCGTGAGCAGTGCGTGTGGAGAGCAGAAGCAGCACGCAGCCGTTTGCCTTTCACACCAGCTGCGTCTGCAGCGCGCAGCTTTCCGGCAGCTGCTGCAGAGATCAATATATCTCTATTTCTATCTCTATGTCTATTCTATCTAGTTATGAACAGCTCTCGGGTGGAATAACTTGAGTGAACATGAAACAAAGCCGAGTAAAACTTTCTTCCTCAGCTTCAGCTGCACAGCACAGCACAAAGTGAGCTCACATCATCCAGCATGCATGTCGAACTACACTACCCACAATACACTTTGCTATGGACTACAACTCCCGTAAATAGCAAATCTTTAAGTGACCACTCCCCTCTCCTGCAACACTAGCGTGCAACTTAAGCAAAACTGATAGTAAAATAGTTTTACATTTGGTTTTGTAGTTCGGGCCTAAATAAATGTTTGTTGCAGTTTTTAATTGTTTTAAGATCATTTGAATGACTATATATAAATCAGTTGATATTATTAAAGCATTTATTGGGTAAAATTGCTACTTTTTACTGTCATTCAATGTGTCTTGGTCATTATCAATGCACAAAATAAACAATAAAAAATAGGACTTATTATGACTCCAGAATAATTATTTTTTAGGAAACAGTGCAAAAATTTTCAGAAACATTATTGTGAATGAATGGGAGGGCAAAATAAATTGACTTCAACTTTAGGCCTGTTAAAGTTTACAGGTGCAGCAATGTGCCTTGATGTACTTGAATGTTAGAAATATGTTCTCCCACACCAGTATAATGTTACTTGTCAAATAAATAAACAAGGAAGATTTTTTTGAGTTTAAGTTATTTAATTATCTTGTTTATGAAGACTGCAGAGTGATGCATGAAAACAAATCACTTGAAAAGTGCATGGCCCCTGCCCGCCCCCCACAGGTTAATAGTAAGCTAATGTAATTTCATAATGCAAATCTTTTTTTTAATAATTTTTTATTTGTAGTAGCAATAAACACAGTACAATGATTCCACTTAAGAGAAAACATTTCCCACTGCTTAACATTTTTCTTTTTCACAAACTCTAAAGTAACAGAACACAAAAAAATAAAAAAATATAAAAAAAAATAAATAAATAAAGGTTTCATCAAATACAATATATGAAAATAACAGTAAAAAGGTAACATAAATAATATCAATACTAAATTTCCATAGGTCAGAGAGGGTCAAATCTTTATTTATTCATTCAACTTTAGGTTATTATCAACTGTGAATTACTAATTTAAAAAGAGGATTAAGAGGGGGAGTGCAATGGGTCGTAAATTGAAAAAATGTTTGTTATGTGGATGGGAATTAGATAGTAATAGTTTTATATTTCTATGAAGATTGGATGGAGCAATCTAACGTAATCAGTCCACTTGGACCAGATGTTTCTAAATGTATTAATTTGGAGTCGAAGGGAGAATGTAATTTTTTCCATCACATAGATATTATATACTATCTCTAGCCATTCTTGGGTTGTTGGGGATTCAGGAAGTAACCAGTGTCTTGTAATTGCTTTTTTGGCTGCGATTATTAAAATATCAAGTAAGTATTTATCAGATTTACATATTTGGATATCAGAGCTTCCAAAATAAATAACTATAAATTGAAAGGGTAGTGTAATATTAAGTATGTTTTCTATTACTCCATGTACTTCTACCCAAAATTGTTTTATTACTGGACATTCCCAAAAAATGTGCCAGTGATTAGGTTCCTGAGACCCGCATAGTCTCCAGCACTTAGTGTTCTTTCCTGTGGTGTATGCTCTTTGTTTTGGCGTGATGAAAAATCTCATTAGACATTTCCATCCAAATTCTCTCCACATATGTGAATTAGTACATTTTGATGTAAATCTACATATGTCTAACCATTCTTCCACCGTAATAATGGAATTACTTTCCTTTTCCCATTTTTCTTTAACATATTCTGTTGAATGGGGTTTAATCGATCTAAATCCTTTATAAAGTTTTGAAATTATACCTTTACTCCCACTGCCTTTGTAGGCATCTATAAATATTTTCAGTATCGAGTCATCCAGATCTGTTTTAATTTTAATATTATTTCCAAAGTGGTTACGTAATTGAAGGTATCTATAAAAATCAGATTTATCCAGGTTATATTCTTTCTTCAGACTTTCAAAATCTTTCAAAAGGCCTTTCTCTGTGAGTGAGTAGAATGTTAATATTCCTTTAGAAATCCAGGATTTAAATCTATAGTCCATTTGATTTGGTTTGAATTCAGTGTCATAAGCACACCATTGAATTATTTGTAGTTTATCATTCAGTTTGTATTCTTCTTTTATAATGTTCCAAATTTTTAATTGGGCTTTAATCCATAAATTTTGCGTTTTTTCTATGTATCCCCCCAGGTTTTTATGTGCCAATATAGCTTGTAATGGGGGATCATTCATTAGTGTAATTTCAATGTCTTTCCATTTTGCTTGATATGTTGGGTTACATAGGTTAACCAGATATTTAGTCTGGGCTGCATAAAAGTAATCCTTAAAGTAGGGTAAAGCCATTCCTCCTTGTTCCTTTGGAAGTTCTACTGTTTTTAATTTAATCCTTGTTTTTTTCCCCTGCCAAATGAATCTAGAAATGGTCTTGTTAAATTCTGACCAATGTGTTTGGGGTATTTCTGTTGGGAGAGCTTGGAATAAATAGAGGTATCGAGGAAGGACATTCACTCTTATTGCGTCAATTCTCTGGCTAAAGCTCAAGAAAGAAACGGCATTCCATCTGTGTATGTCATTTTTTATATTTATTAGTAGAGTATCATAATTTACTTTTGCCAATGTTGAAATCTCTTTTGTTAAATGAATTCCTAAGTATTTCAGTGATTTCTGATCCCATTTCATATTAAATTTGTCTTTTATAGTTACTGGGGGTGTATATTTAAAAGATAGGGTCTGTGTTTTTTGTATATTTAATTTATAACCTGCATAGGAACCAAATTTCTCCAGTAAAGTCATTAGTTCAGGAAGTGAGGTTGTGGGTGTGCTTAAATAAATCAAAATATCATCTGCATACAATGCCAGCTTGTGAATATCTCCATTTATGTTTATACCTTTAATATTTTTAGTTTGTCTTATCCATTGTGCCAAAGGTTCTATATATAGAGCAAATAACAATGGTGAGATTGGGCATCCTTGTCTTGTCCCACGTTGTAATGTTATGGTGTCTGTGAGGTATCCATTTATTTTTATCCGGGCTACTGGTTTATTGTAAATTGTACGAATGCCTTTTATAAAGTTTTCATGTATGCCAAATCTTTCAAGAGCTTTATATAAAAAAGACCAATTTACAGAGTCAAAAGCCTTCTCCGCGTCAAGACTGATTAAAAGAGCCTCCATTTTGTTCTGATATATATGATTTAGTATATGTAAGGATCTTCTAATATTATCATAAGTTTTTCTTTGCGAGATAAAACCTGTCTGATCTTTATGTATTAGCTGCGGAAGAATCTTTTCCAGTCTTTTGGCGAGAATGCCTGTGTATAATTTATAATCAACATTTAAGATCGAGATTGGCCTATATGAACCGCATTCTAATTTATCTTTCCCCTCCTTTGGTAAAACAGAGATTACTGCTTCATTCCATGATGGGAGCATCTTACCCTCTTTTATAGTGATATTGCACGCTTGGAGTAGGCTTGGAGTTAAGTTTGATCGAAAAGTTTTATACCATTCTGATGAAAACCCGTCGGGGCCAGGTGACTTATTTGATTTAAGATTAGAAATAGCGTTGACTAATTCAGTTTCAGTTATTTCAGC
Source organism: Danio rerio (assembly GCF_052040795.2). Classification (NCBI taxonomy): domain Eukaryota; kingdom Metazoa; phylum Chordata; class Actinopteri; order Cypriniformes; family Danionidae; genus Danio; species Danio rerio. The sequence continues at coordinate 18,541,031 of NC_141026.1, read as the reverse complement.
AGTTAATATTTTATTTTGTTCTTCTGTTACAACTGGTAGGTTGATAGAATTGAGAAATTGTTCTATTTGTTGGGCGTTCTTTAAATGTGGCTGAGTATACAAGAGCTTGTAATAGTTTTTAAAAGTCTTTTGTATTTCATGTTGTTTGTGTAGTGTATTTTTAGAATTCAAATCCCTTATTTTGTATATTGATCTCTCAATTTGTTGTTTTTGCATCCTTCTTGCTAACAATTTAGTGCCCTTTGGACCAGATTCATAGTATTTTTGTTTTGTAAATTTAATCTTTCTTTCAATTTCTTGTGCATATATTAAATTTATCTCGTTTCTGATTTTCTTTATTTTAGTCATTAAATCAGATTTTTTTTTCCTTCTTATGTTGTAATTCCAGATCTTTTAGTTCTTCATTAAGGTTTGTTAATTTTAATCGTTTTTGTTTCTTTTCTTGAGCACATAGTGATATGATTCTACCTCTAATGACTGCTTTTAATGTATCCCATAATATGGCTGGGTTAAATTCTCCATTATCATTCTCGGTAAAAAATAACTTTATATCTTCCTTAATTTGAGTTTGAAATTGTTGATTATTCAGCATATTTGTATTTAATCTCCACAATGTTCTTCCTGGATTATCTCTAATATGTATAGTACAAGAGAGAGGGGCGTGATCAGATAGGTCAATCGTTCCAATATCACAGGTTTGTACTCTATGTCGATCTCGATTGAGTACAAAAAAATAATCTATTCGTGAGTATACATCATGGGGGTTTGAGTAAAAAGTGTAGTCACGGCCTGTTGGATAAAGATCTCTCCAGAAATCTACTATACCTAGCTCATTCATTAAAAATTTTATTTTTTTATGTAGGGGTGTGAGTTTAGAGTTTTTTGATGAATCTAGATTTGGATTAAGACGGATATTCCAATCTCCACCACATATAACAATTCCTTTGCCTTCTATCATTAAGTCAATTATTTTCCTATAGAAAGATAACTTGCTTCCTTGGGGAGCATATACATTACATACAGTTATATTGATATCTTCGACTTTCCCTGTTACTGAAATATATCTCCCTTCCGTGTCTGAAATTTCTGAGAGGTGTTCAAATGGTATTTTTTGCGAAATTAATATTGCTACTCCCCTTCTATGTCCTGATTTGTAAGAAGAATAATACACTTTGGAAAATCCCATTCTCTTTAATTTTTCATGTTCTATTGGTGTAAGGTGTGTCTCTTGTAACAACACTATCCCTGCATTTTCTTTTTTCATTTTTAACAGTATTTGACTCCTCTTAGCTGGATTCAACACTCCATTTACATTAAATGTAATAACTTTAAGATTACCTTTATTCATATTTTTGTAGTTTACTAACCAATTTAATTCCCCTCTGCGTCTCTCTTATTGACCGTAGTGTATATTTTGACATTGCCTCTCTTAAATTATAGATACTAAACTGATACCAAATTAGAACAATTTTAAAGAAAATTACACCACCGTAACTAACAAGAACAGTTGCTTCCGGTGTAGAGGCTCGATTCTAAAGAGCCTTATGGGGCTTACTGCGTTTTAAGCCTCCGTAAGGGAAATGTCCACTTTATTCAAGAAGTGGGGCCCTATTAATTGGTCGTAAATTAGTCCAGACAACGCAAAAAAAAAAAAGTCTAACTCCAAAAGAAAATTATCCTCGGATGACAGTCAATAATCAAGTACCGACATTTTCAAACATTATTCGAACGCAATTAGGAATATAACGTTATTCATTCAGATGATTGTTTCAAAAACAGTCAGATAGGATAAAATATTGGTGTGAAAGACATATGAGATCTTAGCTGTTTTCCTGGATTAGATGTCTAGAATTCCGTTTTTGTTCATTTTCTAAATTGCTTAAGCTTCTCCTTATACTGACTACGGGAAGCTTTTTTGGGTTGTGCGTCACCGGCCACCTCTCCGTATCTCTGATCTTCTCACCGGTCCCGTCGTTTCAGTACCGGTTGCCAGGTGGTTAGTTGTTTAGCTGTAATTTCCTCCTGTTCTATTGCCACGGAAGGTTTCACCACCGCGACCGTAAATCCACGCTTGACCAAGTCTTTCGTTGCCTCCGTCGCACTCTGGTACAGTTGGGTGCCATCCTCATAGAAAACACGCATCCTTGCCGGGTATGGGGTCTGGAATTTTATTTGCTTCTCCTTCAATACTTTCTTGACTTCGACATACTCTCCTCGGTTTTTAAGTACCTCTAAAGGGAAGTCGTGGTCTACGAAGAAACGAGTGTCATTAAAATACACCTTTTTTCTCTGCCAGGCCTTTCGAAGCACTTCTTCTTTCGTCCGGTAGCTCGAAAATTTCACTACTATTGAGCGTGGCTTTGCCTCCGGGTTACTGGGTTTCGGTTGTAACGCTCGATGTGCTCGTTCAATTCCAAGTTCACGGTCCCGGGGTAAGTCCAATGCGTTTTTCAGCAAATTATTTAGAAACTCGATCATGTCTGTGCCTTCCTTGTCTTCAGGTATACCGAAAATCCTTAGATTATCTCTGCGTGCCCGTCCTTCCTGATCGAGCACTCTGGCTTCCAGATTAGCTTGGCGCTGTATGAGGCGTTTGATTAGCGTCGATGCTAATTGTAGCGTGGTCTCGGTCTCTTCAATTCTTTCCTCAGCCTCTTCCAGTCTATCGTTCGTTCTTTTTAATTCCTGTTTGAATTCGTCAAACTGCTCCATGTTATCCTTTCTGAATTCTTGAAGTTCGATGAGAATACACCGCAGACTGACCTCGGGGCCCTCTTCGTCATGAGGTGATGGTGTCCGGGAACGGCTTCTGTTTAACGTTACTTGACTTGTTTCAGGGTTGTTTTCTGATACATTCGATGTTATTTTGCTCCTTGTGGTGACCCCTTTCTCCATCATTACTTTTATACTCCCAAAGTTTCACAAAATCAGGTTTTAGGGGGTTATTTTGTTAACCGTCAGCGAGCTCGAAGATTAAGCAGTCATCCTGACGGTGGCGCAACCGGAAGTCCTCATAATGCAAATCTTAAATTCATGCTAACTGTAACGGGGAGACTGACACGGAGGGATCCATTTGCAGTATTTATTAAGTCACACTTAATCAACATACAACACGCACGACTGTGCGAACATACAACATACACATCAATGAGAATGGGCTGGAGATGACAGACACAGAGTGATTACCAGGCATGGGTCAGAGGCAGGCAGCGTGATTCAGAGTCCGTGTAACAGGCTTTGGTCGTGGGCAGGCAGAAGACAGAGCAGAGTCAGGAAACGGGCTGAAGTAGTAAACGGGAGATCAGGCAGGATAGAACGCTCAGAAATGCTGGCCGGGGCTAAACAAGACTTCGCACAGAAGAGAGAGTGGGTCATTAGTGGAATGGATATCAGGTGTGCTGGAATCAGAGTGGAGGGATGGCGTAATGTTAGAAGTCCGGAGATGGTGGCCTCTGCTGGCCAGCGAGGGGAATGACTGGGACCGAGTCGGTGACAGAGCCCCCCCCAACAAACGGCTCCTGAAGTGAGGCGAGTCTCGACGCCGGGGTCTTCCACGGGGGCGAGGGGCCGGCATATCCGGATGTTGTAAGTGGAACTCTTCCAGTAGTGTTGAGTCAAGAATGTCCTTGCGGTTGATCCATGATCTTTCCTCCGGGCCGTACCCCTCCCAATCGATGAGATATTGGAGTTGTCCACCCCGGCGTCTGGATCTCAGGATTTCGTGGATCTGGTAGGCCTCCTCTCCATCGATCATGAGAGGCGGGGGACCCTGTTCACCGGCTGCCACCTCCCTATCCGCCTCGGCTGGCTTGAGCAGGGAGACATGGAAAGTGGGAGAAATACGGTACTGATTAGGGAGTGTCAGTCGGAACGAAACAGGAGATATTTGTTTATCTATTTGGAAAGGACCCACGTACCTGGGGCTGAGCTTCTTGCAGGGTAGTCTGAGGCGTAAGTCACGGGTGGAGAGCCATACCCATTGTCCTGGGGAATACGTGGGACCAGGGCGTCGGTGTCGATCGGCTTGTTCTTTGAAATGCTGTACGGCGTGAGAGTGATGGGTGTGAGCTGCGTTCCATACTTTCTCGCAACTTTTGAACCAAGTATCTACAGCGGGGAGTTCAGTGGTCTCGCCGGACCAGGGGAAGAGAGGAGGTTGGAAGCCCAGGACGCACTGAAATGGAGTCAAATCTGTTGATGCCTTTCTCAGAGAGTTTTGAGCGTATTCTGCCCACATAAGGAATTTAGCCCATTCAGCCTGATTGGAATGACAGTATGTGCGGAGGAATCTGCCGATCTCCTGGTTCAGGCGCTCTGTTTGACCGTTGGATTGGGGATAGTAGCCGGATGTTAGGCTAACGTTTACTTGGAGGTTCTTAAAGAAGGCGGACCAGAGTCGGGAGGTAAACTGGGACCCTCAATCCGATACGATGTCTTCAGGGAGACCATAATATCGGAACACAAATTCGCAGAGCAGTTCGGCCGTTTCCATGGCTGTAGGCAGTTTGGCTATGGGAATGAGGCGACAGGATTTAGAAAATCGGTCCACAACAGTGAGGATGGTGGTATTTCCTTGTGATACAGGTAAATCGGTGACGAAATCTATGGCAATGTGTGACCAGGGATGACGTGGCACCTCCAGGGGTTGGAGCAGTCCAGCTGGACGGTGACGGGAGTGTTTGGACATCTGACAGGGTGAGCATTTATTAATGAAATTGATGACGTCCTTGTTTATAGATGACCACCAGTATCGGGATTGGATTAATTGTGCTGTGGCAGTGCTGCCTGGATGACCGGAGCTGGGGTGGTCATGTACCTCGGCGATGAGTCTCTCACGGAGTGACGGGGGAACAAAGATCTTGTTTTCAGGACAGGACTGTGGCGTGGAACTGTGTTCACAGGCTTGAAGAATTTCATGCTCGATGTCCCACTGAATGGGAGTGATTATCAGGGGATCTTTGAGAATGGGCTCATCACCGTTATCTGATGTTTCCTCGTCTGAGAGGCGGGAGAGAGCATCTGCCTTAATGTTCTTCGAGCCAGGGATGTATGTGACTTGAAAGTCGAAGCGTGTGAAGAACAAAGCCCATCTTGCCTGTCTAGGGTTCAGACGTTTACAGGATCGAATGTATTCCAGGTTTTTATGGTCTGTGATAACGGTGAAAGGATGTTTGGCGCCCTTAAGCCAATGTCTCCCCTCCTCTAAAGCAGCCTTCATAGCGAGGAGTTCACGGTTTCCCACGTCATAGTTCCTCTCCGCGGAGTTGAGTTTGCGAGAGTAGAAAGCACAGGGATGGAGCTTCTTCGTAGATAGGGATCTCTGGGACAGAATGGCTCCAATGCCAGTGTTTGATGCGTCGATTTCAACCACGAAAGGTTGCTAGGGATCAGGATGACGCAGAATGGGTGCACTGGAGAACCGGGTTTTGAGCTGGGTGAATGCTCGAGTAGCGTCTGGGTTCCACTTGAGGCGAGCATTATTTGCCTTAACCATGGCGGTAAGTGGAGCAGCAACTGAGCTAAAGTTTCTTATAAAGCGTCGATAGAAATTGGCAAAGCCCAGGAATCGTTGCAGTTTTCGGATAGTTTCTGGTTGTGGCCATTGCATTACTGAATCGACCTTCTGTTGATCCATGGCCACGCCCTCGGGGCTGATGATGTAACCCAGGAACGATATACATGTTTGATGGAACTCGCACTTGGAAATTTTAGCGTATAACTGGTTCTGGATGAGGCGTTTGAGCACCGCCCTGACGTGCTGAATATGCTCTGATAAGGAATTGGAGTAGACCAAGATGTCATCAATGTACACTATGACCCATTGGTTGAGCATGTCTCGAAATATCTCATTTACAAAAGCCTGGAACACGGAAGGACTGTTTGCTAGGCCGAAGGGCATAACGAGGTACTCGTAGTGGCCGTTGATTGTAGAGAACCCGGTTTTCCACTCGTCTCCCTGTCGGATGCGGATGAGGTTATATGCACTGCGGAGGTCCAATTTGGTGAAATACTGGGCTGAGCGGAGTTGTTCGAGGGCTGCTGAAACCAATGGTAAGGGATAGCGATATTTGACAGTGATTTCGTTCAATCCTCGGTAGTCGATGCAGGGGCGTAAACTGCCATCCTTCTTTTTCACGAAGAAGAAGCCAGCTGAAGCAGGTGATGTAGATGGTCTGATAAAGCCCTTTTCTAGCTCCTCTGAGATGTAAGTATTCATAGCTTCAGTCTCAGGTTGAGAGAGAGGGAAAATTCGACCACATGGTCGATGGCACAGTCATTTTCACGATGAGGAGGGAGCTTGGTAGCTTTCTGCTTATTAAAAGCCTCGGTTTAGTCGTGATAAGCCTCGGGAATTTGACAGAGTTCAGGGTCTTCGGTGCTGGTAATCGTGTTGATCTGGACTGGGGAAACAGAATGCAGACACTGGGTAAAGCACTGATCGCTCCATTTAATGATCTCACCAGTTCTCCAGGAAACTTGAGGGTCATGTAGTTGTAACCATGGTAACCCGAAGATTACAGAGTTTCGAGGGGAGTCGATGGCAAGAAGGGAAATCTCTTCGTGGAGAGAGCCTGTTTGAAGAGAGATTGGTAGAGTCTGGAATTTTATGTGTCCCTCTCCTAGTGGGCGCCCGTCTACAGCAGTGATGGCTAGGGAGGAATCACAGGAGGTTAGAGGAATGGAGTGAGTGATAGCAAACGTGTAATCGATAAAGTTGCCAGCGGCTCCTGAATCGATCATGGCCATGGTCACAATCTCATCTCCTTTGTGTTTCAAACTGACAGGTATACTCATAATGTCATTAGTGGTCGTGAACATTGTGGTAGCACTCACCGGAAGGGTTTTAGGGGGAGGCTTGTTGGGACATAAAACCTTAGTATGACCTGGAAGTCCGCAATAGATGCACAGGTGATTTCTCCTCCTTCGTTCTCGTTCCTCAGGATTCAGGCGGGTTCTGCCCAGTTGCATGGGTTCAGCGGAGGTTTCAGGGGATACAGGACTGAAAGCAATTGAGCACAGTGGGTTACGAGTGCGGAGGAGAGTGTCTAACCTTATGGATAGTTCAATCAGCTGGTCCAGTGTTTTTCCCTTGTCACGACATGCCATCTCTTTTTGTAGTTCTGGTTTCAGAGCCTTTCTGTAGAGCGTAGTAAGTGGATCATCAGCCCAGCCTGTTTGCGCTGCCAGAGTGCGGAAATGCAGTGCGAATTCAGCTGCAGAGCGATCTCCCTGTTGGATAAACAATAGCTCCTCGCCAGCATTACGACCACCCTCAGGGTGATCGAACACAGTGCAAAAACGTTTGAGAAAGTCTTTAAACGAGGGAAATATCGGGGTGCTGTCTGGCCAAACTGCAGTAGCCCAGTCTAATGCTTTCCCTGTGAGCAATGAGGACACAAAAGCAATTTTCCATTCTCATCCTTCAACAGATGGGGCTGTTGGGCGATAAACAGTTTACATTGCAACAGAAAGCCTTTACATTTTGCTTGGTTACCTGAGAATTTGTCAGGAAATGCCAATCGAGCTCCGGAGACCATCGGGGGTTGTGTCACAACAGGTGGGCTCCGAGAGTAGTTGGCGGTGAGTTGCGCTGTGGGAGCAGCTTGCAGGTTTTGCAGTGATTTTCACAAGTTCGTCTGTCAACTGAGATAAGTGCGTTAGTTGCTGTTGATGAGTGGTCAATACCTGAGCTTGAGCTGTGACTTTGTGAGACAAAACCTGTATGGCTGCGGGATCCATGTTGGGCGAAGTCTTCTGTAACGGGGAGACTGACACGGAGGGATCCATTTGCAGTATTTATTAAGTCACACTTAATCAACATACAACACGCACGACTGTGCGAACAAACAACATACACATCAATGAGAATGGGCTGGAGATGACAGACACAGAGTGATTACCAGGCATGGGTCAGAGGCAGGCAGCGTGATTCAGAGTCCGTGTAACAGGCTTTGGTCAAGGGCAGGCAGCGAGTATCAGAGTCCGTGTAACAGGCTTTGGTCGTGGGCAGGCAGAAGACAGAGCAGAGTCAGGAAACGGGCTGAAGTAGTAAACGGGAGATCAGGCAGGATAGAACGCTCAGAAATGCTGGCCGGGGCTAAACAAGACTTCGCACAGAAGAGAGAGTGTGAGCTGCTTATAAAGGGTACGTGGGTCATTAGCGGAATGGATATCAGGTGTGCTGGAATCAGAGTGGAGGGATGACGTAATGTTAGAAGTCCGGAGATGGTGGCCTCTGCTGGCCAGCGAGGGGAATGACTGGGACCGAGTCGGTGACACTAACCAACAAATGATCAAAGAAAATGTATTAATGTAATACAATATGAACTGATTTTTACTTTAAACTGTAATTATTTATTATGTATTATTAATTAATCATTCATACAGTTCAATGAACGCAACCTGTGGTAGATTATTAAAGACACAAACCCCTCACTGCATGACAGCTGCACCTGTAGCAAACCTCTTAAGTCCTGCAGCGCGATGACTTTATAATTGTTTATGAGCGTCAAACATGGCGGATCTGTTCGGCAAAATAATTAACTGCGTGTCACCGCATCCCAAATGATTTACGTGAAGTTTATTTATAAACTAATTTCCAGAGGATCACGTGATTTTGATTGAACACGGCTGGTTCTGCATTAGCATGTATGATCCACCAATCACGGCATTCCTAACCCACTGTAAAGAGCCAGGGTTTCCCACTACAGTCATCTTCAATTTGAAGAATCCCCCCTTCCACCCTTACCTCTCCAGCTTTCCCTTCAAAGGGTGGCACGGTGGCCCAATAGTTAGCACTGTAGCCTCACAGCCAGAGCGTCACCGGTTCTAGTCCTTTAACAGGCCAGCTGTCATTTCTGTGCATAGTTTGCATGTTTTTTCCGTGCTCGCGTGGGTTTTCCCCAGGTTCTCCGGTTTCCTCCCACATTCCAAAAACATGTACTACAAGTGAATTGATCAATCTAAATTTAGCACTACAGTCAAACTCTCATCCAGCAGCACAAATTCTGTGAGTAAGCCCTCAAACAGGAGGAGTGAAATGTTACAATTCAGCCCACAGTCGGGGTTAATTGTAACATTATAAAATGAGAATTATGACATAAAAATGGATTTGAAAGCTTTTTATTCAGCATTGAGCTTTCAGTATAGTTTGTGTGTCTCTGTGTTACAAAGCTGAATGAAATGTGCAAATGTGCATCAGCTTCAACAATTGAACACTATTTGTGTTTGCAGGCTTCATGAGCCCACAGAGGTCAAACACTGAACTCAAACTACTTTTGACTTTCTCTTTTATAAGCTATAGCAATACTGAAATTAAATCATATAAATACAGTTTTAAATCTGCTTGGGGTTGGTGGTAACATTTCACTGATGTGACTAGCAAGTTACTAGCTTTTGTTGTTTCAACTGACCCAGCATTATGTGGCCATGAATCTGTTCTCCTACAGCTAACAGCTAAAACATTATCACCAACAATGTGGATTAAGTATATCCACAATCAGACACACAGATTACATGGGTTTAACTACAAATCAGGCAATGATATCCTAAAAATAATTAATTAGCTAATCTTAGCTGAAGTGTAGTTTTTCTGTCTAATATCTGCTGTGTCTGTCACAGGACTTTTTCATATGTGGTATGAGGACTAAAATGAGCATGTGTGAAGTGAATCAGCTGATTTGTAACTAGTTCCTTGTTGTAGAGATTGTAAGTGTTACAACTATCCCCGGTCTCTCTCTTCAAATCTAAGAGCTCTATTTTGACGGTCCATGCGCAGAGCGCAAAACGCAGGGCGCAAACGCTTTCAGGGCGTGTCAGAACGCATTTTTGCTAATTTAAAGAGGAGAAAATCTGCTTTGCGCCGTGCTGCATGGTTTAAAAGGGTTGAGTTTATTTTCTTAATGAGTTATTGGTGTGTTTTGAGAATAAACCAATTAGAGTCTCATCTCCCATTCCCTTTAACAGCCAGCTGCGTCGCGCCATAAGCGCATTCGCTATTTACAGGACGCAAAAGTAAGTCTAAGTGGAAAAACTGAGCATTTCACTAGCAAACAGTTAACATTTTTTTAACAGAAAACTGTTCAACAGAGCATCTACTGCATGAGAAGGAGTGATAATCGCGATTAATTGCGTTTGTTAAGCGCAAATATTTGTTTCAAAACTATTTCTAAATTCAGTTCTAATTTCCAGCAAACGAATAAATGAACAATAATAACGAAGTGTGTTCAAAAACCTGAGTTATATCCTAAAACACATGCTGTGCCCCATATGGTCTAAAACCTGACAGGTGGGCAAATCTAAGCTTGTTTTTAATAAAACAAATATAAATATGGATAAAATAAATAATACTGCTAATAATAATAACATTATACAAAAGCAAATTGTTATGAATGAACTGAAAAAGCCCCCCGAGATGAAGAAGACATAAAAGCAGTGATTTTTCATATTCATGTAGGCTAGAAAATAATATGATTTGTAATATTTTAATCCTTTATATTTATATCCTATATCTATTCTTATTATATCCTATATCCTTATTGTTTATTTTTTTTCATATGTAAAGATATTTGCCTATTGCTCTCTTGTGCGTATTAAGCAGTGTGTAAGCGAGGCGCTGGAGTTTAGAACGGGTTTGTTTTGGTCTAATTAAAAATCTATTTTAGTTTCGCAAAATAGCAACGCGCCAGCAATGCGCCTGAGAACGCCTTCCTTTTTAGACCAGAACACCTATGGACGCACATATGAGCGCAAATGCATTTGTTATTTAAACAGCGAAGCGCAACGCCTCAAAACCACTCTTGCGCCAAGCTGAAACTAGCAACAGACTATTGCGCCGCGCCTTGCACCACATTGCGCCAGGTGTATGATAGGGCCCTAAACATTAACTTGTATTTGAAATATATGATTCACAATTACAATTTAAATTAGAGATTAGATCTGCTTACAGCAGTACAGGGAACATCCAATGCTGATCATATCTGTGTTATCATACGCATCAAAGGGTAAAAGGGCGTTATATATTTTTTTAATATATATATATATATATTTTTTTTTTTATATATATATATAATATATTTTTAATTATTATTCTGTGATTCCTCCGTGCACCTCTAGAAGAAAGCCTGCGTACCACACTTTAAGAACCACTGGTATAGATAGATAGTTAGGCCTTGTCTGTGTCAGGTTTTTCCTTTTTCAGCTAATGGAGAGCAGGCAGAAGAGGGAGACTCACAAGAGCATCGGTGGACATTTATCTAGAAAATGCTGGAGAACAGCAGGTAGGGCTCTGTCAGTACTGTCTATGGGTGCGTTCCAAATCACATACTTGTACACTATTCTATGCCATTTTGTAGTGTAAATGGTGTAAGTAGTGTGTTCACACTGAAATATTCTTTTTTTTTGGCTTTTTTGCCTTTATTAGATAGGACAGTAATGGGACAGGAAACGAAGTGGGAGAGAGAGAAGGGTGTAGGGTTGGGAAATGTCTTCGAGCTGGGATTCGAACTCCGGACGACCTATTGTGCTACTGCACCATATGTCAGCGCATTGACCACAAGGCTATTGCGCTGACAATATTCTTTTATTTCAAAAAAGATTAAGTTCACTTTAAATTCCTGAATGATGCACTTATTTAACCGTTTAAAAGAAGTGTGGACTGAGCACTTGGGGCTGTCTTTGTTTGTTTGCAGATTGGAGTGGAGCAGAAGAAGGAGACTCACAAGCGGAATGGTGGAGATATACTGCAAGACCTGGAGCTCAGGAAGCAGGTAGAACTGCTTGAACAGACTGAACAATGGAGTTTGTTTTCAATATTAAATAAAGACCTGATATCTTTCTCTTTGACAGGTTGGCATGGAGCATGTGGAGGAACAGGGAAACGCACCTTAGTAATGACAAGTGCATCGTAATAAATTAGATACAGCCTTAAATTTTTTAGGTTGAATCAAATTAACTTTATAAAACATTTAAAATCATATACTTTCATTTGTACATACTAGATGATGGTCTGGTATCTCTTTAAGTCAGATAAATGTCTTGTCTGCGGCAGGTGTTTCTTTTTCCTGTAATGGACACACAACAGACAGAAGAAGGAGACTCACAAGAGCATCGGTGGAGATTTGTCTGAAAACCGCTGGTTAACAGTTTATGCATTTCTGGAGTTCAGCAAGCATGTAGAGCTCTGTTAGTTGTGTCTTTATCTTTTCCAGGCTGGAGTGCAGCATGTGGAGACAAATAGGAATCACACACCTCAGCAATGGACACTGATGGTCAGGAATATCCTTTAAAGGCAGATGAATGGATGCATGGATGGATGTCCTTCCAAGTGGAAGGGGGTGGTGGTGGGCATAGATTGTTAGATATATGTATTGTCTGTGGCTATTATTTACAACTACAAAAGGCAGAAGAGTCAGACTCATAAGCAAAATGGTTAATACTTATCTTAGGAACACTGAAGAACGTTTGGTTTATTGATGCAGATCATCCAGCAAGTAGAGCTTTGTTAGTCTTGTTTTTGTCTTTTGCAGATTAGACTGGGGCCTGTGGAGAAATGGGACTCGCACCTCAGCATGACTGGAAACTGATGGTCTGGGCTGCGTTTCCCAAACAACGAAGTAACTCACGGCTAAACTATAAAAGTCTAATGCATCGTTTGAGAAAAGAATGATGTAGTGACGAGTGTTTCCAAAAACCTGTAGTTTCTCTGTCGCAGCTCTATCGCTTAAACCAGGTTAGTTATAATTATGATAAAATGCCCGTAATGATGCTCTAAACTACGTCTTTAGAGAAAAGAAACTTAATTTCTTTGTGCAAATTATACACGCACACGCATTTAAAATAGAATTCAATATTAGATTTAGTAAAAATATGCACTCGCTTTCCATATTAACTGAAATATATGTAAATGACACAAACAGGGCTAATGTTTGCTTTACTAATATTATTGAGAAGTTAAACATTACACATTCTATTCTAAAACATATCACTTACAAAAGCTAACACGTATTCTAATATCATATAAATCATAAAAATAAATAAATAATAAAGGCTATTTATTATAAAATGAAATGTAATATTTTTTATTTATTAGAAATGAAAAAATTATACTTTAATAATAATATTAATGATGGTGATGATGATGATTCTTATTATTATTAAGAAGGATATTTATTTATTTATTATTATTATTTTTTTAAATCTACTTTTACAATTTAACACATGTAAACCACTTTAGAAAGTTCTAACTGGCAGGCCCATGTCATATACAGTACAGATACTTAATAAATGACCCAATATAAATGAAAAGAATTACCGTATGCTTTTTGTTTTCACAAGCTTTGGAGACGTAACATAAATTCCGCTTTTAAATAATAGGTCACCTATAGCTTTCACCATGAGGCTGTGTTCAAAATGACATCAATGTTTTCAAAGTGCACTGCGAAGGGAGCACAGTTGTAAACTGTAAGATCTGTAAGATCACGAAAACTGAACTGTAAAAATAGTTTGAATGCAAATTACACCTAAGAGAGATGACTTTAATATTTTTTTTATTTTTTAATAATTGCAACTTTGAATGTTAAAATGTTCTAAATGAATAGGGCATAGGGGGATAACTGAGAATAGAACACAGTCAGGAACAATGTTTCTAATTACAGCTCCAGATAGTTGGAAAGATGTCTTCTTTGTGGCAGCAAAAGTATCTTAAATCAATCAAATGTAAAGACACAACTGGAATGATTTAATTATGTTAATTATTTAGAGAAAAAAGTATTATTATAATACAAATATTAAATAATAATAATAGTTTTATTTATAATATAATTCAAATTTTGATTTAAAATATTCAGTATAGCTATTTATATATGGGTAAATAAATGTTTTTTTTTGGGTGGGGTGCAGTTGAGGGGGGCTCGTGGCCCAGTAGAGCTTTACCCCTGAGACTAACAAGGGGAACAGTGGAGATAAACTGGAAGACCTGGAGCTCGGCAAAGAGGTAGAACTGCTTGAACAGACTGAAAAATGGAGTTAGTTTCCAAAGAAATTTATTGAGATTAATTATAGACCTGATATCTTTCTCTTTGGCAGATTTGTACGAAGCATGTGGAAGAACAGGGAAACACACCTCAGTAATCACAAGTGCATCATAATAAATTAGGTACAGCCTTACATTTTTAAGTTGAATCAAATTAACTTCATCAAACATTTTAATTTACATATTTATATTTTTACAGAGTGATAGTCGGGTATTTTCTTTGGACGGACGGACGGACGAACGGATAGATAGTATTGAACAAGCAGGTAGAGCTCTGTTGATGTTTTCTTTGTCTTTTACAGAGTGGAGTAGAGAATTTAGGGAATCACATCTCAGAAATGATAAGAAACTGCTGGTCAGGTATCACCTATCACCGAAAGATGTCCAAGAGGAAGGGGGTGGTGGTGGGCTTGAGCTGGGCTCAGACTATAGGAGTTTTAAAAACCTAACCAAAAATGAAATCTGGTTGCTGTGAACACATGAGGAGAATCTTTGGCGAGTTTATTAGCCCACCTCAAATCTTAAATATGTGCAAAGTACAAAATATGAAAACTGCGCCACAGCACACAAGATGTTAAGGTTATCCTGACCGATGGAGCACATCATTCTCTTTGTCAAAAATTACTATTTATTATTTTACTAATATTAGATTATTAAATTATGCGGTGGTTCGGTTCTGGGTTTTTCGGGGTCGACTGCTATTCTCGACTCCTAATTTTGGAGTCAGTAGAATCGACTCAAGAATCGACACCTTTTACATTCACTTAAAATAGCGCAAGGATTAAACATGCTGTATCATATCGTTCTTTATACAAGCAGTTCTCCTGTGGTCAGACAAAATCAGCATTTTAAATGATCTGCAGTCAAAATAAAATAATAATCAGCCTATACTTTTTTTTAATTTAGAAAATTACATTGCGACCTTCGAGAAAGAAAGTTAAAACCTCAATTTATTATCAAAATATTTAATGAAAAGATGTGTAGCAGCAGTTCAATAACAAATTAAAAAACACCCCAATTGAGCCCAAACAACGCTTAAATAAAAATCATGAAATACCCTTAATATCTTCTTAATATAAATGTTTGATACATGAATACAGAGTATGAGTGAACAAAATAATCTGGAGTAGTGAACAGTCTGAGGTTGTTTAGTACTATATTTGTTTTAAAGGCAACAGAGGCTCTAACTCAGGGGTGTCCAAACTCGGTCCTGGAGGGCCGGTGTCCTGCAGATTTTAGCTCCAACTTGCCTCAACACACCTGCAAAGATGTTTCTAGAAAGCCTGGTAAGAGCTTGATTAGCTAGCCCAGGTGTGTCTGATTGGGGTTGGAACTAAACTTTGGAGGACACTGCCCCTCCAGGACCGAGCTTGGACATGCCTGCTCTAACTGATCAATAAACAATATAGCTAGATTTCAATTTGATTTAATGACAGATTAAATATTAACCCCCTACACAAAATTCATAACAAACCTAAAATAATAAATAAAATCAGCTGTGCCTCAAAACATATCATATTGCTCTCTCTTGTAAATTAGATTTTTTTTATGTGTTCTTTTAAACAGCCTATTACTTTACTTTTAAATATCACTGTTTGTTTTGTGCAATTTGTTCATTGTAGTTAAATAAGGGTTTGTTTATGGGACAGCATAAGCCGGAAGAAAAGGAGTGAGTCAGAGCTGTTTTTGAACTTAGCCTTGTCTCTATTTGTATTTAAAAATCCTCTTTTTGAAATGAATTTCGTTTGTTATTAATTGTATTTTAATTTTAATGTATTTAATTTGTAGTTATTTACAAAATAAACAAGAAGAATAGCCCAAATATTAGAGCTAAATTGTATTGATAACACAGCAAACTTGACATCGCAGGCAGATCATCTTTAAAACCAAATTGCACAAAGTTGTGTTTCATAGGTATTTAAAAGTGAAAGCAAACTTTGTCTGCAGCACTAAATTTATAATTGCCTTCAGAGTTCATCGTGCTCGAGAATGAGCATTATAACTGCAGCTTAAAACAGCTTCATTCAGGAGGATTTGAAAAAAACAGACTCAACTCTCATATTCCTGTCCTGAAGTCGATTTCAGTACTAGGTTCATTGAGAGTCGAGGAGTCGACTCCCCGTCCCTAATGCCCAGACAAATGTCTAATAATAATAATAGACTTATAATCTCTCCATCATGCCACGATGTGCTGTGCTTTCTTGCTCAAAAGCTAAATTGTTACCTGTTGCACTGCCTATATTGTGTGTAAAAATAATCTGTTATAGCATATAGAGCTACTCTATGTCGGTTTACGGCACTAGACACAGGCCTCACAGAAAAGATATATCTGTGATTTCTAAAAGCACATTTTAATGTTTAAGCTTTTTGTTTTTTGGAGATAACTGGCAATTTAGTAGGCATAGCTACCCAGCTACATCTGGCTCATAAATATTCACACACACAGAATAACGTTAGTGGCTAATGAAAACTGATCATTTAAGCTTATTATAAATGAATTATATTTATTTATTTTGTAAAATTGACGTGATTCTCTTCAGCTCTTTAGTGATGCTTGGAGTTCGTTGTCCTATCCACAAACTGAATAACTCACTTTTTTAATAACTTATTATTAATTTAGTAATATTTGACCAACTGCCACTACAGGAAAACACTAATATCCTGCACTCGAAATAGGCTACACTACGTCTCAGTTTGCGTAGCTGTTCATGCAGTTAGCCTGTAAAATTAAATTAATACACGCAAGTTGAGCCGCAAGTGTCTTTTAAATTTGCTCTCACACACAAACATTCATTTCATAAATGCGTATTATATATAGCTAATAATAATTGGCAATTGGGATGTTTATAAGGGTCTGACATGCAGGCAGTGGACAGCAGAATGAAGAAATGTTGATTTGATATGTCTAAACGAATGTCCAATTATAATTATATCAATTATTCACACACATACACTATGGCCAATTTAGTTTATTCAGTTCACCTATATCGCATGTCTTTGGACTGTGGGGGAAACCAGAGCACCCAGGGGAAAACCACGCGAACATGGGGAGATCATGCAAACTCTACATAGAAATGCCAACTGACCCAGCTGGGACTCAATCCAGCAACCTTCTTGCTGTAAAGCGACAGTGCTAACCACTGAGCCACACTGTCACAATGATATTACTATTTATGACAATAATTGAAATCTCTCCATCTCTTGCTGCGATGGCTGTGCTGTGTTTGACTGGCAATAGCTCGGCTTTTAGATTGCTAGAGCCTCTTTAAAAATGAAATTGTACCTGTCACGCATTTAATAAGCACAGTAGTGTAGAAAAATAAAATAATTCACTCAGTGCAACACCCCTGATCTTCAGTTATCACTTACTGTCAAATTATTCTCATAGATTAAAATATTGTTTACTGGACTAGGCTATATAGACGTTGACCTAATGATTTTATAGGCTATTGAACTCATTCTATCCTCATCACAGAAAAATAAATAAATAAATGTATAAAAACACAGTTTAGTTTTTCTCAGTGGCTTTGGTGCATTTCTCACAACACTTTTTACATTTGCACAACAGTTAATGCATTTCTCAAAACAATTAGCACAAACTGCAAAACCTAGTTGATAACCTGAAAAAGTGAATCACCTACTCAAAATGGATAGCTCATTCCTCAAAAGCAAGTATTGATGTCAATGAGAGTGTCAGTGTCATCAAGAGGAAAAGTCCTGGCAAGTGTTTATAAAAAGATAGTCAAATGGCTTTGTCATGTTTTCATTATGACAGTTTGCTCTATTTTTTTTTCAATGCAATAAAGTCTGATTTTGGTGGCACTTTCTGAAAATGCTCAAGACAGCACTATATACTATTTGCTCAGCCATTTGAAAACTACAGTAAAGTTAGACATCACTGCATTTAGTGAGGAATCTGATTACAAGACACTGAATATGTATGTTTCACATTTTTACTGCAGATGCTCTTTGCAATTCTAATTTATTCACAGCATTGGGCAAAAGAATAAATACACTCTTATTTACAACAAACATAAACTCCCTTTGGGCAGAGCTGTGCACAACTTTAAACAATATGTGCTGTGCACAACTTTCAAACATTAAGTACATATTGCAACTGAACCTACAACATACACAGGTCTGTAAATCATTCATGAAATTGTTCAATTTAGAAGACATTTTCTGGAAAATAAAGATGTAAAAGTTTTAATAAAATTTGCTTGTCAGATTTCGACAACTTGTTCAGCATTTTTGTATGTAATGACTCAAGTAATGAAATGAGGACTATTAGTTTTTAAATGGAATGACTTTTCAGTATTCACAAGTTTAGTTAATTTTGACTGACATGACATAAGCGAATAATAATTTTATAAACAGCAGAGAGTTGTATGAAAGCAATTGATACATGTCCAAAAGCATTCACAATTTGTTGGAAGGAATGAGAAACTGCTACTATGATGTGCACAAATGACTAATAGTTTTGAGAAATGCATTAACTGTTGTGCAAATGTAAATAGTGTTGTGAGAAATGCACCAAAGCCACTGAGAAAAACTGTAATATGTTGAATCATTTTGGGTTTTGGAGATAACTGGCAACGTTCTAGTGCCCGGCTACACGTGTCATCAATATCTGCACACCGCTATAAGAATAACGTCAAATCTGGCTAATAATAAAGGATAATTCAAGCTTATTAAAAAAATGATATATTTATTTATTTATTGAAAGCAACATGATTCTCCCCAGCTCATGGCTTTGTTAATACTGAATAGGTTTGAACTGCTGTGATCAGCCCGATTTGAAATTCTGGATTTCAATCATGTCTGTTATGATCAGGGAGGCTGCGATTTGTGTTCAAGATGGCGAGGTGCAAGATTCTATCTTTAAACGGCTCACATTACCAGATAATCTGCGCTGAGAACCGATCAAAGTCCTCGACAAGATTTCATCTCCGATTCTCAGGAGGTCAAAATAAATTGGACTAAAACTTCTGTAGTCTGAGCTCAGCTTTAGATAGATAGATGTATTCTCTGCGGCAGGCGTTTCTTTTTCAGGTAGTGGACACACAACAGACAGAAGAAGGAAACTCACAAGAGCATCAGTGGAGATTTGTCTAAGGAACGCTGGAGAACATTTAGTGCACTGCAGGAGTTCAGCAAGCATGTAGAGCTCTGTCAGTCGTGTCTTTGTCTTTTACAGTCTGGAGTGCAGCTTGTGAAGAAATATAGGAATCACACACCTCAGCAATGACTGGACACTGATGGTCAGGAGTATCCTTTAAAAACAGGTGGATAGGTGCATGGCATGAATGTCCTTCCAAGAGGAAGAGGGTAGTGGTAGACATGGATTGTTAGCTAGATGTCTTCTCTGTGGCTGTTATTTATTGTAGGTAATGGACATACAGCAGGGAGAAGAGAGAGACTCACAAGAGCATCAGTGGAGATTTTTTTTTAAATTGCTGGAGAACAGCATGTGCATTGCAGGAGCTCAGCCATCAGTTAGGGCTCTGTTGGTGCTGTCTTAGTCTTTTGCAGACTGGAGTGAAGCAGAAAGAAGAGAGTCACAAGGGAACAGAGGAGATATGTCTGAAGAGCACTGGAGAAAACTTTGTTTATTGCTGGAGATCAGCAGCATGTAGAGTTTTGTTAGTCTTGTTTTTGTCTTGTATGACAGATTACACTGGGCCATGTGGAGAAACGGGACTCACACCTCAGCAATGACTAGAAACTGATGGTCTGGTTAGTCATTTTACTGAATAGATAGGTGGATAAATGAATGAAAAATAGATGTCCTTCCAAAAGGAAGGGGGTGGATGTGGGCATAGATTGTTAGATGTCTTCTCTGTGGCAGTTATTTAAATTGTTCACTGTTAACCCTTGATGTAGATTATGCGGTAAATAACTCTAAAATAGCCAGTGTTCTGCTGTAATGAAAGGAAACAGTATTTTACTGTAAAACCAGCAGGATTTGTATGAAATTGTGTCATGCAAAAAATAAATGACAGTAATTTACTTTATGTAGCCATTACAGGTAGTAACTGTGGTAATAAATGGTAAATTACTGTTCATCTACTCTGATGCTTTATGTGGCTATTTATAGAGAGTTGCATTTATTTTAAGACAGAAAACAATGGTTTAGGCATTAACACACACATACACTGGCTGTCCGTCTTATTCTAAACACAAATGTGTTGTCCTTTAAGGGAGCCACAGGTGTTTGATTTGTTTACTTCTGAGTGTGCTCTATTCTCTGTCTGTCAGTTCAGATGCAGAGTCTGATGTGTTTTAAGCTCTAAATAAGAATCTACAATGAGTGTAAAGGAGTAAATGTGTTCAAATATTTTGAGGGTTTCTAAAATAATGTCTGTGTGTTAAATCCAATTGTTGTTATCCTGAACTGTGCACTTGAAAGCTACATCGTTAGCTAGTTAACATCTCCTCACACTTCTTACATGACTTTCATTGAAGTATATGTATTAATTGGACAACTCATCTTTAATGGTTTTGCCATAATGTACAGATGCAAACAGTGTAATGTGCCTTTCTGGAACTAAGCAAACTAAGTTTTATACACATTAAAATCCTTCAATTTTTTTTTATCTCCTCAGTTAGATAACGTGCACAGAAATCCTCACAGGGAATCATAACAAAGGATTCATACTGTACAGCCATTCACACACAGACCTCCACTGTCAGGTTGTGAATTTGTTAATGTGTTACTTGTTACTTGGAAAAGTCATATTATTTCATAACTTGTGTTACTTGTAATGCGTTACCCCCAACACTGTAACCATCGATGTCAAACTCAGTTCCTGGAGTTCCCCCCCTACTTCAACACACAAGTCCTACTGTATATACACTGCATGTGTTGTTCATTATTGAACCTTTTTGTTTCATTGTAAATAGAAAATGTCTTCATACCTGCTGATTTGTTTAATTTTGTTAGACATTTTCTGTTGTTTGTTTGTTTGCTGCCAAAACAATAAAATACATTTGTCTGAAGAATTGATTTGCTTTTTATTTTTCATAACAGTTCAGAAAACTGATTAATTTGAGTTAAACTACAATAACTACTGTATATATGATTTACCATTAATGTGTGTGCAGTAGCGATTATGCTGTGAGTACAGAACTACAGTACAGTAATTAACTATAAGCAGTTTCCAGTTAGTTTCCGCTACTGCTCTGTTACACTGACTAACACTGTTGCCAGTATTCCACTGTAAAAAAAGTTAAACCTGGTAAGATCTAATACATTTATTACAGTATTTATTATTTGTTAACATTAGTTAATGTAAATAAAGTTTCATTGTTAATTCACGTGAACTCACTGGACATTAACTAATATTAACAATTTAATTTAATATTACATTAATAATAAAACAGCCCAGACCTGGCAATGGTCATGCAAGCAGACCAGCTTTTCTCACACTGAAGCATATATATGCATAAACACACTCCTCAAAGATCTCTCTTAAATGAATGTTTTCTGCAGAATGCTTTATTTTAATATATTTGTGCATAAACATTAAATCAGTCAGTATCAAAGTCAAAACTGTAAACAAAAAACTTCAAAAAAAATCTCAAGATCACATTTAAAAAATGAGTTCACCCAAATGGTACACGCCACTGGTACTTCACAGCTACTGTGGGGTCACCCATTGTGGAGAGATCTCAGCTGAGATGCCCAACCAAGACAAACCACCTGATTCTGGACAGCAGAAGATTGGCCTGACGCCCAGAAAGAAGATGTTGCCTGAATGACCGGAAGAAACTTCAAAATGACCGGAGTTACAGATGGACCAAGCTACTGTAAGCTCTTCTCTGGAATAAATATAACACACACACACACACACACATAGAGTAACACGAAATAAGTCTTGCAGACATTAAGAATTAAATATTTATAGGTCAAATATTTATTAATAACCTTCATTTAAAGAATATTTTAATAATAATAAAATTAAAAAAAGTTTTCAGTGTCTTGAAATGGCCGAGTACTTTCACTAAAACACATTGAAATGAAAGGATTATTTCATCAAACATGTAAAACTTACGATCCTGAGGAAAAATAAAAGAAGTGACCACTATAAAGTTATTGGTTATCCTGAATTAAATTAATGCAAATTATTGAGAAAATTCCATGTTTAATGTTATAAAATTGACTCGAAAAAGCGAAAATTTTCAATTCATCATTGTGTTAAATGTGAAAAGAAGCAAGTAAACACACAAAATAATCTACAATAAAAAAGAAATTGATTTAAAATGACACAAAATGTGTAAATGATGACAAGTTTATTTTATATGTGTGAAAACAATTCAGCTAATTGTACTTTACTGCATTTATGACAAAAAGATGTTTTAAAATGAAAATAATCTTCAAAATAAGAATCTAAAACTTCCAGTAGGTGGTGGTAAATACACACACTTACATACCTTTAACTACACATGACATTTTACTCCACCTTACATATTACTCACCCGGATATATATAATTGTATGAGGGTCATTCTCACTATAAAGTGCCTTCGAGACTAAATTGTTTGAGAGTTTTGATTTAACCACAGTTGTTGTATTAATTAGACCTTAGACTGTAAGAAATGAATGTTGGTCAAGCTCCTGCACTTTTTACAAATAATCTGCAAGTAGAAAAACAGTAAACAAACCTCACATTGTGTCAACCCTGTCATGGACAAATGTAAAGTATCAGTACAGTCAGAGCATCTGGAAAGTTTTCACAGCGCTTCACTTTAACCACATTTTTATGTTACAACCTTAATTCAAAATGAGTCAAATTTATTTATTACCTCTAAATTCTACACACAATACCCCATAATGACAATGTGATTTTTTTTTCAAATTGTTGCAAATGTATTACATTTGAGAAATCACATGTACATGTACTCAGAGATGGTAGAATCTCACAAATGTTTTAAGTGTTGCCCAGCCGCAGCTCTACAGTTGTCTGTTAGAGAGGCTCTGCTGCTCATGCCCAGGAGGATGCGGGACTTCCAGTTGAGTGTGCACTTATCCCTGAGGACACACCTTGATTTGGGTATGATACACAAGGGTGATGGCATCCACAACCCAGTGTGCCAGCCTCTGCTTGATATGGCACTTTCCTTCTGCCGACTCCCAAAACAGACACAAAGCAAAATAAAACAAAAAGAAGAAAAAAAACAGACTAGAGAATGCTCTGTTTGGGCCACGTAAACACCCAGTGTGCGACCTGATCACAGCAATGGAGGGGTTAAGTAAGCCTCCTCCAGGGTCAATGCTTAAAGTCTCACTATCTGATCTGGAGTGGTAGGAACCTTGGGCACATAGCCAGGCCAGTCTCAGGACAATGTGAGAGTTAGCTGGCCCAAATTCCAAGCATGATTTGCTGACAGAAAATGCCTCCAGGTCCCGGACTCTATTAATAGAAGCCAGTGTGATCAGCAGAGCTGTCTTCAAGAAAAGAAAACTTAAAGATACTGAATCAAGTGGCTCTCTTTGCAGTGCGCAGAGGATCACAGAGTGATCCCAAAAGGTCATGAGAGGTCAGCTACCGATGCTGGCAGGTCACTTAAGGTTTCTATGTCATGTCTATAGATCACACATGAAGGTTCCAGAGATTTGATTTGATTTATTTATTTTCAAACAGAAATATCACACATAAAACATCATTAACAAAAAATACATTTCAACATGGTCAAAAATGGAGTGGGATGAAGCACAAGCCGTCTCGGGTTACGTATGTAACCATAGTTCCCCGAGAGGGAACGAGACACCGCGTCTAACCAGAACGCTAGGGGAACACCTCTTTTATACGCGTCTTGAAGCACATGTGAAATCAATCTAATGTAATTAAGCAGGTGTCGTCAGACCAGAGAGTATAAAAGCCTGTACTGAGCATTCAGTATCAACTTCGAATTTGCTTGAAAGAAGTAACTGGCAGAAGAGAGTATGGCGGAATACGCAGTGTCTCGTTCCCTCTCGGGGAACTATGGTTACATACGTAACCCGAGACGTTCCCCATCTAGGGAACTTCAACACTGCGTCTAACCAGAACGCTAGGGGAACGCAATACCCACTAGGCCAGACTCACTGCTGACTGTGAACGCACACTACGCAGTGAGAATAGAGGACCCTGGTGAGGGGTCTACATCGAGTTGATAGTGACGCACAAATGTATGTGGAGTCGACCATCCTGCCGCCAAACAAATGTCAGAAAGGGCTGAGCCCGAAATAGACGCTTTGGAGGCCCCGACAGCCCTTGTGGAGTGGGCCTTAACAAATTTAGGTGCAGGGCGTCCAGCAGCCTGATAGGTAAATGAGATAGTCTCAACTAGGGTCCGAAGCAGACCAGTAACTGTTCACTCTTTCTCCAGTTGATAACCCGGTTAACATATGTATTCAGAGCTCTAACTGGGCAGAGTAAGTTTAACTTCTCTTGGTCCGACGACTGAAATGGGGGCGGCCTGTAGCACAGCAGGTCTCACCACATGAGTGGGCACCTTAGGCACGTACCCCGGTCTGGGATAAAGAAAGGCTTTGGACATGCCTGGAGCAAACTCCAAAAATGAAGGTGCAACCGACAAAGCCTGGAGGTCACCAACCCTTTTTAAGGAAGAAATAGCTAATAAGAAAGCTGTTTTTAGTGTCAGAAACTTATCTGACGCCTCCTGCAGTGGCTCAAATGGGGGAACAGAGATGCCCCCGAGCACCAATGTTAAATCCCATGTCGGTACCCTGTGTGTGCTGACAGGCCTTAGCCTTATGGCTCCACGAAGGAAGCGACGAATTAGCGGATCCTGTCCTAGTGACTCATCATCTAGGGGAGAACGGTAGGCCGCTATAGCTGACACGTACACTCTCAGAGTGGATGCAGCTAACCCAGCAGACAGGCGATCTTGGAGAAATTCCAGCACTGAGGCTACCTGGCAGCTGACTGGGTTCAGCTGGTGTTCTCTGCACCAAGCTGAAAAGAGAGCCCATTTTAGGGCATAAAGCTTCCTTGTGGAGGGAGCCCTGGAGCTTAGAATGGTCTGAGCAACCTCGGTTGACAGTCCATACTCTATGAGGTGGGCCCCCTCAGAGGCCACACCCACAGTTTTCACAGGTCGGGTAGGGGATGAAGTATCATTCCTCCCGCCTGGGACAGAAGGTCCCTACTGATGGGGATCTCCCACGAGAGACCCGCCAGCAGGGCTATGAGGTCCGAAAACCAAATCCTGGTAGGCCAAACCGGGGCTACCAGCAGTAACTGTACTCAGTCTTGACGGACCCTCTCCAGGACTCCTGGGAGCAGAGCGATCGGGGGAAAAGCATACAGACGTAGCCTCGGCTATGTCTGAACCATGGCAACCAGTCCCAGAGGGGCTGGATGCGAGAGAGAAAACCATAGTACGCAATGCGTGGTCTCTTGGGAAGCAAACAGGTCTACCTGCGCTTTCCCTAATCTTTCTCAAATGGACTCCACCACCTCGGGGTGAAGAAGTTTCCATTCCCTGAATCTCACCCCCTGCCTCGACAGGAGATCTGCTCCCATGTTCAGATGGCCCGGGACATACATTGCCCTGATGGACAGGATTTTGTTCTGGGCCCACAGGAGGATCCGATGTGCTAGTTTGCATAGCATTCGAGACTTCAGACCCCCCTGCTGGTTGATGTAAGCGACAACCAATGTGTTGTTTGTGCAGACTAAAACATGATAGCCCCTTAGATCTGGGAGAAAGTGTTTTAAGGCCAGAAACACGGCCATCATCTCCAGGCAGTTTATGTGCCAGTAACGATGATGTTCTCCCCATCGTCCCGCTGCGGGAAGCCCCCTCAGGGTTGCTCCCCAGCCCGTTAGAGAAGCATCTGTCATAAGCATGACGCGATGACAGACAGCCCCCAACACTAGGCCCTGGGACAGGAACCAGGGCATTTTCCACATACTTAAGGCTCGAAGGCTCATGAGATCCAACAACCTCTGAAAGTGTTTCACAGTGATGAACTGGCCTAGTTTGACTCTGTGTACGGTTGACTGAATCGAAGCGATTCATGGCGGGGACAGACGTGCTCGCATCGTCATGGAGTCCCATAGCACATCTAAAAAAATGGTCGTCCTGGCTGGAACAAGCACACTTTTTGCGGTGTTTAACCGAAACCCCAACCTTCTGATATGGGTGAGAACGACATCTCGATGCCGAACTGCCATATCGTGAGTCTGAGCTAGAGTTAGCCAATCGTCTATGTAGTTTAGGATACGTATACCCTGCATACGAAGTGGAGCTAGTGCCGCTTTGACTATTTTGGTAAAGGTTCGAGGTGACAGAGCTAGGCCGAATGGAAGAACCCGATACTGGAACGCTTCGCCCCCGCAGGTGAACCTCAGGTATTTCCTGTGTTGGGGAAGGATGGAAATATGGAAGTATGCGTCTTTCAGGTCTATCGTCACAAACCAGTCCTTGGACTGAATTTGTGACACCACGTTTTTGATGGTTAACATCCTGAACCTGAGGGCCCTGACGGACTGATTTAGATTTCTCAGATCTAATATGGGACGCAATCCCCCATCCTTTTTGGGAACTATAAAATACCGACTGTAAAACCCTGACTCTCTGTCGAGTGGGAGAACACGCTCTATTGCGCCTTTTATTAATAAGGCCAGTACTTCCTGTTCCATAACCAGAGCCTGTTCTGGCTTCACTATGGTGGGTGCAATACCGTTGAAGCGAGGTGGGCGTGCACAAAACTGTATTTTGTAGCCATGTTCTACTGTGAACAGGACCCACTGGGACACCATCGGCAGGTGTTTCCACGCTGCCAAAAAATGTGCTAGGGGTACCAACCTCTCGAGACTGGCATCTGGTTGTTCTTTGACCCCCCTGCAGAGGGGGTGGGGCCCCCAATGCCCTCAGACACTGAGGAACGCCCACCCCGGGAGACACAGAGCCCCCCACCAACATAAGTGGTGAGGTGGCCTCTCCCTTTCTCCACGGACCCTGGTTCAGTGAGAGCGCTGAATGGTGCTCTCGGTGTCCAGGGGGGGCCCTGGAAAGCCTGACTCCCAACACGTCAGGACTTTGTTTTATCCTTTGTACTTCATGATATGAGGAGCTGGTTGACGGCTGGGGCTGTCTTTTAACAGCCCCCTGACTTTTTGATCTTGGGGGGAGAAAGTCCCAGAGGGAGCTAGAGCGTTTTTTAACTCTGTCGAAGGATTCGGCGACGCGATCGACGGCGTCACCGAAGAGCCCTGAGCTCGATATTGGAGCGTCCATAAAAATAGCTCTATCGGTTTCTGACACTTCTGCTTGTGTCAGCCAGAGGTGCCGCTCAGTAGCCACCAGGGTAGCCATAGATCGCCCCAAACTAGAGGCTGCCTCTTTAGTAGCTCTTAAAGCTAGATCTGACGCCCGAAGAGCTTCTCGAAGCTGTTCGGGTGTTGCTCCCCCACCATCTAGGCACTCTTTAATTAGGTCAGCCTGATATGCCTGCAGCACTGACATGGTGTGCAGGCATCCAACAGACTGACCAGCCGTCATATATGCTTTGCTGACTAGACCCGATGTTACTCTAAATGGTCTCGACAACAAAGGAGGGACCCTTGCAGATTTTAGATCTGAACGACGATGACGTGCTAAGTCCTCTTCTATCATTGGCATTACTGTACATGCCTTTTCCCCTAGCCCACGAACTGCTGAATAAATAGCTGTTTTTGGTGTCATTAACCATGCTGAATACGGATTTTTCCATGATTTAGAAACCGCATCATGTAGCTCGGGACAAAAGGGGAGGTCCCTTAGTGGAGGATCTACTCTGCTGGGTAATTCTCTCTCATCCAGCATTCCTGTCAGACGCAGCTGCTGCTGCTCACGTGCTGGCTGCCAATCTATTACTTCGAACCTGTCAGCAGCACGTGAAATCACCTCCACTAACTCCTCATATTCCACTGACTGGGGCGGCAGATTCCCCGACCCTCTTTGTATTTGTTGCTGCGGCGCCTCGGTTTCCTCGGAAACGAAGGACGCCGCCCTCCCACGAGGCGCAGAAGAAACCGCAGAGCGTGCTTCTGACGCTCCCGAAGGAGGATTAGATCTCACATTTTGGAAGTAATTCATATAGCGAGATATGATCATGAGGATTAGATCTCTTAACTTCTGTAATCCTTTTCATATTAGTCAAACACCATACAGCATCATACAGTGATATACAATGACAAACAAATGAAAGATTAAAAACACTCACCTCCTCTTTCTTCACCCATGTGGGACATGGACAGCCTCCTCCAACCTGCAATAAAACAGACAAAAACAGACAAATATAAAAAAATAAATGTAAAACAAAGTAAAGAAGAAGAAGGAATGAAAAAAGAGCAACAAAAATGTGTTTAAAAAAATAATCATGTAGTTTACAGAAGTTAACAAAAGGATTACAGAAGTTAACAAAAAAGATTCATTAAAAATGTTTTGATGCACAGAAGATACACGGGACGGCACCACTGAGCTTCCTGGTTTTTTGGCTCCTCTGCCTTCACATTTGGCTGATTCTGCATCCACAGACCAGAGGAACAGCAAGAGGAAAAGGCAGAGCAGCAACCAGCAAACACTGTCCACCTCGTCCAGCAGACCAGCCAAACGCTCTCGCAGAGGTCAGCACAGCTCATCTTCTAGATCTTATGGCTCAGTTAGGAAATGATTTGTCATTGAAGAGACCGCAGCATGTTTTCTCTTTCTCTCTTTTCTTCATTTCTTGTGCTCTTCTGTGTTGCAGACTTGTACCTGAAGGGCCCGTTGCTGGGACGAGGTGGATTCGGCTCTGTGTTTGCTGGGATGCGCAGGTCTGATGGACTGCCAGTAAGAGATTTTCTTCCCTCCTTTGTTCAGACATGCTTTAGAAATGTTGCTGTCAGTAAATGTCATGTGTCACAATCAGGCAGGTGTGATTTACTCTGCTTTTCCTGTCTGCAGGTGGCCATCAAGTACGTGTCGAAGGACCGGACCCCCGAGCGACTGAAAGTTGTATGTTTTGATGTGAATCTGTTGTGTTTGCTGTGTTTGATTGAGTTCTGGATATAATGGAGGGTTTGTCCTGCAGGATGGTCAGGGTCGGCTGCCGCTGGAGGTGGCATTGATGACCCGTGTCACATCAGCTCCTGCCTGCCCCAGTGTCCTGCAGCTGCTGGACTGGTTTGACCGTCCCAGGCGCTACATCCTGATCCTGGAGCGACCGGATCCTTGCCAAGATCTCCAGAGCTTCTGTGAGGAGAACGGCTGTCTGGATGAGCTTCTTGCAAAGAAAGTGCTGGTGCAGCTGATTGCGGCCCTAAAACACTGCGAGAGCCGCGGCGTCCTGCACCGGGACGTCAAACCAGAAAACCTGCTGATCTCCACAGAGTCCCAGGACATCAAGCTGCTGGACTTCGGCTGTGGAGATCTGCTGAAGCGCTCGGCCTACAAATACTTTGCAGGTGAGTTTGAGTTACAGAAGGAAACGTTCTGTTGATGTTTGTGAACTTCTGCTGATCCACTAAAGGGAATTTGTCTGTACTGGAGCATGTTGAGCAGATGTTTGTGGTCTTCTTATGTCTCTCAGGCACTCCTGCATACGCTCCTCCTGAGTGGTTTCGTAGACATCGCTACCATGCGACTCCAGCTACAGTCTGGTCAGTAGGAGTGACGCTCTACAACATCCTGTGTGACCGTTTCCCATTCAGAGGCGCACAGAGGGTCACGTCCAGAAGCAGACTGACCTTCCCTAGGAGCTTGTCAACAGGTAAGAGATTCAGACACATTCAGAGATAGCCTGGCGAGCGAGCAGAAGTGTGTTGTTGTGTGTTTCTGAAGACGGTGTTGTGTGTAACAGAGTGCCGTCAGCTGATTCGCTGGTGTCTCAGTGCAGCACCGGCTGATCGACCCAGTTTAGCTGACATTGAGAGCCATCCCTGGTTGCACTGCACAGGTGGCCAGTGACATTACACTTATCTAAATCCAGCAGTCATGGCTTGGGTTGCATTGTCAGGTTCAGTGTAGATAAACGCTGTCAATGATTTGTAGAAGGAGAGCAGGAGGGGCAGAGGAACTGAGGAGAACAGATCCTGATCCTGAGCTTCCTCTGCTGCATCTGTGAGCCTCTGTGTGAAGCTGTACGAGCTGAAGACACACACACACACACACACACACACACACACACATAAGCTAGTCTACAGTAGACAAATGTACAGTTTCTAGACCACTTAGAGAAAAACAGGGGAAGGTGTTAAATAAATCATAAACAATAAAGTTATTTTATATGCAATTACAGCAGTTTTTTTTGTCTTTACTGGTTTCACTAAAATGTAAATGTTCAAACCAAGGGCAGCACAGTGACTCAGTGGTTAGCACTGTAACCTCACAGCAAGAAGGTCGCTGGTTCGAGTACCAGCAGGGCCAGTTGACATTTCTGTGTGGAGTTTGAATGTTCTCCATGTGTTGGCATGGGTTTCCCCCACAGTTCAATGACATGTGGTTTATGTGAATTGAATAAACTAAATTGGCCATAGTGTGTTTGTGCATGTGAGAGTGTGTGGATGTTTCTCAGTACTGGGTTGCAGCTGGATGGGCATCTGCTGTGTAAAACATATGCTGGATATTTTGGCGGTTCATTCCCCTGTGGCGACCCCTGATGAATAAAGGGACTAAGCTGAAGGAAAATGAATGAATGAACACAGACACTGGAGGAATTAGGAGACTCTGTTAAGTCAGATATGATCATGCTGTCTGTAGTGTGCTGAACTAACTAGACCAAAACTTTATTTGCAAAATTTGATGTCTGAATTTAAAACATAAAAATCTAAACTAGCCGAATTGTTTTACTTAAACACAGATCTGTCGATAATAAACTCAGTAAATGTCCATACACGCATGCTGATATTTAACAAATGTTTTTTTATTTTGAGTGATCTTCAATTTAAGTAAAAAAGAAAAGTTTCTATGAGAATTTGAAATGAACAATATTGTGTTTTTGTGGACATTGAACTACAAAATTTCAACATTGAAGCGTGCTGAATAGTTTTTTGATTTAATCTTCAATTCAAAGTTAGAAAAAATACAAATACTAAACTTCTTACGAGAATTTAAAGTAAACACTACTGTGTTTTTCTTCTTTTGTGCACATCAAATTACAAATTATCCCAATATAGCGCAATAAATCTCTTTTTAGGACGATCTTCAGTTTCAGGTTAGAATACAATTATAATTTAAAAAATAACTTTATTTAAACAATATGTTTTTTTCATGTGTAGGTCAAAGTTTCAACAGCTCAATCATTTTAAAAAGCATGTGCTCAAACCAAAAGAAGTAAAAAAGTGCTTTTGTGGTGCAGGGTCACGTCTCCCCTCAGTAAGTGATCATAGACAACACAGGGGGGCAATGTTCAGCAGAGAGAATCACAATTTAACTAAAACGTATAAGACTGCGTGTTTTTCATCATCTCAACAGTTTGTCTAATGAAACACACAATAATTTAACATTTATTTTAACAAATACAGCTCATAGTGTTAATAACATTGTTTACTCTACACTTTGTACCGTGATCATGATGATTATTTGTTATGAGCAGGGCTGGATTAGGTGATTTGGGGGCCCTAAGCAATTCGAGTCATGAGACCCGGAAGTCTTACAGTAATAAGCACTTTTCATATTTGCTTATTTATTTAGCTGTCTTTATCTTATAGCAATCTGTCTTGCTTTCTATATTTTTATCTTAACACAATCTCTACATTTTAAAAGATTTGTTTGCTTAAAATGAGTTCACAACTAAAATTAATGAACAAACTATTTGTTTTCTGAAACTAAATTTTCATCTGATTTGACTGCTGGACTGATCCATGATTGGGGGTGGGGGGACACAATTGCACACATGCTATTTAAGGTAAAATGTATTTGTTAAAGCCTTATCCTACAAAATATGACAGGAAATTACATTATTAGTATTTATTGTCTGCCTCCAGACTTTCTTGGGGCCCTAAGCGGATAATATAACTTTTCATTAATAAAAATACCAAGTTTTGGCATCAAAGGTGTGTTTAACTTACTCATTAGGCAGCAACAAACATTTAATTCATATTGTAAGTTCTCTGAACTTAACATTTAAATTTCTTTAAATGATTCACCATGTCATTTAAAATGATTGGTTGTGCTTGAGATTCTGCCTTGACAACCGTGCTGATTGGTCAATATATGTTATATGACACAAGGTGGTCATTTTGCTTGTGATGCTGAATTCTCCTGAAGCGCAGCAGGACAGAGGCACTACCTGAACCCATCTGATGAAAGAGAAAAGTTAAATTAGTCAGTAGATATTTAAATGCTTGTATACATCTTTCTTAATTGATATACACGCTGGGGCAACACAGTGACTCCGTGGTTAGCATTGTCGCCTCACAGTAAGAAGGTCACTGGATCGAGTCCCGGCTGGGCCAGTTGGCATTTCTGTGTGGAGTTTGCATGTTCTCCCCTCGTTCACGTTAGTTTCCTCCAGGTGCTCTGGTTTCCCCCAAAAGTCCAAGGACATGTGCTATAGGTGAATTGGGTAAGCTAAATTGTCCGTATGTGTGTAGAGCAGACTGACCTTCCCTAGGAGCTTGTCAACAGGTAAGAGATTCAGACACATTCAGAGATAGCCTGGTGAGCGAGCAGAAGTGTGTTGTTGTGTGTTTCTGAAGACGGTGTTGTGTGTAACAGAGTGCCGTCAGCTGATTCACTGGTGTCTGAGTGCAGCACTGGCTGATCGGCCCAGTTTAGATGACATTGAGAGCCATCCCTGGTTGCACTGCACAGGTGGCCAGTGACATTACACTTATCTGAATCCAGCAGTCATGGCTTGGGTTGCATTGTCAGGTTCAGTGTAGATAAACGCTGTCAATGATTTGTAGAAGGAGAGCAGGAGGGGCAGAGGAACTGAGGAGAACAGATCCTGATCCTGAGCTTCCTCTGCTGCATCTGTAAGGCTCTGTGTGAAGCTGTACGAGCTGAAGACACACACACACATACACACACACACACACACACACACACACACACACACACACACACATGCACACACACCAGCTCAGAGTGTAAACTAGTATGTGTTTTTAAAATGAGAATATGCAATGAAACAAATATATAATATAAATGAGTAAAACAAGCCAAGAGTAATCTAAATGTTTTTCATAATTAAAAATGGTTGTTTATATTCTGTACAAGAATTCTGTCCTTTTCAAAGAAAATGAACAATAAAATTGAATAAAAAGTAAAAAAAAATAAAAGTCTTTACTGTTTTCAATAAAATATAAATCTTAAACTTTTTTTCTTCTCCAGTAAACAAAATGTTTAAAGTCTGCATGAACTTGAAGTTGCGACTTTTTTTTGTATTGTGACGCAGTTCTTAGAGAAACTGAATATTAAATGACAGCGAGCTGATTGGATGTAGTAAAGTAGGCATTTCATTTAGTAAGATTGGGAAAAGTGTTTGGCCAAAGATATTACAACCTAACAGACACATCCTGCTCACCATTTCTGCTTAGTGTCAAAACTGACAGTTGGAGCAGCGTGGTTAAATATGTTAGTCATGCCCAATTCCTAAGATGTACGTAATCTGACAATTTAACAGAAAAACAAACAGGAAGTGCATTTTTGTATTTCAATTAAGATTATAAGGGCAAAAAAGTTTTGTTTTTTAATGACATGCACAGATAAATAGTTCACCACAACACTAGCAATGTGAGCTAACAAAATCATACGGTTAATTTTGTCATAAGTTAACGGGGACTTTAAAATTAACAGAGACTCACTCACTATCAGTATGATCCTTTAAGAGAAATGGAAACACAGATCAAATTATTTATTGATATAATACATGCTTTATACAGCAAATAAGTTATGCTAGAATACAAGCACAAGATGCTAAACTACATGGTTAGCACTTTCCCATAGAAAACCATTCTAAAGTAAACACTAAACATTCAGTTACAATATCTTACTCCAAATGTTTACAATTTGTTACTTTGATCAGTTCATGACAAGGGTTACAAAGCATGTTTACAAACATCTGCTTTATAATAAACTACAGTAAGGGCTAACAGAGTACAGTTAATAAATTATCATGTTGCATTTCAGTAACACACTGATAATAAATATACATATGTGTTTCCGTGACATAAATGACCAGGTATTATTTCTGCTATAAATATGGCAATAAATAAATGCAGTGGGGCTGGATGGTATGATGTATATATCATTACCGTGGAATCAAATGTGTACTGAAAAAGAGTTTTCTATTCTGTTTATATTTCGAAATGTAGGTGTAGTTAGCTCACGTCTAGCATGCGTAAGGCTGAGAAAGACTCTCTGGCAGTGTTGTCAATTGCTTTATATTTGTGCTGCTCGATATTGGAAAAATCTGACATTGCATTTTTTTTTTTTTGTTTTGCTGCGATATACATTGCGATAGGAATATAATTTCACCAGATGATTTGAATAGCTATATTTGGAAAGCTTTTATTAATTTAGATCGACTTGGATGAAAAAGACTTTTTCTATGCAGTTCATCTGCATTAATTATAACAAATTACAAGCAATAATAAATAAATAAACAGTGCTTTATGCTTTTCTGGGGAGTGGAACAGTATTCAAGTACAGAAACAAAACAATCAAATGTAAAATAACATGGTCATCATTGGATAAATAATGTCAAATTTTGATAATATTTTTATCTTTTAATCATTATTAAAATTAATCCTGCAATGTGACTATTGCAAATACGCACATTGCGATATTGATGCTCAAACAATATATTGTTCACCACTACTTTATATTTTCAACAAAAAGGATCACAAAGTTTATTCATACAAATTTTTATACAAGAAATGTAATATTTGTATTTTAAAGGGGAAAACAACTGTTTATTTCCTTAAAGTGTTTACATGTTTGTAATTTCATTTTTGAGTTATTTACTTGGGATATATTTTATATTTGTGATAAGATGTTACTTGAGAAATGTTTATAATGATAATAATAAGGTTTGACCATAAAACTGTGAAATGTGAGATACAGTGGAATTTGTTGTTCATCTGAAGTCATATTTTATTTACAAAATACACCAGAGATGTTAATGTCTGTTAACTTTACCAGGTAATGATCATCATTTTTGTCATGAAGACTCCTGCTCCGCACCAGAGCCAATGCCTTCCACTGATTGACCAATGGTTCCTGTTCCTGGTTTACCTGTCGCTGGTCAGAAAGAGCAGGATCTGAGGGATTGTCTCAACATCCATCAGTCCACTCTCAGCGGGATTAGAAACACTTGGGTCAGTTTATTTATTTAATTTACTTGGCGCAGTTGGAATTTGGATGTCTCCTAAGGACATTAAAGCCACGATGACAAGTGTGTGTTCGGCAAGAAGACTTACACCTAGTTATCATTAGCTGTGTTTCCATCCAAAGAGATTTATCCACAAAACTGGAATATTGCATAAGACATTTATGAATAAAGCACTGTTTCCATCTAAGAGAACAAAACTGGTCACTTCCTGATAAACCGGCACCAAATATAAAAAAGAAAAAGGGAAATTGCTGTGGTAGGAGAAAACACTGTGGTCCTTTCTCTTATATAATAAATGACTTGCGCCTGGAGATAATAATACTGAACCAGTCTAAGGATGAACTTTGGCTGAATGATTTTAGAATGGCCAAAACAACATTTCAGATGCTCTACATTGTGGTCGGTCCACTTGTTTGCCTAATGCTGTACCATCACTCCTAGTTATCTCATAATCTGTTAAAACAAAATCACATGACTTTCTTTGATGCGCATGTTGGAATTTATTTCAGTAAATGTCTTTCCATCATAGTTGGATGATTCAATTTAGCATTTTAATTCTATGTTTGACGTAATCTCAACTGAAACATGGAGAGAGGGTGGGAAAGATTAGACAAAAAAAACAATCAGCCAATATTGTATTTATATCAATATCACATATCACAGCTCTGCCAGTGAGGGTGGTTGAGCTCAAGCGCATCAAATGAAAAGCAAATGGGAAGCGTCTTGAAAATGGCGGGTTATGTCAGATACTAGAGAGCATTTGAATGATCAAGATTTGATGAGAAACTGAAGTATGAGGTGATGGGGAAAAAATCATTGATCCAATTAGACGAAAGTGAGAAACTGCAAGCTTTGGATGCTTATATCAGTTTTATATCTTCTAAAGACAAATTCTGTCACTCGCTGACATGTAAAAAATATATTTTAATTTCACATTATCTTCAAAGCAACAGTCACCAAAATGACACAATTAGGATCAAAGCCTAAGGGCCCTATCACACACTCACCGCAATAAGGTGCAAGGTGTGTATGGCGTGATTAGTTGCTATTTTCAGATCAGCACAACTGTAATTTTCATGCTTTGCACCACGTTGTTTAAATAGCAAATCCATTTGTGCCACTTTGTGGACTCATGGGTGTTCTGGTCTAAAAATGTGGTGTGTTAAGGCGTATTGTTGGCGCATTGCTATTTTGAGGAACTGAAATAGGCCACGCTATTGACCAGATGAATGCTGGTTTAAAGTCCTGTACAGAGCGTTAGCTAAAGTTAAAGAGTAAAAGTAAAGCAAAGAGAAATTAAAGAGGCCGACTGGAGGAGGCTCAGTCTTCATCCTCGAACAGATGATTTGTCTAACTGTTTTCTCACTAGTGAAGCATTTAGTTTTTCCACTTACAAAGTCCACCATGTATATAGAAAATGAGCCATGGTGCAACACAGCTGACTCTTACTATACGTTCACACCGAAAGCGTCAAGAGCGTCAAAGGTCGCTTTGGGCGCCCTGGTGACAACGCTGTCTGCCTTCACCTTTGGCGGCAAGAGCGTCAAAATTCGCTACATTGATCTTGTATTTAAAGGGGCCGTTGCAGCATATCAGTCACATTCCCACATAAAACATGCTTTCAAGCGTGAAAATGTTGCACACTTTTTATCAAATTTATTTAACAATGGAAGATCAAGTTGCATGTGGTGTGGCTTTGCTGCACTTAATTATCTAATGTGTCCATATGTCTGAAATATTCTGAAGCAGCAATACTGTTTTGTGCTGAGATTCCCGCTTTTTTAAGGAAAAATATATATAACATTAATTCACATGAGTAACTCACCAGTAACTTTTAATGTATGTTCCTGTGAGAAAACATTGCAAATAATTGGAAATCCAGTGACCGCAATAATCAAACCCGTGGAAACAACTGTGGTCAGAACCAAAGTTCACTGTGACTGTGTTCTCTGGACTGCTCTCGTGCGGCAGACTTCTACATTCTGATTGCTTGCTGCCGAACCACATCATAGCTCATTACCAAAAAGTTAACTTGATTTCAACTCTCTTCGACGCCCACACCGGTGAAGGCGCGCTGCACTACTCCTCACTGCCGACTTTCATTGAAAATGAATGAATTCCGGCTACTTTGGCGCTGTCGCCGCTTTCGGTGTGAACATACGGTTAAAGATGAGACTCTGATTGGTTTAATGCACATTTTGCTGAAAACACACCCATAACTCATGAAAAGAATAAGCACAACCCTGTCGGACCATGCGCCAGAGCACAGAACATATTTTCCTGTCCTTAAAATGGCAAAATTGGATTCGGACATGGTCTTAATGCTTTTGTTCCATGCACTTTAGACTTTATGCTTAGATTGATAAAATAGAGACCTTTAAGGGGCAGTTTCAAAGAGTTATAAAATAATTTTGTATGGTATTTTGAGCTGAAACGTCACATACACACCCCAGGGTCATCAGAGACTTATTTTAGATCTTGTAAAAAGGGGCATAATACTGTAGGTCCCGTAACATTGTTATTTCAGACTGGGTCTCTGCTTCATCAGTGTCTGGGTGATTGCCTGTCACTGTGGACCAGTAGTTGACATGTCCAAACACTACTTTATTTCCAATACGAGGCACAGAGAGACAACTCATTTGCATTTAAGGCACATACACAGAAACAACACTTTTTAATCTGACAAAACAACTGACATTTTCAACAGTTTAAAACAAAAACAATGTATATAAATAAAGATATGTAGAGTATTTAAAGCTGAAACTTCACAGACACATTCTGGGGACACCAAAAATAAAATAAGTGAATAATAGGTGCCCTTTAAATGATTAGTTCTCTTCCAGAATAAAACGTTACAGATAATGTACTCACCTCCTGACAGTGTGCCACTGCAATAGACACATTTCATGGTTATTAAGGTTGATGAGTCGTCAATAAATGATGATCAATTAAGGGAATTTATAATATCAGGCATCACATACAGCATTACTCATATTGAGCAGTTCTATCACTTTAAACACTGGGTCGGTAATGTGCAATGCTTTAAACTGTGCAGTTTTATTCTGAAACAGGAAGACAATGGTCAGTTTCAGCATCTTGAATGGGGTGGGACATATCAAATACCAGAAGAGCATTTGATTGGTCAGCAGATGTGATGAGCATCTGAAGTTTGAGGTGTCATCAAATAATTTCTTGTTTCATTTTGCTGGAAATGGCAAATCCTAAAAAAGTATTTACATTTTTTTAAGAAAATGACCAATCATCATGCTAGGCAGGCGAGGCAGTGGTGCAGTAGGTAGTGCTGTCGCCTCACTGCAAGAAGGTCGCTGGTTCGAACCTCGGCTCAGTTGGGGTTTCTGTGTGGAGTTTGCATGTTCTCCCTGCCTTTGTGTGGCTTTCCTCCGGGTGCTCCAGTTTCCCCTACAGTCCAAAGACATGCGGTACAGGTAAATTGGGTAGGCTAAATTGTCCGTAGTGTATGAGTGTGTGTGTGAATGTGTGTGTGGATGTTTCCCAGAGATGGGTTGCGGCTGGAAGGGCATCCGCTGCGTAAAAACTTGGCACTGTACTAAAATGTTGTGTGTTGTAAATGTATCTGATCAGGGGACATAACAGATACAACTATAGTGACTGTGATGATGAAAATTTATTTGGAAAAAAGAGACTGGAAAAGAAAGGCAGAATGGAGGATCTTTCAGAAATTGATGCAGCACCGCAAGTACCATCACCACCAATGACTATGGCAGAATCCTTAAGAACACCATCAAGATGCACAGTTACTTTATGTTCCAGTACCCCTAGGAACATTTACAGTCCTTGTTCCAGTGCAGTTGGAGATCAAGACAGAACTTATTGCAACTCGTCATGTCTTTGTAAGAATTCAAAACATCAGTAAATTTGTAAAGGCTTAATGCAGCTAGAAAGTAAAGATTAACTAGAGAACAACAGCAGTATCTATCCCACTGTTGAGATATATGAGATGTTATACTAATTCATTATTTGTGTTTTTTAGCATTACTGACTGAACTTATAAAATCACAAGAGGTCATAAAGCAGCAACTGGACCTGATTCTCAAAAATCAGCAAAAACAAAGCAGTACTCTGCAGCGGGATGAAACTCCAGATGCAAGCACATTTGACCTTCCTTTGTCCAATTTATTTGATTTAGAAAAGCTTGAACATCAACTAAAGGAGCAGCCCGAACAAAGGAAGAAAGTGGTAAGTTCAAGCTCTTTTGTATTTTTTTTTTATTTTAATTTATTTTTTGTTTGTTAGTTTATTTTACTTATTGGTAGGTTTTCCACTAAAGAAGCAGTGTGGCGTATCCTAGGAAAGCTTTTGGTCAACTCCTTGGCTAAACAAATGAACTGGAGTGGGGCAAACCAAAAAGTGGCTTTTCGTGCACTCACCCTAAGGACTGTCGTAGTCAGTAAGTTGATTTTAAATATACATTTCAATACATTTAGAGGCTGTTATTCATCTGTGCCAAAATACCTTTTATGCAGATTTAAATCATTAACCAGAGGAACAAAGAATCTTTATATAATGTGATTTTAAGTCCCATTTAGGTTGTACTTATGTGAGAGCAAACATGAATCTGTTTTTTTTTTTTCGATTAACATTTGTACTTGTTCACAACAAATCATCTGTTTATCTTTTAATCACAGATGCAGTGAGGACAAATGTCCATACCAATAGCGCCACTGATGAAGAGGTGGAGAAATACATCACAAGGTGGCTACAACTTGCTCCTGATAGGGTTGATGGAAGGAAGGAAAGAGAGCAGCTAATGTGTCAAATGTCTAAATCACTTTATTTTTTTAATATATTTTATTTTATAACAACATTTTAAGTGTATTAAGATGTTCCCTGATACTTGGGCAATTTGTTTCTTTCACTTTCTCTCTATATATAGAGAAAGTATATTCATGCTATATTCATATATATTAGCTATATATATTCATGCTATTTCTTTATATATACAAACATATATATATATATATATATATATATATATATATATATATATATATATATATATATTTATATATATATATATATATATATATATATATATATATATATATATATATATATATATATATATTATACTATATTTGCTATTTCTTAAACTGGTTTCTGTTCAGGTTTCTATAAAAAAAATAGCTGTTTTAAGATGTCTTGTGCAATTTTATAGATTTTTACATGGGTATTTTAAGTTGTTTCCTTTTTTTAATTTTGTGCAGTTTCTAAGCTTTTTTTTTTTACAGTCTATTTGGAAACTTTTGTGCATGTGCAATTTCAGAATTTTTAAAAAATCTTCCTGTTTACTTAAATTTGTTTATAATGTGTCATTATTCTGCAGCTTCATTGTTATTGCTTTATTGAAATTTTTAATTCTTGAGTAGTACAACGTATTCAATTTTATTATTATTTGTTTAATACTTGTTTAATCAATAAATGTTTTTTGTTATTTATTGTGTCCTTTGTTTGATTATTTGCAATGTAGAACATGTATGCTGTTTGCAATTTATTCAAAGGTTAAACGCTTATTTACTGTTATATCAACACAAATGGTCTATAAGTTGTGACTATATTGTTCTCTGGTGACTTAAACTGTATTTACACACACACACACATAAATAAATATAAATTAGAGACACAGCTTAGATACCGATTGAGGGACGTAAACAACAACAATGGTTCTCATTCTTTCCTGGATTACATTTTTAATTAGCTCCCAGGAATCCAAAAAGGTCCACATATTGATTTTATAATGGAAGTCGTTTTAACATTAAGATATGATTAAATTGCCATTGCTTATATACTTAAAAGATGGCGTTACAGGGACCCAAATCCTAACAGAATTATTATTATTATTATTATATTCTACAGTGCTTCACGGAAATCATGCACTGCACGTTTAATCAGGGTAATTGCATTTGGTGGCGCGGTGGCGTTGCTGTGGTTACTATAATCAGTGACGTTCTAAAAAAGAATGTGTTCGAAAAGCCGTCGATGACGTTGAGAAAGTGTGAGTTGCATTAATTAGCTCCAGTCGTGTTTCTTAAAGCAAGTTACATTTCGTATCAAACTGTTTTAAAGTACTAAACGCTGTTACAACCAAACACCGTGGAAATGTTTTAAGCTCTAAATTCGCTAATTATACAGAACACAAGCAGTAAAAAGCTTACCTTTTTGACCGGAATCCACGTGATATCTTTGAAAAACCAAACTTTTTCTTCTTGTGATCTTCGTGCCATGGTGGTTGACAACCAGCTTTTTGGAGCATTACCGCCACCGTCTGGATTGGAGTTTGGATTTTGGAGTTTGGAATTTAGTAACGCATGTGTTTATTATGAAACCAACTTCTGCTTTAAAAAAAAAAACAGTCAGCACAGGAGCGTGCTATCTCAAAAATAAGCTAATTTTACATAGTTTTTCTCTAGATGACATGTATAATCTATTTATAAATAATATTGTTTTGTTTGCGTCTAAACATTGCGACCATCCACACTAAATATTCTTTTTTTTTTTTTTTTTTTTGCTATCGTACCATGAATATTTTCTCAAATTATCATTAAACATGGAGCTAACAGATTACTAGATAAAATAAGAACTTAATCAGTTGCCATCAGCCGAGTCCTTGCCAGAAGCGGCCAGGACTCTACAGACAGACTCGGGCCGGATATGGTTGACCGGAATCGGGCCAGTGCTTTACAGCCGCATCACAGCCGCATGTGCGCGAGCGAGCTGCGGCCCGCACTCGGCCCGGATAACACTCGCCGATGCCGAGTCGGAGCCGGAGGCGCCGGAGGGCAGCCGAGCTCGGGCCGATTACTGCCTGCTATCTGGGAAGTGTCTGACCATCGCTGACATTAGCGGTATGTAAAGATCTTTCTAAAAGTATCATTTTAAGTTGTTATATTTGGTTGTTTCTACGTGCTTTTGGTGACGGACAAAGATTTTACTATTTCTCTGTCTAGTTAGACTGTGGATTGTACTGAATGTTGGTTGGAATGTGAGATTGCCTTCTTAACTTATTTTGGCGACTTGTCAATTTTAGCCATTTGAATATATCTATTTTTCTAGTTTGTGTATTCTGTTGTCTTATTTAGCAGCTTATTCATTATCTTAGAATGATTTTTGTTATGTTGTCAAGTTGGTAAACCGATAGATAAAACATTTTTGTTTGTTTGTATGCTTCATTTGTATATTGCTATTTAACATTTGCAGATTGTTATTCGTTATATCATCAGATTAATTGATCTGTTATAATGTATTTG
The DNA here is from genome assembly GCF_052040795.2 of Danio rerio. NCBI lineage: Eukaryota > Metazoa > Chordata > Actinopteri > Cypriniformes > Danionidae > Danio > Danio rerio. Next base: position 18,498,401 of record NC_141026.1, on the reverse strand, counting down.
TATGCTGTCAGCTTTAACACATATTCCATATTACTGCTGTATTTATTTACTGTTTTATTTAATTGTAATTTATGTCGTCGGCCTGTTCAACATTTGTAGCTTTTGATTGTTATTTCTTTTATTTACAGCTTTACTAATTATTGTAACACATTTATTTATTCTAAGTTCATAGATTGTCATCTAGTAGAGGATTTACTTATAGCTGCAAAATATTAGAATAGAATCAGATTGGAGACAATGGTAGATGAAACCTTCAAAAAATGGTATTAAGTTTAATTAAGGACTTGACATCTTTTTTAATTGTATTTTGCAGATCAGAAGGGACCACATGAAAAAAAAGGGAAATTACACACCACAGCAACGACTGGAAATGGAAAAACAGATGGACGGCTGCATCGATGGAAGTCCTTCCAGGATGAAAGGGGTGTTGTTAAGTATAGATAAGTGGTTCTCAAACTTTTTCACTTTAGAAAGAATTTGTCTCTCGAAGTACGACCTATGCTTATATAAAATGTGTTTAAATTAAGTTAATTAAAATCATTACCATTCGTAAAAAATAAAAAAAATAAATAAATGCTGTACTTAAAGGTAAAGTATTAGCATATAGGAGCCTATATTCATCAAAACCTGGAAATGTAGCTCGGGCCTCATAAATTTATGTCATCATATTCATATCATATACAAACCAAATTGCATGTACATATGATATATTTGAATGGGGGAGACCAGGGATAGTTGTGCTTCTATTATATTTCTCTACAGATCTTTAAGATCTTACTTTACAAGTGTCTGCTATTAAATTGCATATAAGTTATTTTTCAGCGCATACAGAAATCGTGAACCCTTTTTAGTTTCAAACAGGAGGAGTGAAATGTTACAATTCAGCCCACAGTTTGGGTTAGTTGTAACACACCCTGTGGTGAGATGTAAATGATGATTTCCACCGGGGTGAAATGAAACATTATAAAATAAGAATTAAAACCAAAAAATAGATTTGAAAGCTTTTTATTCAGCATTGAGCTTTCAATATAATTTGTGTCTCTGTGTTTCAAAGCTGAATAAAATGTGCATCAGATTCAACAATTGAACACTATTTGTGTTTGCAGGCTTCATGAGCCCACAGAGTTCAAACACTGAGCTCTAACTACTTTTGACTTTCTCTTTAAAGAGCTATAGGAATACTGAAATTAAATCATATAAAGACATTTTTGAATCTGCTTGAGGTTGGTGGAAACATTTCACTGACGTTACGAGCAAGTTATTAGCTTTTATTCTTACAACTGACCCAGTGTTATGTGGCCATGAATCTGTTCTCCCACAGCAAACAGCTAAAACATTATCACCAACAATGTGGATTAAATATATCCACACACAGATTACATGGGTTTAACTACAAATCAGGCATTGATATCTTAAAAATAGTTCAAGTAAAAAATTACTTAGCTGAAACGTAGTGTTTCCTCTCTAATATCTGCTGTGTCTGCCACAGGACCTGGTCAGTCATCCACGGCCAGAGGGGTTAGGAAGTGCGAGATCGATTTACAAAATATTTCCTGGTTTCTCCCCCTTGAAATCTAAACATTAACCTGTATTTTTAATATATGATTTACAATTACATATTTCAATTAGAGATTAGATCTGCTTACTGTGCGTCATTTACAGTATGTGTTTTAGAAAACTGAGTGATTATTAGGGATGCACCGATACCACTTTTTTTACAAACCAATACGAGTACGAGTATTTTAATTTATGTTCTAGCCGATACCGAGGACCGATATCAATAGATTTGGTTTCGATGAAGTTTATTTCTTTATTTCTTTATTTTAAATTTTTTTCTTGTTGCAAGGATAACCACAAAAATCTTTAAGAGAAGGCTTTTCCAAGCCAAAAATATACACACATTGTTGATAACCCTGCAAATCCAGACGTTATCTATTAAAGATTAACTGTGGACATTTAAATGATGAGTTATTCTTGCGCTGACATCCCTCCACGCCTTCACACATTACATAAAGTGTGTGCAGTGTACTATACCTTATGGAGTCACTCTCTTACACTGCATATTCGGGAAGCATAAAACCCTGTTATGTGCGATTCTTTCATATTCACGAGTCCTGCCGTTAATCCGCAGGTCAGGTATAAAGTAGGCTTCACTTGATGCTATACTTTAAGTTTAACTATAGGTGGGTCACGGCTTGATAAGATCAATAGCCATAAATACTCAACGCATACTCTCATTTTAAAAATCACGCCACCATCATCTCACAATGTTTAATAATAATTAATCTTATTTTCATTAAAACGAGTGATTTAGCAATGCCGCGCCACTGAGAAACCAACTGCAGATCAAACAAAGCAACTTTTTTCCGAAGTTCAGCTGTTTTTTTTTGCATTTGATTATTATGCGTTTAAAATTTAAAAAATCAATAATGAATAGAGTGTATCCTGCGTGTGTGCGTTTTTTTTTTTTTTTTCGCTGAAGCTGCCCTTTTTCAAAACTAAAAGTAACTTTGTCTCTCTGGCAATATTTCAGCTTTAATCTAATGAAAAGTTAATTTAGATGAGCCA